>NW_021680364.1:2433089-2444298 GCF_001412515.2 Diachasma alloeum
TGCTGTGTATTTCACGCAGTTGAAGTTTCATACTACTGTGTGTTTCACACAATGGTGCGAATAGTCACGGCCTTTTCCATTTCACATTTCTATTCAAATAATTATAAAATTTCAATTTTTCCTGAGAGGTTCATGGAAACTCACTTAAGTTTTCAATTAAAACATGAATATTCCGCTTCAAAAATTGTCAAAAAAGGAAATTATACAGAAAAATATTTATAAGAAATGCAATAAATAATAAAACTAATATTCATCACTCTCCGATGGCATTATTAGATAGTTTTATCCCCCAATATGAAATAATTTCGTGAATAAATGTTCAAATAAACTGGGAATACTTGAAAAATTCTCCACCCTGAAATTTTCACATCCATAATTCACTCCCTCCACCATAAAATTTCATGCAATGTGAATGTTTTACGTGCCTTATTCCTGCACAATGTGAAAACCTGAAAAATATACCCCAGGATTATTATTTCCATCCGAAGGTGATGAAGAAAAAGGTGGAGGGTGGATGCTACCGTAGGCTTGACCGTGACGCGGAGGACTCGAAGACTGGATGAGAAAATAAAAGAGGAAACCATGATGGTGAGAGGCACAGATGAAGGAGACGAAGTGAACCGGTGCTGTGGGAGGGCTGGGATGCTGGTTCGCTTGTCAATACGAAGAGGTACGTGACCCAGCTACAAAGTGACATCAACTGAGTGAGACAGAGGTACAGTGCCTGGTTTTCTCCCGCAATAGCAACATAACCCCACACTGTACAACCCAATAGCAACGAAATTCTGCACGTTTTCATGGCTTTCCCCGGCATTTTCACTCGCTCACACGACTCGCTTCTCCGTCGTTCATCATTGTGCACTACTGCCTCGAGTGAATAAAAATATTGAATAAAAAATCAATCTGATTTTCATTTGAGGAATTAACGTGCATATGGTTTTATTTAATTTATTTGGATAAATTTATTGGATTTTTGCTGAATTCTAATTCTATATTAGTTTTTGGAAAATGTAATGCTCAATGGAAAATCTTCTGTAGAGAAAATTCAATAGAATTTGATTTTCCACTCTAATACAAATTCGTTCAATAAAGAATTTAATTTCGTTTGAAATTGTATGATAATAAATGCATCAATCAACTTCCTCCAAATTTCCGCCAAAAAATCACGAAACGATAATGTAAATTCGTTCATGAGATAAATTTTTTGCTATAAATTCGGAGTTGATGCGATAATCAGAGCAGGAGCCCAGAAAACAAGGCAGAACCAGTGTACATGGAATGAGGATTGCAATACGGGAAAGCTAATCGGGCGAAGAGCATAATTAATCACGCCGAATTTGTCGTGATTAACGATACACCCTGCGGGGGGTTGAGGGAACAAAGCGCGAGACTACTACCATAAACATCGTTAGCACCCTTCTAACTGGTTGTGTGTACCGCGACAAATGGACCACGCCTTGGCACTCGCCACCTAAACATTCATGATCATGATCACTCGTCTCTTTTCGTACGTCCAAGTTTAATGAGAATTAGGCGATGGGACAATCTTCGTGATTAGCTCGTATTTGTTTAGGGTGTCGTGAAGGGGTGACATTGTAGCTTGGCAATTTCCATAAAACGTGAGTACTTTGTTATGTAACAGGAGAAGAGTTATGATGGATTTTTAGAGGGGCATGATTTGCGCTTGATATGTACTAAACTTTGAACGATAATGGGAATTTCAATTTTGAAAGGACAGTTTTAGTATAATATAATTTTGGCATTGCACTCGGAAAAATGATTTCTACCAATCAAATAAAAAATTTTATTCTAAATTTTTTATTCGTTTCAAAAGGAACGATTTAATTATATCAAATACAGATTTATTAATAAATAATTTAAAAAATGTTATTTACGTTAAACAGGACCTCGAATACAGAAAAATTCGCACTATTTAAATAAATTTATTTATTTGATTGAAATAAATTATTTTTTGGGTGTGAAATGTGAAGAATTTCTCAGAAAAATGGCTAGGCCGGTTTTTCGATTAAATTTTTTCACGCATGAAATTTCATTTTTTTTCCAACAATTTGTAACTAATCCTGGAAAGGAATGCAAATGAATATTCCATGACTATTATGCCCAACAACCCTCTCCCATCCACTCATCCCAATTAACCGATTCTCCGCAGCCCCCCGCCCCCCGAAAAGAACTCGCCCTTCGCACATATCATAGAAGTAAAACGCTTCCGTCTAATGAGGGCTGAGCAAACTGCCGTCCACTCGGCACCAGTCTCGCAAAACTTCTAATACACGCACCGACCAGCCATATTTTCCGGTTTTAATGCACTCACCCAGTTCATTCGCCTATTATAACCCCGTAAATAGATTAATGGTGTGCCGGCGATTAGCCGTGGGGTCCAGTTTTATGGCGTCCAAAGGTCAAGGGGGTTGCACACAGCAAGAGGGAGAATAATAACGCACGTCCTTCACGCGTGCACTTAGAGAAGAACGAACAAATTCTTAAATAAGTCTTGTCTGGCCCAAAAAAATGTCGAGGTAAAAATTACCATAAAAGATTTTTTTTTTAATTCTATGAAAAATCATGCAACACTGCCTCGTGTTTTTTTTTATGGCAATTGTTCTATGTAACTTATTCTGCTGTATTTTTTTCCTGTAGGAATCCGTGGGCATGAGTTTCATAAATTTTTTTCTTGAATTTTATTATGAGAAATAAATAAAAAGATGACACAATAAATTTGGAAGCTTCGTGATAAAAAAGAAAAACAACTAAATCTATTTTTGCGATAAAAATTTACATTTCAAAACGGTCTTTAATTTTTTATATAATTTTTGTAATCTTTAAATCGTAATTTTTTTACTTCAACCAAAACTTGTTTGAGAAAATATGATTTATCTCCCAATGTATATTCAACCGTTCAAATGCGTAGCGGTCACGGATAAGGGAATTTTCCCCTGTGATGTGCCTTCCCAGAGCCTTTCCAAGCACAGGGTGTTGATTTTCAAGAGAATGACAGTGATCGAGAGCCTGAGATCCTATCGAAACTTGACTCAATAACCCCACCACCTCAACCGGACGTATCGTTTTAATCACCACATCCGCGAACGAATAGAACCTGAGTCCCACTCTCAATTTCTTTCCCTCCCTCATTTATTTTCATTAATTTTTTTATGCGTGTGGTCACGTGACGGCTGGTGCTCCTCTGCGTTGTTTTGTAAACGTAATACATTCATTATATTCAGCATTGCGTGACCCAATTGTGACCGATTCGAATAGTCGTATCGGGGATCGGATTATTCTTGCAGTTCCGGAAATTATGGGGTCAAGAGACTGGATTTGATAAGAGGGAGTTGATCTGTTATTTAATTCATTGTAAACATTTTCCAATTGACGATGATGGATGAAGCAGGATAGAAGAGGGAGGGAATTTTTTTTTTATACGAATAGATTTAGAATTTTACATTTTTAGAAAGAAAATCAGTCATGAATAGAGACATTTATTCATGATGATTTGAAATATCTAGCATGTAATTTTTTAAAAATTAAATTAAAAATACAATATTTAAATGTCTGAACTCCCGAGTGTTCAATATTTTTCAAAACTGCTATTTTACAACCGAAGAAAAAGTCCTTTACTTAAAACCAAAACTGAATAATTAACTTAAAACTGAAAACTAAATAATTTCGAGGGGACAATTTTGTCTGGGAAAAAAATTTCTGAATAAAAAATTTAGTTTGAATATCAACTTGGTCATTTTCCCTCAAGTAAATCTGTTCCACACCCTCAAATACTCTCACATACAACAACACATAGTTATTCGACGGAGCTAATTTTTTCTCCCAGTGAAGAACGTTCTCTCTCATTGAAATAAATGGATTGTCCCATATCATAAAAAACTGTAATTCCCCGAGGGCCTCATAACTTGATGAATTTAAAAAAACACAAAGAGTGCATTAATTCACTTTATGAAATTCAGGGTCGAAAAAAAAATGAGAAAAGAGGTGTACAGAGTGGCAACACGAGAGGTGGCGGAAGAACGGAAAGAGGAGGTTGAGGAGGCACCATAAGGTCTGGGCGGCCCCTTATGCTATCGATCTGCCTCTCCACTACACCCCTGAATTCCACGCACTAACGCACCGTGTGCCGTTTGCCTCTGCCGCCCAATGAAATCCCTCCCCCTCCTGCCCACCCCCATTAACCGGTGAAACTATATATACCATCACCTATATGTATTGCTCCCTGGTGTATCTCTTCTCTAACTCCATGCACAAGTTCCTATTTAGCGGAAAACCACCGTCCATACACCACTAAACTGTTCCTTTCATTTGCATTCACAAACGTAATGAAAATAATTCCAATTTTATTTTTTTCCACTCGGTTACAATGGCAGGGGGATTGGAGGACTGCACCTGTCGACTAACAGTTGCGTCATACGAAATAAAATGTGGAACACGGTACTCAAACCCCTGTAGGATTAACGGTACTTGTTTTTACACTGAGTTTCGATTGGAAATGGAAAAATTTTTTCAGGGGAAAATAACGGAGGGGGAGCACATGGCCTAACGTTATTTCTCGACGTGAAAATTATTGTGTGTCATTATTCAACGGTTTTTCATACTCAAGGTTAATTCAACGTGAGAAATATATGGGAATGAAACCCTTGAATTAAACGTATTTTTCAGAAAATTTAAAATTGAGAAAAAAGACAGTTCAAGACTTCAAGACGTCTTAATTTTTCGTCTAAACACAAGACGGTTCATAGAGAAGACATTAACCCCATTGAAAGCATTTCAAATTCAAAAATGTATTCACCGGAATTTTCTGATTTTCTATTTCTTTTTAGAGAAAAATGAAACTGAAATTTACAATTCTCTTTGATTTTTTCACGAACTTCCTTGACATTTCAGTGGTAATTAAATTCGATAAAAATTTCCAAAAAGTGCACCGGAAATTTCACACAAAAATTCTTAACCGTGCGGATATCAAAAAATGTGCATGAGAAGCACCAGAAGAAAAAATAGACAATCCTGCGAAGGGTAAAGGAAGGCAGAGGAGAGACGTGAACGAGGACACGAGGAAATATCACAGCTTGCGTCGCCCAGAGCGGTCAAGTGAAAGACGTGTGCAAAGGGGAGACTAAGAGAAAAAAGGAGCGAGAGCCTCGCGCACGAGGGAGATGAGACGTTCGGGTGAGAAAGATTAATATCTCTATCAGAGGAGTTCAGAGGAGCGAGCCATTTATCTAACGGCACACAAGGTTGACCCTTATATAAACCTTTTTCCCGTGACTCTCGGCTCCTTTTTAAAGGAAGTTTATTTAACCCCTCTTCAAACATCCAGATGAAAATCCTTTTCCCTGGACAACGTGATTTCCTCGAAATAGAAGAATCGAAGGAAGAAATCTTGTTATCGGGGGGAAAGAAAATGCTCATGCTTCGTCAATCCCGGGAGGACATGCGGAGGGAAGAGGGAGCACCGATAAAGGATAAAAGGTGAATTTGATTCGACGGAAGGGAAAAATCCTGATGAATTCCCCACACGAAGGACGATAAAAATGCTGGATCGATGACCCAGACATGGGGACTGAGCCTAGGGGGCTGTATTAATGGGGCAAAAGTAGGGTAAGACATCGAGGATTATTCAAATTGACTGGGGCTACACCAATCCGAATGGTGAATTAGTGTTATCTGCGGTAATAGACATCTTGATATGTTTGAGAGGCTTCGAGACACCAGTCATTTCGGGTGACGGCTGGCAGACGGCATCTTGACAGCCTCCAGTTACGATGGAGTTGTCCCCTATTCGAGAGAGTGGAGACACCCTTCGGCAATTCTCATTACAGATTGATAAGGGATAAGTGGAGGTAAATCAGAGAATTGGAGGTCAAAGTTATGACTGGGGTTTTGAAAACAGGAGGTGATATTATGGTTGGGCAAATGTGATTATGCATATTTTTTCAGACGAGTTTTAGTGGAACCGGAAAAATGAGAATTGACAAGTGGGAAATTCCGTTTTTTATTTCTTCCAGAATAATGGTTTCAAAATAATTTTTGTCAACACGAAAAAGATGCAATCAATCTCATGATGGAACTCGGTCAAGATGGCATTATGGAGCGAATATTTTAAATCACAATTGAATTCATTTACACAATAATTCTTTCGTCGTTATCGTCGAAAAAATCAAATTTAATCCTGACCCTTTTGACTCCAAACTTGACCTTCCGTGCCACATCAAAAATACCTCTATGGATCATCACCACTTCCATTAATACACAAAGTCTCCAGCATTCCACAAGCACTTATCTCCCCCCACTCAACCCCAAAATTCAGTTCCACATAACTAACCGAGAGAACTTTGTATTAGCGTTGTACATTGACCTTAACCAGAACAGAGAGCCTGGAGTGGTCATTTCGAGGGAGTCAGGCATTTCCAGGTGAGATAATAACCACCGGGTGCGCAACCGGGTGGCACTCGATGTTCACCCCCACCTCACCTCAACTGCTGACTAGAATACATTTGTACGGATGACTTTATCGCTTTATGAGACCCATAAAGTGTCGTTGGCTACTATATACGAAGCAGTCTACCTACTCCGTGTATCTCCACTTGGTCCCCCCCATTGTTTATGCATCCCATTATTGGTGTCTCGCTTGTCGTTGGTCCCAATGTCGCCCAAGGAGTTCAATAAATTCAGGAGAAAAATCGCCGCGGAGAAGAAAAAACACTTGGTGTGGAACGAAATGTCACCTCATACTTCCAAAGTAATCCAAATGCCATCTACAGGGCTCATTGCCAGGAGAACTTTTATTAGAAATTATTCTGTTAGGCTTTCTTCTGTAAGAATTCGAGGGCACGATTTTTTTCGTGGATTTTATTGGGAGAAAAGGACAGAATTTTTTAATAGAATTCTAATAAAATGGAAAAAGAATTTTTATAAAGTTCTAATAGATGCAATAGCGTTTCTTAGAGAAAGTGCTAGATTTTTCTGTAATGTTTTTTCATGTGTAATTACCCAGGATAGGAATTTTGACTAAAGTTGATGAAATTATGAAATAATTGGGAAATTTCGGGTAACTAACATACAATTACACCATCCAAAAAGAATTTAAACGAAAAAAAATGGCGTACTTATATCCTTAATTCCCCCCTCGAGGCGAAAGAAATAACCTTCAGAGATAAGAAGAATCCTCGAAAAACTTTCCAAATAAAGGGGGAACATTAAAAACTGATGAACACTCAATTATCAACGTCGGCGAAATATGAAGGATCCATTTAATACAGAGAGCCCGGGTTATACGAACGTGTATTTGAGGGAGAAGTGTGAGATGCTTTTAGTCAAGGAGAACCATCAGACAATGCAGCTGTTGATTGCGCCAGAATCAGTGTCTGTTACCCCTTCCACAGGCCACCCATATTCTTCAACTATCTTGACGCTAACAGGAGCGTCTCTGTATTACTACGGCTATTGGAAAGGCCACTCGAAAAGTTTGGCGGACACAAAGCCAGGATCAGTTCGTGGAAATGACATATTTTGTATGTACTAGACAGGACCTATCGCCTCATTGCATTTACTTGTGACAAGTTTCCTTTTCTTCATTCAAACTTCAAACCCATTCAAATATATTTCACGCGTCCATAACTGCATTACCAAAATGACTGAAACAAATCTTTAATAAAAAAAAAATAAACACCAAAGACTTGTTCTGCGACTGTCAATTAAACTTCAACGAATTCTTCACAATGAACGTGAATCCTCACCGATAATTACCCCAGTGACGAATGGCAGTGCATTTATCACAATGTTCTCTGTGTATGTCTTATGTATTTTCATCGTCTATTCACTCGGTTAAACGCGAAGGAGACACGCTAAAGGAATACACTCCTAACCAGAGCTAACAAATTAACACTGATGCGTTAAACACTCGGGAAAATGTATATATGCTCCCGCCAACCGGAAGATTGGCCCTTTCAGGGCTGCGGACACCAACGATTTACCGACGTCCGGGTGAACCTCCACGAGGTAAATAAACGTCAACATTCTCATGCACCACTACGATAAATACTGAAATATCGTGGACTGTGCTGAAACGATCTCTCACTTTTATTTTGATCGATGGACTCTTAAAACTAGTGTCTTCAAGACGACTTAATTTAAGAGATTAGACATAAAAATGGGTCTTATCGGCTGACTTCGTGATGACTGAAATTTTCATAATGTCTTGAAATGCAACTCACCAAAAATAAGATATTTTTGTCGACAATTGAGAAAATAGAATGAAGTATATGAAAAACAAATGAGACACCATAAATTTGAAATTAAAAAATCCTGGAGTAAGACACCTAGAATATCTAAAATGCATGTCTTAACGTCTCCTTTTTCTAATATTTTATTGAGACGCTCTACCATTTTTGATAGATGAATGAGGACCGAAGGTGAGGGAAAAAAATTTTCTTATAAATCACGGAATTTCAACACGTAATACGTCCGATTTTTTCGCTCCTCTCCTTTTTTCGCTTTCGGGGAGTGCAAGTACAAAAGAAATTTACTCTCATCCGATGATTTAACCCGTAAGGAGCCATAACGATAACGCCTCCGCATCGGA
The DNA here is from genome assembly GCF_001412515.2 of Diachasma alloeum. NCBI lineage: Eukaryota > Metazoa > Arthropoda > Insecta > Hymenoptera > Braconidae > Diachasma > Diachasma alloeum. Next base: position 2,441,695 of record NW_021680364.1, read on the forward strand.
TCCTCCTCTCGCCGTGATTCCCCCCCCCCCCCCCCTCTCTTCCCCTCTGGGTACAACTCGGGCCGACAAAGAAAATATTTTTCGTATGAACGCTCTCTGCGTCTTCTCAAGACCAAAAAATAACACATTTCGGGGCATATCGCAGTACTGATGGATAGATTTGTCTGCTTGTCTTCATATGGCATTAATGCTACGATCGCCAGAACTGGTTTCATTTTTGGGAGTATTTTTGCGATGACAATTAATAACGAATTCTTTGCGTCATTGTGAGAGATGGGTATTGCGGGAAGATGTGAGTGGTGTGTCGTTATGAGCTGGTAATCACCGGGGAGAATTTTATTTCGGCTGTTCTTTTAGGATTGCCCAGCGGGACACTGCAGTAGAATTGATTTATGATTTTTTTCAGACGTTTCTTGATAGTAAATTTGTTGAATGGCGAATGTAGGTTTGAGTCCTACGATAAACAATGTTATTGTCAGATTATAATTCCTTTGAGTTAATCCAAGAGACAATTGGGGCAAAATGGACATTTCCCTTTTTTTTAAATGACTCATTTTGTTTTTGAAGTGCGATAATTTTTTCTTTATGAAAATTATAATTATCTCTATTTATTTTCCTTTTTACTCATTACATTGAATAAAGAAGGCAAATTTTGGAAAAGTTGAAGAGATTACATTTTTATTTCTCAATTATTTTCTTATTCAGAAAATTAAATCTATTTAAACTTTCGGGGCTTGATATTTCTGTCATAGAATTCATTTTTAAAAAGATTCTCAATATAAATAAATTTATTACCAATTTAAAATAATTTCAAGAATCAAAAATTTATTATTTATCAATTACCTGTTTAAAACATTCTATTAATTTCAATCTTCCTTAAAAAGTAGATAGATTTTTTCCAACAACTCAAATTGAAAAATCAAGTTCAAACAATAATAAAAATAATTGCAAAATATCTGCTCACCTAGCCCTGATTTTGGAATATTAAAAAGAATTCCAGGGGAAAAAAATGAGATACTTCTATATTTTTAATGCCCTCACATCTGTCGTTGAAATGTCTCTCGATTCCACCGAAATGTATGTAACTACAATTTCAGCATTTCAATCCGACATTTATTGAATATCTAACGCATGTGCCATCGAATGTTTCTTTCATTACTTGCGTTGAGATATTCCATTGGACACCGGAGAGATTGGATTATGCACACATTGCCGTTATGAAATCAGGATGGCGCAGCACCGGTTCACCGAATTGCCAAATTTGGACATGAGTGAATAAGAAGGATAAACACGTCGTACAATATGCGATGATGAAGTATGAATTCACATGAATTGCAGTGGAATTTACCTCAATTAATAACTCCATTGGAGAGAGGAGGGAGAAATCGGCACGCGATCGTAAATTATTATTATCTTTGGTTTAATTGATTACCATAATCAATTGATTAATTTATGTTAATTTTATGAATGGACAAATTGGTAAAGAAAAAATGAGTTCTTCTGTTTATTTCAATAAAAATGTTCCAATTATTTGAAATAAACAATTTATCCATTGCAAATAAATCCTTCCTCTAGATATTTTTTATTACTAACAAAACCACTGCCCTGAGAGAAAAAATTAGTTCTGCCGAAAAATTGCGTTGCCCTAAAGAGATATTTTGTCGTGTTGAATCAATTCACTTGTGGACAAAAAAAGAGAGTTTCCACCAAAACATGATAATTTTGTAGAAGTAATTGTTCTCGTGAAACATTTATGTGTCTTTATCCAGTAACAATTATAAATTATTGTTTTAAATCCCCAATATTAAAAAATAAAATATAGATATTACTTAAATTTTACATGTAAAAGACCCAAAGGTCATACATGTCTGAATAAAAAATGGAAAAAACTTGAATTTGAAAAAAATCCAAACAAAATGTCACCAAATGTTCCTCACTCTTGGGAATTCAAAGAGAGCCTTGCGTCATCGCATTCACTTTCAACCCTTTACCTGGCACGTGTCGAATGTCCCATCGACATCAAGTACCGTCGATCGATCGACAGGAACAAAAAAATCGCTGAGAAAGAACCTCAGAGTGGATGTGCACTTCCTTTCACCCATTTTTTCTCCCGCATTTGTTCATTCATTTCGTTTTTTTACGGAGATGAAAAATCGTTTGATCTTACCTAACGACTCTCTCCCACAAATCCACAGGGTTAGAAGAGCTTCACGCGCCAAACGGCGCGACACTGTCACTCTCTCCATTCACAACATTGTTGGTATGCAACTGTTAAGCTCCAAAGATTCACTGATAGGTTAGAAAAAATCACAGAAATGGCGGGTAAACTCTAGAAGGTATCAAACACGGGGACTTTATTTTTGACGATCATTTTTTAATTGTACTGACGGGAATTATGAATGTGGATGGGCCTGGGGTGGGCGATCGGCCAAAAGCCACCCTTACGCGATGCCCGCGAGACAGGAACTGACACGCCGCACGGAATTCAAACGGTCGGTGGTGTGCGCGCTAGCACCAACAGCGCGCGATCCCCCCCCCCCCCCCCCCCCCCCCCCCCCCCCCCCCCCCCCCCCCCCCCCCCCCCCCCCCCCCCCCCCCCCCCCC
>NW_021680364.1:2444818-2455511 GCF_001412515.2 Diachasma alloeum
ACCAACAGCGCGCGATCCCCCCCCCCTCGCCGCTGCCCCGCCCCCAACGATAGTCTATTATTTTCGAGTGCACATGAAGTCGTTGTTTTTTGCTTCCGAATGGATGCTTTTAAATTTTTTGTGTTATATCGACCCAGTATGATCCAAAAATTCCGAAAATATTATTGTTAGACCTCGTGCGTCCGTGTGTATATGTATGTGTGTACGTAAGTAACAAAGTTTTTCTTCAATTGTTCGCTACTGACTGGATGGAATTGAATGTTTTTTTTTCGAATGTAGGTATTGTTGAGCCCTATCAAGCGCCATTAATTAAATTTCAATTCATCGACTAGTTTTTTTAATTTCGTGAAAAAAGTAAAACAAAAATTGGGGCATTAAAGTGGTAAAGAGTTTATTGGAGGATTTATCAGCAATTTGTTCGTACTCACGAAATGGCGAATTCAGGGCTACTCTCGGTGTGCCAGCTCGGGGTATATTAGTGCACTCACTGGAAAGTGGTTGCGTTTTTTACGTGAAGGGTTTAAGGCAGTTTTATTTGGGGAGGCAATCAATTCGTCAATTGAGTAATCGAGTGGAAAAATTGTTTTTTGGAGTGGAAGCAAAATATTTGGGGTAATTGGAGATTTTAAAGAATTGTGAAGTGAATTTTTTGGGAATTTTGCAGGAAATAATTTACGATTCCTTCGGATAAAAAATAGTGAGTTAATGTGCTATACCAGTAGTCAATTTTACGAACAAAAGATAGGCCCCAAATCAGCCCCAAACAAGCATATCAGCGAATATAAATGTTTATTAATAATTAAGTATACTCATACAATCATAATTACAATAATAATACGTTATAAATACATCCTCCCTTGTTCATTAATATTTGGCGTGAATCACTTATTTAAAAAACTACAGAAAAAAAACCTACAACAAATGCCACGCGTCCAATCCTCAACTAATCTAATTAATTCCTTGAAAAAAGTACGTAAATTCGCCTATTTCCACTGGTTAATCTCAAATTAATCCGAATTTATCTACAACTTACAGCGACTTGATTGAATATATTTACAACAGTTATGAGAAGGTAATTGTAGGCGGTATAAAAACATTAATGCAACAAAAGACGTGTTTCACGACAATTTGGACAGACAACAGAGGACGAAAACACTTGACAATTTCGAGTCATCTCTCATCTCTACAAAAATAAATATACGAATTATGTCTAGCCCTTTTTCCGCAGCTCCTGACGTCAACCGATACCAAGACGTACGATAAAATTTCACAGAAGAATTTTTTAGAAAATTCTATTGAACTTTCTATTCTATTAGAAGCAGTTCATCTGTACATTTTTATCTTCAACAAAAATGTTCAATGTTTCTATCGGACATTTTTTATGAAATAAAATGTGCAGTAAAGTTGTAGAATTCTTCAACTCTATGAAATTTGATCGTACCTCAACCCCTCTCAAGAGTCGATATTTCAGTTTGATAAATGGTTAACTGCGAATACAAAAATATCTATTTTTATCACTTGACATTAAATGCATGAGCAACATTCAACATTCATTATCATTCCCTGTAACCGATATAATTCGTCCTCTGCCCTTAAACCACGTTTATTATCATCTGCTATAGACCGATCTGCACATTGCCTAGTGTTATCGATCGACATAAGATTTCGAATAGAACCAGAAGAGAATGATTTCAATGATTTCAGTAGTGGATACGTCGAAAAAACTGACGAAATTATTTCCAGAATTCTCCACTTCTCGACTGCTTCGATATTATCACACAGTCGAGATCGAAAAGAAAATGCAAATTAATTGATTCAACTGAAAAAAAATTATCAAATTTACCTTCAAAAGTGGAAGAAAAGAAGAGAATAAAATTCAATAATTTAATACAGTTTTTCTATTTTTCTAAGCCGTTTAATGGCAGTCAATGTTATTATTTTTCCATTTACCATAGTACCAGACTGTTCACAATCCACTCCTCACTTACTTCTCCCAATAGGTAAATTACCTCCAACACCAGCCTTCACATGAATCGACTGTCGGCTATTTCTACTTCTGCTGGCAACAGTTGTTCCATCGACAGATTTACGATTTCGATTTTTACTCAAACTCGATTCTCCTTCCTCCCTATACTCTGAACTTTTCCAACTAATCGGTCTACTAGTCTTCACTGGGCTCTTCCCACCATTATCCATTTCATAAGTTTTTCTAGCAAGTTGTGGGGTGTAATACAAGCTGTATCTATTATTCTTCACAGGCTTCTGTTCATCCTCTCTCAATTCATCAGTGGAACTGCATTTTCTCCCATTGGGAACAGTACGATTCATCCTCCCATTATCGAGTTCTTGAAGTCTCTTGGAGTACTGTGGAGCATAACTAAATCGTTTTCTAACTTTCTCACTATTCCCACCGCTCTTCTTCTCCCTCAACTTAACACTTTCATTCGTCCCAGGCTTCTTCTCATTTCTCTCAAGTCCTCTCGAGTAGTTCTGTCCATTAATTTGCACAGGAATTTGGGACAGTCTCGTTAATTGACTAACATTAGACCTCGGAGTTTTTGGAATTTTCGATTCTCCAGACTGTGGAATCCTAATCCCCCTATCAAACCCAGCATTCTCAAAGCTCTCTAAAAACTCCAGACTCTGATTCGAGCTGAAGTGCTGCTCCCTACCGACATTACCAAATTGTATATTAACAAAACTGTCCGATGTTTCGATATTATTATCAGAACCAGCACTCAGACAATCTGTGGACAGTGACAAACGATCAATCGACGATTGTCTCAGTGTACTCTTAATATTTTTAGTTGCACCATTGGTATCGTATAAATCCCTACGCTGTGCCCTACCTCTAATATTGCACTTCACTGGTTTAAGGGTATCATTACCGCGATAATTACGACGTACAGGTGTCGTTGATATACTGGAATGAATATCAGAGAGTGAATTACCATTTCTCTGATTATTGGAATGTAAATTTGACGATTTATCACTCTGGCACTGGCCATTGTTATTTTTCATCGCTGAATTAGTCTCTGGAATACTGTTTATTGACGTGACAATTGTTGATGATTTATTGCACATATCGTTGGTAATGTTCATGTTGTCCATGAGATTGTGGAGGGATGAGGTCAATGCACGTATGTCCTGAAGGCAATCGGAGCTCAGGGATATGGGCTCGTCGTTGCCATTCCCATTGATGTGATCGGTCTCGTCGGTGGCTCTCTTTGGGGTTGATGGTGTGGTAAACGTGGCATCGAACCACCTGCTCTTAGGTGTTGTATTGATCTCAGGTGTTTCGTCATTTTTAGAGGAACGTTGTTTCTTGTAGTCAAACTCGAATGTCGCCACTCTCATCGGCTTACACTGCTTATCCCAGTGTTGCTCCGACGATTCGAGGGATGATTTGCCTCTCCCTGGGGCTTGCTCGCCTCCTAGAAAGCTCTGCAGATGTACAGAGGAGGGAGAGAAAAACAAAAAGAAAAGAAAAGCCTTGCTACAGATACGAACAGTCCAGTACAAGAAGCTTTGCTGGTGAATTTTTTATGTGATATGTGTGGAAAAATTTCATTAGAAAAATTGACGAATTCATTGGGAAATTCTATGGGATTTCTATTGAAAATTCTATTTGTTTTTGGCCCATTTTTTGTTAAATTTCAACTTCACTAAAAGAAAAGAAAAATGAAGGGGTAAAAAATTGGAAAATTCATACCGAGGAATTCGTATAAAAAATATCTCATTAGAAAAACTTGTATAGAAAAATTAAATTCTGCTGATTTTTTCTGCCAAATAGTTTCTCTTTGACATTTTCTATTACAAAACAAATCGACGAAACAATAATTATATTTTGAATAGAAGTTCAATAAAAAACCAATAGAATTTTCTAACGATTTCACTAGATTTGTCTATAAAATTTGGGTGAAACTCGATAGTGGGATGATTTTTAGGGGAAATGTAATTGTTCAATTGTCGTTGAGGAAATTGTGGGAAGAAATGATTGTGGAAATTGTTCAGTCGTGAAGTGGCAAATGTGAAAGAACAGATTTTTTTTTCAATTTATGCACATGAAAATTATTGAAAAAATCATTTTATGAAAAAACATTTGTTTTCTTCCAATTTCAAGTTAAAACGAGTATTTCTAATAATTAAATGGTAATAATCTTCATAATTATTGGCTCTAATTATTGAAATACCACAATAACAATTTTTTCCTTATATTTAACAGTTTCCGTTTCACTCAATAGGAAACAAAAAAAAATTAATGTGAATAATGGACATGTTCTGCTTAATTCTGCTATATTTTACCACTTCACCACTAACTTTATACCCAACAGAATAATTGTGACAGTGCTGAATAAACGAAGCCCACGATTTATCCAGAAAATTAACGGAATGTAATGTTCAACTAGACTGTGCACATTGATCGATGAAATGCCAAAAGCCATGCACGTCTAATATGCTGCATCAATTTTCTCCAATGACATTGACGATGTGGAACGAGGAAATAAAGCATTTAACATTAGTTCTACGCTCTACAAGAACTCTGAGCACCATTACAAAAAATATTTACTTCGTCATTGAAATATTACTCCATCTATATTTCACAAGCAAAATGAAAATACCTAGGACGAAATAAAAGGTTATCAAACTTCAGGCCTACATTTGATCTCCTCTTTCCACACAACTACAGATGATATGCAAATGCGCGATGAATAAATTCAATGAATTATAATTTACCACGAGCCATGGATGATCAAGCACATCCTCAGCACTGAATCTCAACTCCGGCTGTGCCTGCAGCATATTCGAGATGAGTTGCTTAGCAGAATCAGATATGGGGTCCCAATAAGGTGGTGTAAACTCATACTGTCCACTCAATATCCTCTCGAATAATTCCTCCTGGTCGTTGTCAAGAGAAACGAACGGGGGAAATCCGCACAGGAGTATGTAGAGTATCACTCCAGCTGCCCATACATCAATCTGAAAATTCGAGATTACTTAGTTCGTGAGTTGAATGTTCAATTAAGGACATTGGAGTGGGAAATAGTAAAGTTTAACTAGTGAATGGATAAATGTACTTATTAGATGGACAAAAATGAAATGTCGAAGGTCTTGTTTGAAAAATGAGCTGCGAAAGATGAAATTTCCATTAATTTTCCCATCAAATTATGAATGTCTTTCTTGTGATTTTCAACTCGCGTTTTTTTCCATTCAAACAAGATTTGTTCAAGAAAATATTTTTCTCCATCCAACCACCCCATCCCCATCCTCACCTTGAGTCCATACCCAGTCTCCGCCAGAATCTCAGGCGCGACATACGTGGGTGTCCCACACACCGTGTACAATGGCTCCCTGACCACCTGCGCCAGCCCAAAGTCCCCCAGCTTCAGACACCTAACATGGCTCCCCTCCATCTCCACCAGCAGATTCTCGGGCTTGACATCCCTGTGCACAATATAATGCGAATGCAGATACGCCAGTGCCGAGGTCAAATGCCCAATCATGACACTGGCCTCAGCCTCAGTGAACTTGGTGACAGCAGCAATGGCATCGAACAGATCGCCCCCCTTCACAAGCTCCATGACCAGAAAAAGCTGATCCGAGGTCTCCTGCTCCCCAATCAAACTGATGATATTAGGATGACAGACTTGTCGAAGAATAGCCACTTCGCTCGCCAGCATGGTCTCCTTCCCCTGGCACTTGTGCTTGTCCACAATCTTCATGGCGTACTCCGCCCCCGACTGTTTATGCACGCAATGTCTGACAACAGCGAAGTTCCCGTCCCCAATGACGTGCCCCACAGAGTAATGCATCCTCAAGGGCTGAGGCAGCATGAGCGAGGCTGGACTGGGGGTCCTCACCTGCATAGATCGACATCACTCATTACTTTAGTAATATTATGAGAAGTTGAACCTTACAATAATTTACATTTACTTATAATGATTAAAAAATTTGAAAAATAATATGATTATGCCGATGTCTGCTCACCTGAGGGGCGCTGAAGTTCCTCTTGCCAGTCTTCCTAGGCATCACTGGCATGGGCCCCCCCTGTCTCTTGGACACCGAGGGGCCCCTCCTGAAGCTCTGGACGGATTTCGACTCCTCCGGGTCGAGCTCGAAGTCCTCCTGAGTGGACTTCTCGGTGCCATAGGCAACGAACACCTCCTCGCTCTCGAAGAACTGGTCCAGAGTGATGACAAGCTTCCCAGAGAGTGTGTAGACCCTCCTCACAGCCCCACAATCGAGCTTAACTACCTCGGTTATGGCCTCCAGGACGTGCTCGAGACTGGCAGCATTTCTTTTGTTGAGGAGCAGACGCAGGACTCTTCGGGGTTTAGTCCCGTGACGAATTAGTGTTATTATTCTGGCCTTGACGCAGCTTGGAATGGCGTTTATCTGCCTGCCAGTGCCAGCTGGTGACTGTGGCAGACCGGAGAGTGAACTTCCTCGTCGGACTTTGGAGGAGGAGTAGTCGACCTTCTTGAAGAGTTCACCCTGGCCTGATACCACGTAGCACTTGCCGTCCTCGAGGTCGGTTATGCTCTGGACTTTGCGACCGTCCATCGAGTAGATGCAGCGGACACCACTGGGGAGGGTCACGCTGGACACCAGGGCACGGGTCAGGTCGGTCGCCAGACTGTCGAAGCTTCGATAACGCTCAGGGGTCACCGCCATCACCACTCCTGTGTAGAATTTGTCACCGTTTCGGAAGAAACGAACTCGCTTTGCTTTTTTTGTAGGCGGTGTGCGGAGGCTCGAGAGGGAGGCTTTCGACGCAATGTCGAGGAGGCGGTCGTCCAGGGAGGTCACCGTTGGGGAGTTTATGTCGCGGCTCGAGAGGTTACTGTCTCCCGACGTGGACGTCCGCCGGCTCAGGGGCTCTTCCATTTTTCTGGACAGGGGGAGCTCACGTAATTTTTTGTTTGCGGTGGGAATGTTTGTTGGGAATTTCGAAGTGAAGTGGAGAAATTTAATAGAGAATTCTGGTGGAGTGCTAGGGAACTTGACGTTAGTTTTTGGATTATTCTGGTGAAAAATTCCGCAACTCAATTTTTATTTATTGCTGTACATTCCTATTCCTATAGAAAATGTCGCCACGAAAAAAAATTTACAGAAAGATTAAATACTACTGACTTTTTCCTATGAAATAGTTTCTTCTGGCATTTCCTATTTTAAAAAATGCGCAGTAAAACTAGAATTCTCCGACAGAATTGGCTAAAAACCAAGAGAATTTTCTATCAAATTCGATAGGCATTTTCTACGAAATTTTTCATCGATTCATGTAAAAAACAAGAACAGTTTCTGTTGGAAATAATACGAAATCTTTTCTATACAGAGTCAACTTTCACTTGATTTTTTTTTCCAAATCCATTTATTACGAAGATAATTGCATATTCCATAAAGTATAAAAAATTGATTTATCATCCCATCAAATATAATATTTATCGATTTTGCATTTATCTTGAAAATAAATCATTTCAGGACAGAATGTCAAAGACCTTTCCTGTAGCTAATCAACTGTTCAAGAAAAAATGTTTCTCCCAATTTTTCCTCCAACTATTTTAATAGCGAAGATAATTCCAACTTCAACAAGGTGTGAAAAACCAACTTTCTTTCTCAATAAAAAATTCCACTCACTCCAGGCACTAAAGAGAGTACTCAGCTTATCCATGAATTTTTAAAATTCAATCAGAAAAACAATACTATTCAATTGCTAAAGTGATCGCACTGCTGTCACATTTTCTGTTGTCTCTCGACTCGACCAAAAACTAATAGAATTTTCACTAGGAGTTCAATAGAAATCCAATAGAATTTTCTATGGAGAATTCACTGCCACTTGAATTTTCTTCCAAATTCATTTATTACGAAGATAATTGAATATTCCACAAATTATGAAAAATTGATTTATCATCCCATCAAATATAAAACAACGCATTTTAAGAGAGAATATCAAAGATCTTTCCTGCAGCTAATCAACTGTTCAACAAAAAATGTTTCTCGCAATTTTTCCTCAAACTAATTCATCACGAAGATAATCTCAACTTCAACAAGGTGTGAAAAACCAACTTTCTTTCTCAATAAAAAATTCCACTTACTCCAGGCACCAAAGAGAGTACTCAGCTCATCCATGAATTTTTAAAAGCCAATTATAAAAACAGTACAACCCAATTGTCAAAGTGATAACACTGCTGTCACATTATCTGTTGTCTATCGCCTCAGCCTCATATCCTCATCAGAGCTATACAACCAACTCTGACTAATTCGCGTGTAATTTATACAGATTAAGAACGAAAAAAACGACAACTCCCAGACTGTGACTTACCCCGAGACTCGGTGAATTTTTCGGAGCACAAAACTTATTCACTTCCCCGGATGGTGTCTTGAATGATGATGGATGAGTGCCACATTTAGATACTAGGTAATATGAGGACAGCACGAGAATTTAAAAGAGTCCAGGTTTTTTGTGAAAAACACAGGAGTTGTGGTGTGAAAAGAAACGCGAACGCCGAAGCGACAGCTTACTCCAATCTGTTGGAGGTTAGTGGATGGAAATGTCAATGTTGAAGAAACTGTATAGCAATGGGGGGACACTTGGCAGCTCCCACCACTTCTTCTTGTCTCCTACGACAGCTGGGGCTTGTTCGGTTAGAGGGTGAAGGTGTCGCCTGGTCAACGGATCTCTCTTTTTTAGAGAGAGAGGGCCAACGGATCTCTCTCTCTCTAAAAAAAGGAGATGTAGAGTAGAGAGATCCGTCGACTAGCGACACCTTCACCCTCTAACCGAACAGGCCCCAGTGGGTAAGATAGGGAACGAGAACTCTATGCATTATAACTCTGTCTCTGCCACTGAAAGGAGGGTTTGGCGTTCGTTCCGTCTATTTTCAGTAAAAAAAGGTTGTAATCCGGGANATGCATTACAACTCTGTCTCTGCCACTGAAAGGAGGGTTTGGCGTTCGTTCCGTCTATTTTCAGTAAAAAAAGGTTGTAATCCGGGAAAATAATTAATAATAATGCCATAATCAGTTAATATTGATGGCGAGGGATGATTTCATCAAGAAATCAGACTTTATTATCGCTTATTATGAAGCCTGAAAGTCTAAAAAGGGCAATGCCAAAATTTGCCAGTGCGCAACTTCTCCGCGCAGATTCATCATGGCGGCCGGCTACTGGCAGAGAATGGGCGGCTTGGCGTTCGTGCGCAGATTTTCGGTGAGAAAAGGGGTAAAACCGGGAAAGTGAATACTAATCAAGCAATAATCAGTTGATATTGATGGCGAGGAATGATTTTATCAAGAAATCAGACTTTATTATCGCTTATTATGAAGCCTATAGACGTCTAAAAAGTACAATGCCAAATTTTACCACTGCGCAACTTCTCCACGCACATTCATCATGGCGGCCGGCTACGGGCAGAGAATGGATGCTTTGGCGTTCCTCCGCGAATTTTCGGTGAGAAAAGGGATAAAACCGGGAAAATGAATACTAATCATGCAATAATCAGTTAATATTGCTGGCGAGGAGTGATTTTATTAAGAAATTGGACTTTATTGGACTACATATTACAAAATCTAGACATCTAACGAGTCAACGCCAATATCGCCAGTGCGCAACTTCTCTACGCACATCCATCATGGCGACCGGCCATTGGTACTGAACGGGGGCTTTGGCGCGTTTGCTCAATGAATTCTAATGGACAAAGAGAATGAAACTCTGGAATGGAACATGGACAATTGAACAATCAGTTGACAATGATGGAGAGTAACGATTTTATGGTGAACTTTGGTTTTATTGTGATGAATTAAGAGTGCTATTGGACAAAAACAACATTTCTATGTGATCGACATATTTGTGACGTCGCAAGATGACGCCTGCTGTGTAATTCTGGACAAAGTGACAATGTTTGGTGTTTTAATGAGTCAATTGACTTCCTAATTAATTAAAAATTCAATTCAAAAGTGAAATGGTTATGGAATGGAGGACTCAGTGGATTTTATCAGTAAATTTGTGGTTATGAAAAGTTTAAAAGTAATTACGGGAGTTCCGTTATTGCCGATGTGTTGATAAAATACGCGAGATGGGAGTCGGTGTGTTATTAAATCGGTGGCGAGTGTTTTTTTTGTTCGGGTAAATATTCGGAGTATTTTATTTAAATTTGAGAAATCGCGAGTGAAGTGTGGAAAAGTGATTGAGAAGAAAGTGAAAAGCAGAATTGTGGGAGTAGGAGTGTAGTATATCCCAAGCTGCCGGGTGTTTCAACGACCGGTGAGTCCCTTAAAATATTAATTTCTTTATTCTTTGATTGTTGATGTCGCTGGTTGATAACTTTGAGACTAGGGGAGAGTAAAATATTAAAACACAGAAGAGATCCGATCAATTAGCCCCTCATGTATAGATATTCCAAATTTTTATTTTTTTCCTCATTGAAGTAGTTTTGGAGAATATTGCGAGCTAATAAAAAACATTTTATAGTTAGTACTTTCTTTAAAATAAATTTTTGAAAAATCAGCCCTGAAAAAAAAGGCGTTATCCCCCCTATTTTATCATTTCCAAAATATTTTATCACCAATCGATAGCAAATTGTTTGAAGATTTTTGCGAGTTAAGAAAAAATCGTCAATGCACTCCTATTATTGTGTAAATTAACAATTCCAATTTCAACTGAAAACCAGAGTTGATGACCAGAGTTTGTAGC
>NW_021680364.1:2455874-2456013 GCF_001412515.2 Diachasma alloeum
TTCCATTCGATTCCTGAGAAAATTTGGGTTCCCTATAGGCAGATGGACGGCTCAAAATTGCGTTTTTCCACTTCCTACACCCTATAGAACATAAATTGAATTAATTTTTTTTTGTGATTTCGTTTTTCGCGATTATCTC
>NW_021680365.1:0-2206 GCF_001412515.2 Diachasma alloeum
AACGAAAGCGCCAAAAAAAATTAATTTAATTCACCTTGTATAGGGTGTAAGAAGTGAAAAAACGCAATTCCGAGCCATTCATCTGCCTATAGGGACCCCAAATTTCCTCAGGAATCGAATGGAATAGGTTTTAAGGCTCTATCTCTCATAGTTCCCGAGATAATCGCGAAAAACGAAAGCGCCAAAAAAAATTAATTTAATTCACCTTGTATAGGGTGTAGGAAGTGAAAAAACGCAATTCTGAGCCGTTCATCTGCCTATAGGGACCCCAAATTTCCTCAGGAATCGAATGGAATAGGTTTTAAGGCTCTATCTCTCATAGTTCCCGAGATAATCGCGAAAAACGAAAGCGCCAAAAAAAATTAATTTAATTCACCTTGTATAGGGTGTAGGAAGTGAAAAAACGCAATTCTGAGCCGTTCATCTGCCTATAGGGACCCCAAATTTCCTCAGGAATCGAATGGAATAGGTTTTAAGGCTCTATCTCTCATAGTTCCCGAGATAATCGCGAAAAACGAAAGCGCCAAAAAAAATTAATTTAATTCACCTTGTATAGGGTGTAGGAAGTGAAAAAACGCAATTCTGAGCCGTTCATCTGCCTATAGGGACCCCAAATTTCCTCAGGAATCGAATGGAATAGGTTTTAAGGCTCTATCTCTCATAGTTCCCGAGATAATCGCGAAAAACGAAAGCGCCAAAAAAAATTAATTTAATTCACCTTGTATAGGGTGTAGGAAGTGAAAAAACGCAATTCTGAGCCGTTCATCTGCCTATAGGGACCCCAAATTTCCTCAGGAATCGAATGGAATAGGTTTTAAGGCTCTATCTCTCATAGTTCCCGAGATAATCGCGAAAAACGAAAGCGCCAAAAAAAATTAATTTAATTCACCTTGTATAGGGTGTAGGAAGTGAAAAAACGCAATTCTGAGCCGTTCATCTGCCTATAGGGACCCCAAATTTCCTCAGGAATCGAATGGAATAGGTTTTAAGGCTCTATCTCTCATAGTTCCCGAGATAATCGCGAAAAACGAAAGCGCCAAAAAAAATTAATTTAATTCACCTTGTATAGGGTGTAGGAAGTGAAAAAACGCAATTCTGAGCCGTTCATCTGCCTATAGGGACCCCAAATTTCCTCAGGAATCGAATGGAATAGGTTTTAAGGCTCTATCTCTCATAGTTCCCGAGATAATCGCGAAAAACGAAAGCGCCAAAAAAAATTAATTTAATTCACCTTGTATAGGGTGTAGGAAGTGAAAAAACGCAATTCTGAGCCGTTCATCTGCCTATAGGGACCCCAAATTTCCTCAGGAATCGAATGGAATAGGTTTTAAGGCTCTATCTCTCATAGTTCCCGAGATAATCGCGAAAAACGAAAGCGCCAAAAAAAATTAATTTAATTCACCTTGTATAGGGTGTAGGAAGTGAAAAAACGCAATTCTGAGCCGTTCATCTGCCTATAGGGACCCCAAATTTCCTCAGGAATCGAATGGAATAGGTTTTAAGGCTCTATCTCTCATAGTTCCCGAGATAATCGCGAAAAACGAAAGCGCCAAAAAAAATTAATTTAATTCACCTTGTATAGGGTGTAGGAAGTGAAAAAACGCAATTCTGAGCCGTTCATCTGCCTATAGGGACCCCAAATTTCCTCAGGAATCGAATGGAATAGGTTTTAAGGCTCTATCTCTCATAGTTCCCGAGATAATCGCGAAAAACGAAAGCGCCAAAAAAAATTAATTTAATTCACCTTGTATAGGGTGTAGGAAGTGAAAAAACGCAATTCTGAGCCGTTCATCTGCCTATAGGGACCCCAAATTTCCTCAGGAATCGAATGGAATAGGTTTTAAGGCTCTATCTCTCATAGTTCCCGAGATAATCGCGAAAAACGAAAGCGCCAAAAAAAATTAATTTAATTCACCTTGTATAGGGTGTAGGAAGTGAAAAAACGCAATTCTGAGCCGTTCATCTGCCTATAGGGACCCCAAATTTCCTCAGGAATCGAATGGAATAGGTTTTAAGGCTCTATCTCTCATAGTTCCCGAGATAATCGCGAAAAACGAAAGCGCCAAAAAAAATTAATTTAATTCACCTTGTATAGGGTGTAGGAAGTGAAAAAACGCAATTCTGAGCCGTTCATCTGCCTATAGGGACCCCAAATTTCCTCAGGAATCGAATGGAATAGGTTTTAAGGCTCTATCTCTCATAGTTC
>NW_021680365.1:2216-13407 GCF_001412515.2 Diachasma alloeum
AGTGAAAAAACGCAATTCTGAGCCGTCCATCTGCCTATAGGGAACCCAAATTTCCTCAGGAATCGAATGGAATAGGTTTTAAGGCTCTATCTCTCATAGTTCCCGAGATAATCGCGAAAAACGAAAGCGCCAAAAAAAATTAATTTAATTCACCTTGTATAGGGTGTAGGAAGTGAAAAAACGCAATTCCGAGCCATTCATCTGCCTATAGGGACCCCAAATTTTCTCAGGAATCGAATGGAATAGGTTTTAAGGCTCTATCTCTCATAGTTTCCGAGATAATAGCGAAAAACGAAATCGCAAAAAAAATTAATTCAATTCATCTTGTATAGGGTGTAGGAAGTGAAAAAACGCAATTCTAAGCCATTCATCTGCCTGTAGTGACCCCAAATTTTCTCAGGAATCGAATGGAAATGATTTTACGGTTGATAAAAATGGAATCAGGTGATTTGATGAGAATAAAAATAATAATAATAATGAATAATTTTCGTTGGCACAAACGAGTACTAACGAGTACGAGTATTTAGAATCTATCTGTATGTTTTCCTGACGTCCCTCATACATTTAAGATTTTACAAGGGGGTAAAGTATTGAAGCGGTTGATAAATGAAATGGAAAAATATAGTACATACAAGGACTATCCATGCTGAATCCTTGCTCATGAAAATTTTTTCCGTTCCTTCATTTCCGACGCTGCGCGATTTTTCTCGCACCCCTTATTGTGATATTTTGAGCCCCAAAATATCACAATTCGCGTCTAGGGGTGTGGGGTACAAACGAAAATGAATGTGGTACATTCAGGTACTCACTGAGTACAATCGATACTATAAGAAAAAAAATCGATTTATCAAACTTCGACTGCAAGTTCACACAGCTAAAAAATATCCAAATATTGTAGAAAATCTCAGTTTCTTCTCCAATTTTCTGTGAAACCGGGAAATTTTCTCAAATTTTCGAGGATACTGGAGAATTCACTATAAAATCAGAGACTTTTCTCGAATTTTTCAGAGGATAGAAAAATGTTCTCGAATTTTCTAAAAATCCGGAAAATTTGCGCGGATTTTCTGGAAAACCAGAGAATGTTTTCCAATTTCCCACAAACCTGGTAAATTTCCTCGAATTTTCTAGAAAATCGGAGAATTTTCTTGAATTTTCTGTAAAATCGGAGAATTTTCTCGAAATTTCTAGAATAATCTGGAATTCACTAAAAATTCGCCGGATGGCGCTGGCCGGTAGGGGTGCCGCCGGAATGACCTGCACCGTGAAATAACAGACGTCTCCACGTCAAACCCCAAAGACCCCAAACACCCACTAGAAACTTTCAACACCGTTACCCAGATGAAAAATTCAATCGAATTGTCAACGAACATTGAAAGGACCACGAGCAATATTGCCACTCCCCTCCCCGTGAGCCCCGAAATATCACAATTCTCGCATTTCAATTTTCCTCAAAAGGAAAATCCTCACATTGTTAAGGAAATTGTCAGCGCCGATATATTCCGTCTCCTGTGTCAGCGGCGTCTTTTGTATAAAGCCATATACTAACGTACGGGTAAAACCCTACCCAATAAAGAGAGCAGTGGCAACGGCAATGTGAGCTTGCCACCTCTTCTTTCCTCCTTTATATTCCTTTTTCCGTTCGTATATACGAGGAACCACCAAGAGACGTTTCATTTGAATATCTTATGCTGCGGGCTTCACGTAAGAATAAGTCTCGGGGGTTGAAAATCTCACTTGTGCCTCAACCCATCGTCTCTCACTTTGGTCTCACCAAAAATTCAACCCCCCCTCCCACCTCCGTTTTCGCGCACCTACGAATGTATAGGTGTAGTGAATTTCCTCTGTACCCAGTTGCCTGCCGAGAATTTACCGCTAGAATGTCATAAATTCCGTCCTATTTCGGTTTACATAACGAAATTCGGGAGAATATGAGAATATACTGTTTGAGGAATTGACGATATCCAATGCTGCGAGATGTGTGAAGAACGGAGGGGAATTGATGATGAACATTATTGATTTGTTATTTTATTCGGCGTCTTAGGTTATTGGATGATGGCGTACACTGGTGAGAAAAATTTTAAATTTCAAATTTCACTGAGTCTTCCCATCCAAATTTTAGCGAATAAAATTGCACTATTTGACGGGTATTTTATACAGTCCTCACGAGATTCAACTGATAATTTTTGATAATTCACGGAAATTTTTTAGGAAAATTCTAGTGCTAGCACGGGAAAAGAGGCGCAAAGTGACGACCAGGAAAAAATTCCAGTGCCGGCACTAGAAATTTTATTGGGGAAAACGTGAATTTTAAAACGCCTCAAAACAAGAAAATCCTCAATTTAAGACTTTCCGAGCTTAACTTGAAATTTTTCTTCAAGTCGAGTTCTGAAAGTTTCAGATTGAGACCTTTCATGCTCTCACTTGAAGACTTTTGAAAGTTTTAACCTGAGACATTTGAAAATCTCAATTCAAGACTTTCTCACAAGTCTCAATTCAAGATCATGAATCTGAAAATAAATCTTATTCCATTCGGCTGCATCTTCATCTAAAAAATGTAGGGTACCGTTCACCTCGTCCATATAAAATCAAATTAACCATCAAATATTTCCCAAAAACCGCAGACAACTCAATATGCAGCTGAAATAGGTACTGTTACGGAGGGGAATGAATGATTACATAGTCAGAGTTCTATATTCGATGTCGATCGATAGATGAATGGCCCTCGTAGCGTCAAGGGGGTGTCTATTCAGCTCCTGTCGCCAGGCGAAGGAGTTATCGCGAGACAGAGAGAGGAATCCCCTCGACTTTGCTCTTCCCCCCCACCTCCATCCGGTGGGCGGGCGCAGGTGCTGGAAATGTTGAAGTGAGACAGTATGTAATACCGAGTGAAGAAGAGTGCGAATATATATGCGGCTAGATACAGCGAAGGCATGGGGATGCGAGCGCAGGCGCGTTGCTACCCGGCAACCGACACACCAAATATTTAACGTCCCTTTAAATACTGCTGGTGAATTCATAAACCTGGGGGGGAAAAAGAAGTGTCCAATTACGGAGATGAGAGAGGAACCGGCCAATCACGGGGATAAGGGCTTTCCGCGGTCGTTAATTATGTAACGAGACTGATGAATATTTTTTTTCGTTGAGGATATTCAAGACTGACAATTTTCTTTTCAATATCGTTCTTTTCAACAGATATTGTCGACTGTTAGAACTCTTATTGAGGATTATTTTTAGACTAGGTCATCGGCCATTTTGCAACGATTGCGAAGCGCTTGTGCATAAAGCGCAATTTTACGCACGCTCCGCGGATTTTTTGGTCTTCTTTAATTCTCGGAAGGTAGCACTCGCCGAAGGCACTTTATGTCACGGCTACGTCAAAAGTGCGACTTATTGACTTTGTTTTGCGCGCAATAAGTTGCGTATTATGACCTTATGCATTAAGCAATTACGCGATGCGATAAGTAAGGTCTAGGGCGATAAACAGGCGCCACCAGCGCCGCTGGTGGCATGTATAGAGAACGTCGCGAGTACTACGCCATGATGAGAGCTGCAATGGGCAATGGCGTTCAGTCCCGTTGACGTTGTCGTTGGTTACCAAAGAGTATTTTTTGTTAATATAAAAGAGTATTTTTTGGTAAAATAAAGTTTATCATGTTCAACAAATTGAAAGAAGTATTATATGAAAGTTGTGGAAGACAGTTTTTTATCGTTCAAATAAAGTGAATTGTGTTAAAAATGAGATGATTGTATTTCAAAATTATCTTTTCTCTTTGGAATAGTTGGGCTTTTCTTCAATAAAAAATTATCAATAAATTGTAGAAGAGAGTTCTTTTCCATTCAAATAAAATTGCTTACGGAGTTTGAATATGATTATGGGGTTTGAAAAATTATTATTTTTTATTCAGTGATATCATCATTGAAAATTCAATGAATCATTGGGTATCACTCTAGAACTTTCCAAATTGATTTCCATTTGTACAATTTTCAAAAGTATTTTCTTGTGGAAATCAAGACATAAAATGTGAAATGCAAAATCGTTCTCTCGTCCTTTGATTGTTCTGCGGGAATATAATACCTCAATCTGACGGATGACGAATTCAGGTTGATGTGATTTTGAAATTGAGTGAAAAACAAATTCGCGAGATGAGCGTAAAAATCGGTATTTGAATGCATAAAATGGAAAAACAGAGGCGTCGCGAAAGTTTCCACTCGGTTCGCCAGTTACACGAAGGCCCGTTTTCGCTTATCTCTCTTCATTTCGACCCACCGGAAAACAACCCTGTGAGGTTTTAAGTCCCTGCATTAACCTGAAGCGCACACATTTTTCTCCGTCAATGTATCCAGAGGCACAGCATTTTGCTTGCCTCCTCCGTGGCTGGGATTATAAATTATTTATACGGAGGGAGATGCATTGAGCGCGCCCGGCGTCTCGAATTATCCATTTATATGTTCTGTTTTTTATTGCTGCGGTTCATTCATTATTGCGTGAATGGTGGTGCACGAGTATCAGTGTCAACTGTTGAATTATAGAGATGTCATAAAAGGATTTATTTGGACTCACCATTGGACGCATTGGAGCTGTGGCATTGTGAGGCTGAAACAAAAATGGAAAATACGATTATCTGTTTGTTTTGAGGAACTGAAATTTGAGATTTTATTTTATTTTACAACTACAGCTGTCGCGGCTGCGCCGTTGATGTCGTTCTGTCATTGCTCATGGCGACAGTTTTCAACGCATGCTTTTCTTACTTAAGGATGTCTAGCCAAAACCCACATTATTCATCATAATTTTGATATTGTCTCATATGTCAGCTTCACGTTTGAGCCACACATTCGTAATAATCTTAATCCTCCCATCGGGGCATCCTAGTGAGAAATTAATTTCTGTAAATCACTTCTTGTAACATTACGCTTCGGGAAGAAACGTGACCGTGTGAACTTTGATCGAGATGTTGCATGGGTTAGACACTCAAGATATTGAAAAAAAACCACAAGCCATTTACTTTAGACTATGGAGAATCTATCGCCGGCGAGAACAAGTAGGGGACCGGGCCATATAGGCGTGATATCTTCGATGGATTTTCGAATTCCTCTAAAAAAAAATTTGACCGCCATTACGAGTCGAGCGACGCGACAACACCGCACAACAGCTGATCGAGGTCGGTAAAGTCGGTGACGATAATTCAGTGCTGGAAGCATATGGACATGTATAACACACACAAACATTCATCTCACTGTTACAACCCCACTACTAGCCGATTTTCCCCGATCAAAATTCGACTCTTACCATCGCAGTCACAAGTCCTCCATTATTTACGAACATTTTCTTTAATTATTGTTTTTGAAACCGAAGAAGTACGCAATAACACTTCTAATTTAATGAGAAAAATAATTTGTAACATGAATGATTTATTCAGACAATTTTATTTTTCTTTTCAACTGAGTTGTCCACTTGATAGGTCAAAAATCCTTAAGAGCATTATAAGAACTATTTTTTCGTAAAATGGAAAAATCGAGTTTGAGCGGACTCATAACCCCCGATGGGCCTGTGCCTCGCGTGCTAGACGCCCGCATTTAATTATTTATCATCTCCTAAACTGTGTAGTACAGCTAGTTGGAATTTTTTTTCAGTATCCGGGGCATGTTATGAACATTATCTATGAAAAACATGGGGACAATCGTAAGAAAAACCTGTTTTCTAAGTAGATACCTTAAATGATTTCAGGTGATATCGATTTGACTTAATCACAGAATACCCCCATGATTCCAGCTGCGAACAGCACTATTTTCCATTGAAAAATTAAATACGAGAGTTCACGTGAATGATTTTCGTTGATGTTCGTCTTCCGCTAACATTTGACATTCCGTAATTTGATATTCCATTTCGGTTATTGGAAATGCAATGGAATATTAAAGAATATGGGGAGCAGGGACATCGAGACCCAAGGCTAATGGAACCGGAGATACATTTCCACATATATCTATAATCTGAAATTTTAAAGAGCCGCGCAGACAAGATCCTCAAATGCTTTGTGTTTTGAGGGGGAGTACGACGTGGAGGGCTAGGACGAGCAAACGAGATGCTCCAGGCACTGTGTTTCCTCTATTTCCAGTCCCTTCCATTTCCTCATTGTCTCAGTTTCACAGATTTCGCCGTTGGGATGCGAGTCTAAGCTTTCAAGTGTCTTCGAGAAGTCGTTGGGTACACTGTAAAAACTTGTGTTTTCAAGACGTCTTAATTTAAGACATTCCTATCTCTAAAAGCAGAACGTTTCGTGAAGTTGTTCTATATCGAGACTTGTATTTCTTGTGATTTTGAATTGCTGTGGAATCATTCGTGTGATTTTTGTTCTCTAAAAATTAATTGTTTCCATGAATTGTTAGAGGAGATTAAGGCAAAATGGACCATTTTCCATTGTCATTAACTCGAGAATGACATGAAATGAATTAGTTATCGCTGAAAATTCAAAATTTTAATGATAAAACTCTGCTGGTTATTGGAAAAAAACCTATATTAATGAGTTTGATTTTATTCCGGAGCTTTGTTAAAATAACTGGCGATTCCACTCATCTTAACTTGCCATTTATCGTCCGAATATCGCGTACTATTTTATGTCGAGGCTGAAGTCAAAAGTGCGACAACGGTTAGGGAGGGGCGAAGCCCCCCGATGGGGGGTTGAAGGGGGCGAGGCCCCCCTACTGAAGAAAAACCAAATTATCACTGAATGAAAAATACTAATTTTTCAAACCCCATAATCATATTTAAACTCCATAATCAATGTTATTTGAATGGAAAAGAACTCTCTTCTACAATTTATTGATAATTTTTTATCGAAGAAAAGCCCAACTATTCCAAAGAGAAAAGATTATTTTTGAAACACAATCATCTCATTTTGCTTTCATTTGCTTTGAATAAACTTTATTTGATTCAAATAAATTATTTTTCTGGGTGCATGTTCCTGAAATCACTAAAATCAACGCTGTAATCACGTGAAACAGACTTCATCACCTCGAAGTCGTGGTGTCGCCCAATCATGGGGCGAGTCGCCCCCCGATATTCTGTGAAATTGAATCGACACTCTCGTCCAGTATAAAACGCATAAATACGAGTACAGGTAGACAGCGGAAAAAAAAATAAAACAACAACGAGAACGGGGAAGAGGATTCTGGCACGTGAGTACACTCTGTGATAGTGTGTACAGGGGATTTTTGGCTCGCTTGCAAAAGGTGCACCGGAACTATGAATCTCGGGGTGACCCCGGCCACGCTGAGAATTACGATCTTCTCTTATTTATTGTTATCGCCTTTTAAACCCTATTTTCTAGCCGTGTATATACGGAACATCCAGCGAGAGGGTCGAAACAAAATGCATTAAAGAATAAAGATAAATAAAAGGGAGGGGTCGATGGAGAAAAAAAAGGGTTTACAATTTAATTTCATGGATTGTTAATTGAAGTTGCTTCAAATTTTGACGGTTTTGGGGAAAATACACTATAAATTAAATGTTTTCAGTACAAATTGTTATTTTTATAATTCTTGAAATTATTATTTTATTTTTTTGGGTGACGAAAAATATAAAATATGAAGTATAAACTATATATAAAATTATATTCTTGATATTTCTATTGTTCCACAACTGAATTAGTCACTTTTTATTAATAAAATTTCCCATTTTTCTCGTGACTTGAATATAAATGAAATTATTCCCTGTAAAGACTTCAAAATTCATAAGAATTTCACAAAAATTCTGAAAATCCTCTGAATTTAATGCCATCTGACACTTGGGATAGCTTCAAAAATTAAAAGAAACTTATTCTCACCCCCCAGAATCTGCACTGAAGTGGCTGAAGTACCCTGGCAAAATTCCGAGTCCCGCAAATAAAAAATTCAAAGAAGAAAAACGCAAAAGAATACACGAAACTCGGTGGAGGAGGTATCAGATTCCCATTCAAGTTCACGCGGGTGAAGAATGGACAATGGTCCATCCGCTGGACGTGCCCCAAAGATATTTCAAGCGTGAGCGTTACGGGGAGTGACACGCAGTGTCCGCAGCAGAACTCGTCAGCGTGCGGTCATACTTTTCTGGAGCGCGATTGATGGATTTCTTTTACTGCATGAAAGGAAACCGAACTGAGGTGCATGACAAGCATGTACTCCAGATGAGAGTCTGTTCATTCAGTTCCGGTTCGGTCACGCCTCATCAATTAGCTGGAGAGCAAAAGATTGTATTCTGTGGAGGGACGTTTTTCAATATTTGGGGAGGGGATTCATCACGTGACCTGTAGATTTATAAAGAAAAAACTAGATTTATGAATCGGGTCGAGGATCGGCTCATTTCGTGAGGTTCTCGGCAGTTTGAATGGAGTTTCACTAAAAAATGTGCAAACTGCATAGCCACTTGATTTGGGTCGGACTCTATTTATTGATTCAAGTAGATTTCGCGACTCGATTCAAGTCGAGGGATACTTGACTCTTATGAAGAGTAGTATTATCAGTTTACTTGTAGAATTACAACTTAAATTTTTAAATCAAGTATCTTTCCGACTTGAATCAAGTATCAATTCGACTTGGATCAAGTATTTGTCGGCTTGAATCAAACTGTTAATGACTTGAATAAAGTTGGTACATATTACGTGACACCGGTAGATTTTTAGGGATTAATCAATCCATTGGCTTCTGTTTGAATCAAGTATTTGATGACTAGAGCGACAATTCTGCGACTTGATTCAAGTGAATTAATATTTGATTCAAGTCGAGGGATACTTGATCCTTATGAAAGAGTAGTTTTTTCAGTTTATTTGTAGAATTACAACTTAAATATTTGAATCAAGTATCTGTCGGACTTGAATCAAGCATCAATTTGATTTGGATCAAGATTTGTCGGCTTGAATCAAACTTTTAATGACTTGAATAAAGTTGGTACATATTACGTGACACCGGTAGATTTTTAGGGATTAATCAATCCATTGGCTTCTGTTTGAATCAAGTATTTGAAGACTAGAGCGATAATTCTGCGACTTGATTCAAGTGAATTGACACTTGATTCAAGTCGGAGGGATACTTGACCTTAATGAAAGAGCAGTTTTTTCAGTGTACTCGTATAATTAGAACTTGAATTGTTGAAATCAAATGTCTCTCCGACTTGACTCAAATCATAATCACTTTTTTGTGAATAAATTCAATCAACTGATCCATTAAAAAAATAAAACTTGAAGAAATACAACTCCATAAAAGTAATTCTCAATAACAATAAAAATACGATAAGTCACCAGACGTAACAAACGCAAAGAATAAAAAACTCGAGTTTTATATGGAAACTCAACTTGTGTGACGCTGAGGAGTGAGGTGACTGCACCTGATCGTTGGCCTGATTCCAGAGAATAATACTTTTCTGAGAAAAGAATAAAAAATATTTGAAATAGAATTCCAACGGTACGGTTACATCATCTCCGACGAATTGCAATGGCAACGTAGAATAAAAATATCAGATAACCCTTATCAATTCCGTGAAATTGTGATTCACAATATTCAATCCTAAAATATTAGAATGAAAAAATTCAACATACGAATTCAAATGCTGAAAAGTAACACGAGTGCAGGCTCGTAACTCATAATTTTCGTTCAATCCAGTGAAATATACTTCTTCGCTTTGCCTTTTCAATTGTACAAAACGTGAGAAGTGAAATATGCTTTTAGCTGATTGCATGTTATTTGTGAGTAACTCCAGGGTTTTGTCGGCCTTCGTGAGAGGAGCTACATCGTGAAAAAGACGTTTGAAAAGAAGTCTGCAGGTCGAATGGATCCATAAGTTTTTGAAAACGAATGAAGAGAGGTGATTGGGAAGGCCTGAGAGAAGATGAATTTTATTGTACAAGAACATTCGCAACACCTGAGGTTTTTCCGTCACTTGGGTTTCGACAGTGAAAAATGAGTCACAAAACATTTGAATCAAATAACTTTTCTATTCCTTTTATTTTTTAGAGTAATTCTTTTCTTCAGATATTAATAAAAATTTTGATAAACGAATAAATTAAAAAATGCATTTTCTCCCGCATTTTTCATAATTAAGGAGCAAAACCTTCAGATCATATTCAAAAAATTATTTCGAAAAAAATACGTTGGAGATTTTTGTTCAATTGATTTTTCGATTTAAAAAAATTAGATTCTCCACTTTTGAGTGACAGGAGATAATTATGACCTACAAAATCAGATTCCTGGGGGAAAATCGGACGGAAAATAGTATTTTTACAGTTTTTTTCTCGAAAAACGAAAAAGTTTTTTCCCCGGGGTGAACCGCTCCTTAAAACGTTTAGACTTCAAATGAGGTATTATTTTCTTCGGACTGTCAGATTTTTTTTTAATTTCATGGAAAATATGACAGTAATTCTCATGAGAGTGACATTGAATCGGATTTAGGGAAAAAATGATCATAAAATTGGAAGTTTTCGGTAGAATTCAAGAAAATTCATGAGTTTTCAGGGGAAGTGAGATGGACATTTCACAATTTGATTGAAATTTCAATGGAACATGAATATTCATAAGCAAAATGACATGAATTTGTACAATTTTTCCTTCAATTTTCTGCAATTGAACTGAAAAGTCAAGTATTTCATTGATTTTCAGATCATTCGAACAGAAAATCAATGGAATATTTAATTTTTCAATGACAAGAAATCCCGAAATTTCCTGAATTTGGCGCGGAAAATTCAGACAAAAATTTTTACCAGTGCAGTGCAATCCTCGAAAAACCTGGAAACGTAAAGGGGACATAATCCGAATAATTCAGCCATCGTCTGCCGGACATTTGAGGTCAAAATATTCAACTCGGTGTTTCATCCGATAAAATATGATGTGCATTCACTGAAAACTCACCCCTTCCGACCCAATTTCGCCCTGCATTAAGTAGAGAAAAGGATGTTGACAGAGTATAATAGATTATGTAAACACCCCAACATTCGCCGCATATCTCCAAGAATCTCGATGAAAGCAAACTTTGCAACTCCCTGCGCACATATTAAAGAGCGTATGCGGTTGCAACGCACGAGCAGTCTCTCCCGTACTTGTGAAATTGGAGGCAAATTTTTGCAGACGTTATGAGGAAGGTGAATTTCCGTAGTAAGGAAGAGCCGATGTGCAACGCTCGCAGGTTTTCTAGAATCCCCACCGTTTTCAACCCCCCCCCCCCCCCCCC
>NW_021680365.1:13443-47578 GCF_001412515.2 Diachasma alloeum
CCCCCCCCCCCCCCCCCGCGAGGTGATTGCACCTGTTCTACTGGCTGGCTGCCAGGATCTAGGGAAGGCCACTGGTGAGATACGTTTTTCCGAGGTCGAAGGCCACACTGACTTTCATCGTATTGAGTAGAACATAAAAGAGGGGGGAAAAAAAATCAAACTTTTACGGTTTTATGGGGAAACCCTTCTGGTAAAGAGGAAGTGGATGGAATTCAGCTCGAAGTTTTAAAATCTTATAACGTCGATCCAATCCCATGAAATTTCATTCGTCTTTTTCAATCGCTTTCGAGGTAAATATTTAATGGCCAGATGGAATATTTCACTTGATGGGTTTTCAGGGGTGGGAGAAAGTTGAAATTTCGCGAAGTTTTTTTTATTATTTAAAGGGGTGGAATCCTAATTGTAGATTATTCACACTGGCATTGATGTTTTACATTTGTCAATTTGTTACACTTGTTACAGTTGGTCTCCTTTACATTTTAGAATCGTGGAGAGTTGAGGTGCCGTTTTCGGAGGAGTGCGCTGTTAGGAAATTATTCTTGAAGATTCAAGTGAAAAAGCGTAAAATTTTTAACAACGACTAAGTTAAATGAAATTTTCGTACATTTCTTTGTTGAAAATTGGGAAAATTCAGGCAACAACTTTTCTGAATTCTCAATCCGTTGAAAATTCAATTGCATCTAATGTTTAATTTTCGTAATGAGTTTGAAAATTCAAGTTTTCATTTAAATATCAAAGATCGCTTTACACGAAAACCCCGATTTTCTTGAATTTTCAAGACGAATGAAAAATGTTTTAGGCAATTCCTTTAACATTCTTGGAGTTTCAGGAAATTTTGAAGGAATTATTTAAAAATTCCGAGGAATCTGGAATTCAAAGGGAGATTTTACCGAATTTTCCTGATTGTTCATTAATTTCTTCGAAATAATTAAACTGAAATTTCCAGTTTCCACGGATTTCTCCATGAAATTATGAATTTTTAATGACAAAATTCCTTGAAATTTTAGGGAAACAGTTACTTGTTAGAAATTTCTAAGATTCTTATCGAAAATTTCAGTGGAAAATTTTTAATAGTGGTGGGGGGGAATGGGGAGGAATAAAGAAATTTCAGATTTCGTTGAAAATTCCCTGAAATTCCAACTGCTTAAGCTGCAGGAACTCGGGAATTCTTTAAATTACTTATATTTTCAATTAATTGAAAATTCAAGAATACAGTTACCTGAATTTTCCAAATTGCTATCAATTTTCATAGAATAATTGAGTGGAAATCTACAATTTTCACTGATTTTTCAACACAATTTCGAATTTTGAACGACAAAATTCCTTGAAATTCCAGTGTAATGATATTGTAATAGAAATATCCAACACAGGAAATACACAGTAAATTTTAGTCACAAGTTATTGACAGTGTTATTTGAACCTCTTCTTCCAAATTATTCTCAAAATAATCAGGAATGGATTCCTTGATCCAAGCGAGATTCATTTGAGAGGACTATTCTTCTTCTCATTCAAGAGTAATCTACACCTAGGAACCCATTCGACTCGCCACTCAAAAGTTACCCCGTAACCCGAGAACTGCCTGGTAGGACGAGATACCCTATCTTAATTGTTTCGCGTGTACCGAACACTGGTAATTCAACACTGCAGGTGCCCATATCCACGTGATTCTATTGCACAGATTCACAAATCGCTTGCTCATGAACTACCCTAAAAGCCTCCTAAAGATCATTTCGTGATTCCACCATTTTGCGGTAACTATTTGAATGAATTTTATTCTCTTGTGATACACGATTACCGATTGATGATTACAGTATTAATAAACAAAATTGATATTTCATGAATGGTTACTAACTAGTATTAATTTTCAGGAGAGTGACATTGAGATTGATTTACTAATGAAAAAATGAGATTTGAAATTTCCCTGTAAATTCAATGGAATTTCAAAATTTTTTTTACAACAAAAAAACGAAGTCGTCGAGCTACTTGAATTTTCAATTAAATATAAATATTTATTTGCATTGTTACAAATAAATTGAAACTTTATAGACAAATGACCAGTAATTTTTAGGAGCGTGACATTGAATTAATAAATTCATTAATTCAAGGAATTAATGATTAATTATTCAATGAATGAATGAATTAATTAGTTAATTTTGGGAAAAATGAATTAAATGTTTTCATTCACGAAAAATTCAATGGAATTCTCAATTTTTTAACAAATGGAAGCCGAGAATTCTAAAAAAAAAAATGAGTTTTTGAATCAAAAGAAAAGTATTTACTTACACTTTTCTGATTACTAGTGATTTCTACGCACAGTTCGAAAGAAATTTAAATGCCAAGACAGATGACTAGTAATTTCTAAGAGAGTGACACTGAATTTAATTAGGGATGAAAAATGAATTAAATATTAAATTTCACTGGAAATTTTTTGAATTTTTACTGAAAATGCAATGAAATTCAAAATTTTAGAGAAGTAAAATAACGAGCATTCCCCTAATCACTCGCAGTTCTAATCTAAATATGAAAATTCTGTACCAAATTACGCTGAATTTTCAATTAATTAAAAATTCAACAAAATATTCACCTGAATTTTCCTGATTTTTTATAAATTTCTATGAAATGATTCATAGTTGATAATAATAATAATAATAATAATAATAATAATTTACAGGAATAATTCCCAATTCACTGACATCACCCTAAAATTTTGAATTTTTAAAGACGAAATTCTTTGAAATTTCAGTGCAACTCCCATGCGATAAAAATTTCCAAGAATGGTCTTTGAAATTTCAAACAAAAAATGTCAAAAGTGTTGAGCAAGATGCCTCGTCATCATTAAAATTCCGCATTAAATATTCCTCGAAGCTCTCCAGCATGAAGAGTTGTCCCCTAATAAAGAATAAAACGATGCTAATCAGTACAGAAAGAACATCACCAAACAATTCATTTTTTTAGTCAAGCCACAACCGATGATTCCGATAGTTAATCAGAGCGAGGCTACCCACGCTGCGTAGAGTTTTCCACATAAAACTCGAGGAAAAAAAAAGCCCACAAACGGTGAGATAAAACATTAGCAATGGTCATGAGTGTAACGTGTTGCCAGCGACTCGAGCAGGTTTATCTGTATCGAACTGGTGAAGACGATGATCGACAAACACGCTCGGTGGATCTCTGAATTATGCGTCGTGGAGAATTAAGTCCCATTGCGTGTGTACTTTGGGCACGGTGTGTGCTTTCCCCGGGACTAGCATCAAGTTCCAGGGGAGTACCGTTCACTCCAGCGGCGAGTGATTTGCTGGGAATTCGTGGAGGAGGTAATTTGACGAGTGGAACTGACACGCTATGCTACTTACTATTCTGATGACTCGGGCTATCCTTCTGCACTACTGGCGATTGATTATCCCTGGTGGGGGGCCTTCGTGATGGAATGAGTGAGCATTTGAGATCGGCTGTCGTGAATTTGTAGGAACTAGACGAGACTCGCGCGCTTATCTAGCAACTCATTGACTTGTGAGAAGAGTCCTTCTTGTTTCATTCAAATGCATCGAATTTCATGCATTGTTTAATGCATTATTTAATGCATTATCATGTGAAAATAAGTAATACATGATACCCGTACGGAAAAATATATATTCTAAGAATTCATATATATTTATTCATGTATATTTTATATAATTATTGAAAAACAATGAGATTTTTAAAAAAATTTCATGATTTTCATCTCCTTTTTTAAAATAAAATATATAATTTTTAGAATATATATTTTTTAAATATAAAATTGTATATGGTTCATATATATTTTATATAAATCTTATATATATATATTCGAAGAATATATTAAATTGGTCTATATTATATATACATTGTTGATTTTCGTCTCAATTTTCCGTGGTAAATTTCGAAAATGTTTATCGCGTTCAAGTTCCACTGAAAATACAGAAAAATCAGGGAAAAATTGAAAATTCATGTCATTTTGTTTCTGAATATTCATGTTCCGCTGAAAATTCAATCAAGTTGTTAAATTTCCATCTCACTCCCACTGAAAACTCATGAATTGACGTGAATTCTACTTAAAACTTGAAATTTCATAACAATTCGCATGGAATTTCACGAAAATTTCCAAGTGTATTTTTCATATATTTTTCCATCAATTATCCTGCCACAAAAAATTGAAAATTTCGCATTTTCCGAATATAACGCTTCCATTCAGAAGCAAAAACACCCAATTACTCAAAAATCCTCGAAGAAACGGGTAACGATCCTCGATCTCATCAAGTTCTCAACCGAGAAATGCACAGTTTATTTAAAACTTCACGCTGGCAGATTTAATTCAATTGAAACTTGGTTATCCGTTGAATGCGAGAGTTCACTCATAGCGAGGTTGTTCAGCGTTACGCCCATACACATTTAACATGATGCATTGTACGAGATTCCTGCCTCTCTTTCTCGCTTACCACGGGAGTGGAAACCACGCAGTCATATTTTTCACCCATTCCCTTATATTTATGTTCCCTCGCACGATAAATTCACCACCGTGCGAGTGATTTTCTCCGTGGAATGAATGGTTTCTTTATTTTTCCCCTGGCTGTGTGAATGTTGTGTGCGTGAGACGCGCTCCGAATGCGTTGATTCAGTAGATAAGCTCGGGTTAAATGGTGGCGTGAGTTGTGTCTTCGGTGTGATTAACTTTTGGGGTGATTTGAATTTATTCGCGGTTTATATTGTGCGGGGAGAGTTTTTTGGTTTAACGAACCTTCATTCTGCGTAAATTCGAAATTTTATATTCAATTTTATACTCAATTGAGGGATGGGTATTACAATTCGAAGATGATTCTTTAGTATCAGGCCAGGATGTAGCAAGCCCTCTTAAGTGTAATATAAGGGTCAGGCACTGAGTATCAGAATATAAGGGTCAAAAAGTGAAGGTTAAAAAATGAGGGTCAGAAGATTAGGGTCAAAACATTAGGGTCAGAATATAAAAGTAAAAAATCTGGGTGTCAGGCAATGAGGGTCTAAATATAAGTCATATATTATGCTTGATCACCGTTTTTAGCCCTTACATGACCCTCATTGCCTGACACCCAGATTTTTTACTTTTATATTCTGACCCTAATGTTTTGACCCTAATCTTCTGACCCTCATTTTTTAACCTCCACTTTTTGACCCTTATATCCTCACACTCAGTGTCTGACCCTTATATTACACTTGAGAGCGCTTGGCACAGCCCGCGCTGATACGAAATAATCATCCTCGAATTGAAACACCCGTCGTGATTATTACTCCACTCGATAGCAATAATTTTATTAATGGCTCCTGTTCAATTATAATGCCATGAAACTCAATGAAATTCCACTTCATCCGCTGCAGGAACCCCCACAACACCTGAGACCGCCACTCACCCCACACTCCGCAGATAACAGACAAGCATTCCACTTAATAACAACAAATCCCTAACAAGACGGACGAGCGCTGATATACCGGGGAAAATTTCAACTTCTAATTTAAATAAGCCTTATCACTCTCTCACTCGATACGGAATGAGGGTGTATATAACGAGCATGCGTGCGCATAAGTTTGATAATCTCAACCGGTTTCAGCACATCGTGAATCTTGATACAGGATTATGGTAATTCGAGTTGGCACTGATAATGCGTTAATAGGATAGCGATGAGAAATATATCTAATTTCGCATTGTATTTTGAATGTGGGATGTATCGATTCTAGTGGTTTTCAGTGGAGAAGCACGACTGGCGTGAAGACCTAGAAGTAATATTTAAAGCAATTTGAATATGAACTACTATAAAATTATGTGCAAATTTTCCATTCAGAAGTTAATTTCAAATTTATTAATAAAAATAGCCCTGCTATGTGAAGACAAAAGGAATTTCCCACTAGTATTGAATAAAAACCCGAATATTCATTGGAATTCTCTCAATACCTCATAAAACAAATGTTAATCTCGTATGAATGATCATTCCAGCACTTAAAGGGGCATGCCACAGTGTCTGGGAACGTCGTCTAAAACCGAGTGAAATAATTCTCGTTCCTCAGTCTCGTCGTCCCCGGGGGATTCCCCGGAGTTCTGCCCAATCCACCCAAAAACCTTATATACTCCCCCACAATGCTGTTAAACTTCAGTGTCTCCGTGTGCTTAGGAATAAACCTGAATTATGTAACTGGAGGAACAGTGGAACATGACTGCTTGGCATAGCTGACGATTATCTCCTCGCACCTCTATACTCAAACAACGGCATTTTCGCTCGGTGTCTACGCATATCCGCTCGAGAAGTTTTGGTCGGTTCAAGCCAAGAAGAAATGATGAAAAAGTGACGAATTTTTCTGGCGTCGGTTAAATATTTTAACAGGGGCCGAGGGAACAAAGGAGACTCTTCATTTTTTTAATTCATGGGAATAACCTGACATTGAGGCTGGTGAGATATTTTTTTTATTTCCGCGTTGACACTGACAGAGTGTGACGTCTCTGCATTCTTTTCATTTGGTTTATTCATTTTGTTTTATATACATATTGTGAGTATGGGACGAGATGAGGTGACATTATCCAATATAATTCATTATTTTTTCCCCTAAATTAATATCAATGTTGTTATCTCGAAAATTATTTTTAAGTCGTTCATGAAATTTAATTTTCTGTGTGAACATTACACTTCAACTGAACTTTCAAGGAATTTCGTAATTGGGAGTTGAAAATTTTATGGAAAAATCAGTGAAAGTCGTTCTTTTCAGTTTAAGTATGTTTAGCCAAATCCCACATTACTCACCATAATCTTGTTATTGTCTCATATGCCAGGTTCATATTTGAGCCTCATGAACGATTTATTTAGTCAATTTTACTTTTCTTCTCAATTGAGTTCTCCACCTGATACGTTAAACATCCCTAACCACTAACGAATGAACATTTGGTATGAGACCGAATAGACCCTAAACTCCAATAAAATTCATTTCTTAACAATAACTAATCCTCTCTCAGTGTGCGAAATCCCCTCGCATGTGTGAACGAGCCCTCCCCCGCGGTCCCCCAGTTTTCGCCTCATCCGCAAACAGTGAGAAGAACGAACCCTAGAAAAACCGCTCGGACGCCAGAGCGTCTGGTCTTGCGACCGTGTTCTTGCGCAAGAAGTGCCACGGTCGTGCCTCACCTCATTCTCCACCCCTCCCCCTCAACCCCTCCTTCACATTATGCTCTATACCATCGCTGTCCTCAGGGCATGATGCAAGGCGTCGTGGACCAGTGCCATAACTCAGACAAAAAACAATAGGAAGCGCGCTTCGTATGTAAAACGAGGAAGCTGCCTTTTGGCACGCACCGAACCAGGCGGTAACTTCCTCAGTCGCACCACCCTTTTCTCCCTTGACTTCATTCCCCTCTGCCCCTTCAACCGCCCCTCGTCGCCCCTCCCCGCCACCGGCACCTTCTTACCTCGTCTGTTCCATTCTTTCTTTCCCTATGCACGTCTCCGGCGGAAGTTTGCAAAAAGTTGGATGACTCCTGGTGGCACGAGAGGAACCACTCGTCCCCTGTCTTTGTTTCATTCTAGGGGCCAGGGGGGAGGGGGTTGGCTCGAATCCGCCAGTTCCACCCAACTTTTCGTCGCTTTGTGCATTTCTCATTCTTCCAGCCAGACTCATCTCAAGATTTTTCTCATTAACTTGGTTTTTAGTCGGGTTTTTTGGGGTTTTATTGGTTGTTTGAGGTCATGTGGAAAGGGGGAGTGACTAATCAGGGGTCATTTTGGTCAGAATTTTATCGGCCTGATTAGTGGCAATTATGCCAATAGTGATTCTGCGGGTAGATGACAATTTGAGGGAATTGTTTCACTGTAATTATCTCGATAACGGAGGATTCTAACGGAAAATGTGATTAAATAGTTTTTGTTGGCGATTTCATCAGCTACAGAAAAGATTTCATGACATTTCTTCTCAAAGACCGGTGTTTCCGACAAAATCAACAATTACCAAAATGTAAAATTACAAATGACAATTGAAGATTGAAGATTGGGATTTATTTCATCGGATTTTTAGATTATGATTATCTCGATATCAACGGCTTCTAGAGAAAAATGTGATACAACATTATTGGTTGGAAATTTCCTCATCTACAAAAAAGATTCTATGACATTTCTTCCTAAAACCACTCATTCCCTCCTAATCAACGATTTTAAAAGAATCGAATTAGAAAATTCGGAGAGAAATTCAATAATTCGAACGACAAAAAGAACTATTGAATAATGAAGTCATCAGGTTAATGCATGAATGTCTGTACACGAGTTCAAAGTAGCCGTATGGTATAGTTACACATGTGGTCGTCATGGAGCAATGCACGGAAACAATGACATGAATGTGGCGGACGTGGTAATGCTATGCATGGCGAAAATACACTGTACTGGAATACAGAATGACGTATTGTGAATAATAGTGAATGGATAAAGAGAGCCATAAAAATGGCGAAAAGAAACATGCAATGGAATTGAGCGTAGGGGAAAGATGGTATTACACGTTGCACTCTTGCTGGTTTGTCTCGGTTACACATTAGCGTTTCGCTTTTTTGGGTTGGAAATTTTTCGGGCCCCCGCACACCTCTCGGCACTGTCCCACTGTCTCTGACCGACGTTCCGGAACTGCTTTTGGCGCTCCCGTCCCTTCTACACACTGGGCTATACTGCAAGGGCATGGGGGTGGAAATGGGTGTAATTTACTCAAAGTGTTCGGTTACCGAGGGACATCGGCTTCCTGTCAGGATCATATCCTCTACCTAATTTCTATGATAATCCTTTGAGATTTTTTTGCATAATGATGGAATAGGCTTTGGTAAAATCGAGTAAAAAATGAGAGATTGTGAGAATTATTTCATGTATTCGTTAATTATTCAGTCCCATTCATTTTTCAAATGAATAAATCAGCGAAAAATGTCTTAAATAAGAAATATTTGATGATGGAGTCGTTCAAATTATATTTAGAAAATTTTTATGAAGAAGAATACAAAATCCGTAGAAGACGCAATTGATGCATTTATTTGAAACTTTTTTATTCATTTCAACAATTGTTTTCAGAAACGCAAAACTCTTTATTTTATAAGTCAAGTTTTTCAATTTCCCAAGCCTTCAAATGCGTCATTTGTATGACGATTCTTCGAGATTTTTTTTGGATAATGATGGAATAGGCTTTGGTAAAATCGAGTTAAAAATGAGAGATTGTGAGAATTATTTCATGTATTCGTTAATTATTCAGTCCCATTCATTAAATTTAATGAATAAATTACGGAAAAATAATTTAAACACGAAATATTTTATGATCAAATTGTTTAAATTATGTTTCGAAAACTTTGATGAAGATTAATGAAAAATCTGGTGAAGGAAAGAAGAAGATGTTGCATTTCGTTATTTGAAACTTTATTAGTGATTTCAATAATTTTTTTTTAGAAACGAAAAACTCTGTATTTTATGAGATAAGTTTTTCAATTCTGCCAGCCTTCATAATAATGGAGTGGGCTTGGGTAAAATCAAGTAAAAAAAAAGAGATTGTGGGAATTATTTCACGTATTCGTTAATTATTCAGTCCCATTCATTAAATTTAATGATTAAATCAACGAAAAATATTTTAAACATGAAATATTTATGATCAAATTATTTAAATTATGTTTGGAAAATTTTTCTGGAGAATAATGCAAAATCTGGTTAAAGATAAGGGGCATAAAGACGAAAGAAAATAGGATATGACGCTTTTGAATTAGATAAAAGTCTTTATGTGACTCTTTTTATTAATTTTAACAATTTAAAAAAAATAAATGTATAAAGCATTTCTCTGGGTAGATACAGACAAAAAATTCTCCATTTCATGGAATAAATTTTTTCAATTCTGCTGGCTTTCAAATGACAAAACTTGAAGAATTCTATGCACTGGATTTCCCAGTCAATTTCAAAAAATCAGTTTCCTCTGTTAATTCCTGCAAATATTCATGTAATTTATAGTTCAATTTTTTGCATAATATCGAGTCGTGAAACATGTGAGGTACGACGGTAATTTATCGTTATTCGTTATTCGTCGCTGTAAAACACTGAATTTTCGAATAAGGAATTTAACGAGTCCATTAGTATAGTTTTAATGGCATCATTAGGATAATTTTTTAACATTAAGTTGAATATTTTATGGGTAACTCGTGCTAATTTTCCGGTTTTAGCATTTAGTTGCGAGTTGTAGAGCATTCGTCAAGGAGATTCATGAGTTTATGAATACCATTTCATCTAAAATGACTGCGCGGAGAAACCATGTTCCAACAATTTAAGAATTTCATATTCAGTCATTAAGAAATTTATCGCAGAGAGGTTTTCTTTCATTCAATTTCCGCAGTAAAAAATTATGACATTGAACGACTTTTCATTCTGAGCATGAGAGTGATTTGAAAAGTTCATGGATATAATTATAATTAGTATTCACTCTGTGCCCTGGGCTTTCTCTCTACCCAACTGTTTGCACAACTGATTGACAGGTGACGTCTCTCAAACCCTTCAAGATTGCTTTTGTTATCTTTCGATTATCCAAGTGATGGATGGATAAACGACTTCAAAGGGACTTCGACGCCCCCTTTGTCTTCGAATAATAAAATTTCGAATTTCACTGAAAATATCTCTGGACGTTCGAAATTTAAAGTAGTTTAAATATTGTAAATTACTTATTCTAAACTACTTAAAATATTGTTTTCTAGGGATATATTCAACTGAATTATCGACATTAAATCAAATTTCATTTTGATAAAAATGATTTCAATAAATTCAATGATTTGAATTTCTTGTTTCTGTCAAATTTAATGGAATAATACAACTGAAATTCACAGTTCCCTTCATTATTCCCTTAATTTATCAATTTCAAATGACGAAATTCCCCGAAGTTTCAGTGGAACCGTCACTTGACAAAGTCTACAGGAAGTGCACCATAAATTTCAGCAAAAAAGCGCAGCAATGTGGACTTCACAGGTTTTCATCTGATAAATGTAAAATTTTACGGTTTTCGTTAATTGTTTGTTTAAACAATTTTATGGAGTTGAATAGGTAAGGACTCCATGGAATTTCCTATTTCTATTTCCCGAGATTCGAACGATGATTGAAATAGCATACGTAACTCCCTAATCAATACCAAAAAACTCATTACTGCAAAACTTGAGGGGACATTGTCCGAGAAACCATTTCCATTTTTTAGAGTTGAATATCGCAGAAACTATGTACTATAAAATTCTACAAAAAATTCACCGCATCGGTGATTTGAATTTCATGTTAATACAAGTGAAATTCCCAGTTCCCTTGATAATTCCATCAAATTATGAATTTTCAATGACGAAATTCTCTGAAATTTCATGAGAACCCTCGCTTGATAAAAATCTCCAGGAAGTACAGCCGAAATTTAGACTTCACGCACGTTTTCATCTGATAAATGTGAAATTTCATGTTTCTCGTTAATCCCTTTGTTTAAATAATTTTATGGAGTTGAATAAGTAACGACTACATGGGATTTCCTATTTCCATTTCGCGAGATTCGAACGATAATTTGAATAGCATACGTAACTCCCTAATCAATACCAAAAAACTCATTACTGCAAAACTTGAAGGGACATTAACCCAGAAACCATTTCCATTTTTTAGAGTTGAATATCGCAGAAACTATGTACATACTATAAAATTCTACAAAAAATTCACCGCATTCAGAATTTATCAATCTACCACTAATTGAATTTACCTCAATTTTCATCAAAATGATTTGAATAATATCGGTGATTTAAATTTCATGTTAATACAAGTGAAATTCCCAGTTCCCTTGATAATTCCATCAAATTATGAATTTTCAATGACGAAATTCTCTGAAATTTCATGAGAACCCTCGCTTGATAAAAATCTCCAGGAAGTACAGCCGAAATTTAGACTTCACGCACGTTTTCATCTGATAAATGTGAAATTTCATGTTTCTCGTTAATCCCTTTGTTTAAATAATTTTATGGGGTTGAATAAGTAACGACTACATGGGATTTCCTATTTCCATTTCACGAGATTCGAACGATAATTGGAATAGCATACGTAACTCCCTAATCAATACCAAAAAACTCATTACTGCAAAACGTGAAGGGACATTAACCCAGAAACCGCGTAAAAAATGACTGACGGCTTTTCTCGGAAAAGCACTAGTGTGTCTCCGACAATTTATCCTCGAGAGTCTGGAGGAATGAGTGGAATAAATTACCTCCGATACGTGAGTGCTATTAAGAATCATAAATAGCGTTTTAACAGTTATTCTAATCTAGATAGAGGGATCAGCGAACGCGGCAGAGCATAGTGATGGAATTATGTATACATTCTAGTGATATGTATCGCTCCGGCTCGATAATAGCACCACCCAATTGGATCGTGACCTGCGAGGTTGACTGAAGGGGAAAGTCACACGGCTTAAATGAATTAGAAAAAAAAAATCTGGCAAATTTTGGTGAAATGTTGGGTAAAAAATGAATATAAAGAATTAGAAAAATACAAGAAATTTAAAAAATTATAATAAAAGAAATGTTTTTTGATAAATTCAAATTTGAATAAACATTAACAATTAATTGTTGACATTATCACATTTTTTTTAAACATTTGAAAATTTCGTTAAAATATTAAATCAAAGCTGAGAATTGAAATAATGAAAAAATGAATTGAAAAAATATTAATGAAAATATGTTCTGGGAACTTCTCAAATTTTTTGGAATTGTGAAATTTAAGTGAACATTAATTATCAATTGTTAACGTTATTAAATTTTTTTGTCGTATTTTATCTTAAATAAAAGAAGTTTTGCAATAAAAAAGTAAAAAAATATTTAAATATCAATAGACCCGGCATTCGATTATCCCATCACTTCTATCCCCGCAAGATTAAATTCACGATAATAGCTCCACCCAATTGAATTGTGACCTGCGAGGTTGATTGAAGGGGAAAGTAACCTGGCTTAAATGAATTGGAGAAAAAAATCTTGGAAAGTTAATTGAAATATTGAGTGAAAACTAAATATGAAGAGTAAAAAAATAATTGAAAAATTAAAAATCATTAATATAAATTTCCGCTGATGATTCCTACAATTTTTTAAGATCATTAAATTTGAATGAACATTAGGAGTCAATCGTTGACATTATAATTTTTTTCTTGCAAATTTCGCTGAAATATTGAAGAAAAAGTAAATTAAAAATTGAAATAATGAAAAAATATTGTTCTGATAATTTGTAAAGAGTTTAGGGTTCATCAAATCAAAATGAACATTAATTATCAATCGTTGACATTATCATTTTTCTCCATATGTTATTTCAAATAAAATTAGTTACAATGAAAAAGTAAAAAAAAAAATTTAATATCAATAGACCGAGCATTCAATTATCCCATCACTCGTACCCCACAAGATTAAAATCCCGATAATAGCTCCACCCAACTGAATCGTCACCTGTGAAGTTGACTGAAGGGGAAAGTCACATAATATTTTACAAATATTCTGTAAAAACTGAACACAAAAAATGGCAACCAACGATCCATCGCTGCCATTAAATATCTTGTCCGACATTTAATGCCGAGCAAAACAACTCACAGTAAAAAAAAGTCGAAAAGAAATGTACACAAAATGATTTAAATATCAATAGGCCCAGCATTCAATTACCCCATCACCTCTATCCCCCCAAGATTGAAATCACAATTTTTATCTATTCAAATTCCCCATCAATTGTGGGGTAGAATCTCAAGCGAAAATCCGGGAGTATTTAGAAGCGGAATTGCGTTGAATAGAGTTCTTACCAAAATGACGATCTACAGTTAGTGACAACAATTGTACTTTGATGGAAAGTTGGATGAGGCTAAGTCGCGTCTTATATAACTCGGTATTGTGGGCCCTCGCTAACGCAGATTCGAGTGAGTGAGGCAAAGGAGAGAAAGGAGGAGGGGGAGAAATTTCCGAGTAACGGATTTC
The DNA here is from genome assembly GCF_001412515.2 of Diachasma alloeum. NCBI lineage: Eukaryota > Metazoa > Arthropoda > Insecta > Hymenoptera > Braconidae > Diachasma > Diachasma alloeum. The sequence goes on from NW_021680365.1 coordinate 27,428, forward strand.
CGGAGTGCGTTACCATACGCCGTTGAGGAGTCAGACTCAATAGGGCTCTGGATGAACTTTCTCAGTTGTACGGCGCTCCCCTTCTACGAGGCACTCAGGTGATTAGGTGCACGTAGATGCTGAAATGAAAAGAGTGAGATTGGGGAGGGTTGGAGAGAACTCTCGAGTGAGGTGTGGCTCGTTCTTTTTTTTTTCTTTCTGTGGGAATGATATACTGGAGACTGAGGGAAATTATTATAGCAATTATTGTTGGGTACGAATGGGGTTTGAAAGTTCGTTTAATAAAGAAGAAGGAAAGTTCTGGGTCTGGGCATTTCGGCGTTGATTTCGAGGAAAATTGGTGGAGAATTTTTCTCGTTCTTCATATTGTCGTACGCGTCCGATCATCAACCGATGATGTTAGAGGAATTGCGATGTGTAGCGTATCCTTCTGTTCATGGAAACTACAGCTAAAAACAGAAAACTTGAAAATGCTTCTGCAATGAGACCTTTATGCCCGGGTCCTACTACCTGAAGGCTGTCGTAGCAATACGCAAAGGGAAAAAGACACTTGACGTTGAGCCGTCAGTGTGGACGCATCAAAACATTCAATCTATCCAAAATCTAAATCAATTGCTCCGTCTCCGTAAATACTCAAGTGAATCAACCCCAATTCAACTCAAATTTATATCAAACATTTATTCCGCGTCATTGTATTCCAAACTATTATTGTTACTAAATCAATTTATCGCGCTAGTTCTCACTGGAAATCCAAACGTAAAATGACAAGCATCCTCGTTCGTTTCATCAAATAACGCCTCAAATTATATTTAAAACACCTAATCCTCAAGTCAATCAACCTCAATTCAACTCAAATTTAAATCAAACATTGATTTGCGTCATTGTATTCCAACATCATATCCAACTGAATTTTCACCAAGTTCAAAAATCAAAACAACAACTACCTAAATTTTCACTATTTTCATTAATATTCATTCTCATAAGACCCAGAGAATAGCGATTTTTCAGCCGCTTCAATTAAAATTCCGATTTTTGAATTCAGAACGTTCCGGAATTTACGTAGTCCCCCCAACACTCCCCCCGACCCGCGAACCCCTCCCCTACCCGCCGAAAAATCCCCAACCCCCAGATTAATCATAAAGCCACGTACTCAGCAACATAAATACAAGAGCCACGGTTTATAAATACGAAAGCGACTTGAACGACTCCGTCTACTTTTCTCGATTTTCCGAGGGAGCATGCACGTGGACAATTTCCCGTGCACCAGAGAGAGACGGCAGCACCACCGCTACCGTCTCTAGGTTTTGAACGACAGTCTATACAGTATGACGATGTAGCCTCAGCAAAGGTAGAGGGAGGTGGGGCGGGTGTGCAGGTCGATGACCCGATGCCGAGTACTGTTCTAGGAGAATAGCTCTTTTGCAAGTGAATGTGTGTCACGTTTGCCGAGCCACTGGTGTGCCTCTCGCACTCGAGTATGTCTGTGGGTGTTTCGCATTCACGTGCAACTGGGTATCCACCCATGTACATTTGTATTTGTACATTGCATCGAATGTTTATACTAGTATCACTGCATCACATATACATGAGACCTTTTATGCACCCTCTCCTCGCCCCCTCCGCACCCTTGCCGCTGACGTTATCCAAATTCCTACTAGTGCTGGTATCCTCGTGTGGTGTATGATGGCCCCGGCAAACTGATGGAAAAGAGACCCGTCCGTTAACTCCCTGACGTGTATGTGTGGGGCTTTAAATACGTTGCGTCGTTTCTAACCGCATTTGCACGCAACCAATGTACCTTTGTGCGTGCAAATGCGCTTCAAGTACTTTTTTCCTTTTTTTTCTACGTCTTTTATTGCTTTACGAGGCCTTTTTCGGAGTCACGGCATGACCGCTTTCGCCATTTTTTTTTTCTTTTCGTAATCATTTGTCATTTGGCGGGATTTTACGGCGGAGGTTTTTTATTTTTTCGGCTTGCGGAGGGAACGGGTTTCTTTTGGGTGGGAAAATTGAGGAATTGATGGCTCGATTGGAGTATTGGGTTTTGGAAAAATTAATTTCATGAATTGACTTTTTTTTTATTTGGATGATATTTTTCGGGATTCGCGCTAGCTGCAGGCTTCAGGGGGAATCTTTCGTGGATTATATACGATCGTGAAGAATGCGTAATTTCCAGTAAAATTTTATGTTTCGGAACTCTTTTGATAGAATGAAGGAAGTAAAAAATTATAGGAAAATGTCAATTATAGAATTGATGTATAAGAAAATATGTGATGAAAAGTTTTGATTCTCAGTCATCTTTGGTTAAATCTAGCATAATTGCATTTTAATTAATCAAAATATTCACTCATTTCAAGGAAATTTTGATCTTTGAATTCAAAATATCTTTTAATCATCTGTCGTTTGGCGGGATTTTACGGCAAAATTTTTTTATTTCTTCGTTTATGGATGGAACGGGTTTTTTTGGGGTGGGAAAATTGAGGAATTGATGGCTGTGCGCTTGGAGTATTCGATATTGGAAAAATTAATTTCATGAATTGATTTTTTTTTCATTTGGATGAAATTTTTAGGGATTTATTTTGGCAATAGCTGCAGGTTTGAATGGGATTTTTTCGTGGATAAAAAATCGTCGCGAATAAAAAATGCATAATTTCCAGTAAAAATTTATGAGTTTCAAAACTCTTGCAATAGAATCGAGAGAGAAAAAAATTATAGGAAAATGTAGAATTTATGCCAAGGAGATGTTTGTTGAAAATCAGATGAAAGTCCTATTCCCAGAAAATTTTTGCTTAAACTTAGCATTGTTGTGCACGAATTAACCCACATTTTGGGATATTTTAAGTGAATTTTGGTTCATGAATTCAGAACACACGGGAATGGATGTTTTTCCTCCGCTCTAAAATTAATCTCGTTACATTTCAACTATTTTTCACAACACATCTTTGAAATTTACGACTCCACAAACCACACCTTTACTATTGAAAATATTTCCCCTAAAACATTGCCGCCTCAATCACCATTAAATGAACGTTTAATTATCCCTTAAATGACTCTTCCAAGTGCTTTTAATTCAATAATTTGCCTGTCCTCAGTTTTAAAAACATTTCTCACTCAAAATTTCGTGCTGTTTCACTCGCAATTTCAAGAGTAATTTTCTAACAGTGCATGTATTTCAAATTGATTACCATGGGATTGAGTCATACGAGGTCTACGTGTTGTAATTTGTTCACGCAATTTTTATTGGATGCAAAAATATGCAATAGATCTGGAGAGTGACGGTTGTATCCAATTCAATGTACCGAGGGATATTTACGTTTACTGTCAGCGATAAGATAACACCGACGTTAGCTTAGTGCTGTGATGTTTATGTTTAAATAATGGTAGAGATAGTCTTTCGTGGGGTTTCGTAATTTCGAGTTTCGATGCGCAGTAACATTTCTCCGTTTAATTTTCCCAGTTCAATGATCACTCAAAATTTCGAAAATAAATTTCCTCCCGTGAAATTGGAAAATTTGTTTGTCGAAGGGGGAGAGAATTTAGAGAAGCCGAGTTTCTCTCTCCCTCACTTTAATCGATGATGAAGTGGTTGAAGAGAAATGGAAACCAATTCAGGCGTCTTCTGTTCACGTAACAAATGGAGATCATAAAGTTCGTGGCTCGTTCATTATTGAAGGCGTGAGTGTCGATCGACCGTTGAACCCAATTGCCCATAGCCGAGGCACGAATCGCTACCACTTTGTTCAACTTCTCTCGAGGACTTTGAAAACTCACGCTCGATATTCAATACATATATATGATTCATAATCAACCGTTTAGAGGTATATTCAACTGTTCTTCATACTTTTTTCAATATTTTTTCCTTCTGATTGTAAAGTCTGCAATTTTCTGGGCAAGTTTGTGAATAAAATTCTACAAAACTTGAAGTGTTCCAGAATTTTCGGAATATAATAGAGTTGATTTTGTCTTGTGATACTGCAAAAACTGTAAATAACTCAGGAAAATTGACGACTAATATGAGATGATTGTTTATTCATTATCAATTTGGAAGGAACTGAAAGAGTCCTTCTTGCTTTTCTAATTAATAGCCCGGTTTGATTCAAGATTTATGTAATTTTCAATTAAATTTACTATTTGATTTGATTTTGTTATTATTCTTTAGTTGTTTTAAATATAATTTGAGGCATTATTTGATGAAAAAAACGAAGATCCTTGTCATTTTAAGTTTGAATTTCCAGTGAAAACTAGCACGATAAATTGATTTAGTAACAATAATAGTTTGGAATACAATGACGCGGAATTAATGTTTGATATAAATTTGAGTTGAATTGAGGTTGATTTACTTGAGTATTTACCGAGACCGAGCAATTGATTTAAATTTTGGATAGATTGAATGTTTTGTTGCGTCCACACTGACGGCTTAACGTGAAGTGTCCTTTTCCCTTTGCGTATTGCTACGACAGCCTTCAGGTAGTAGTACCCGGGTATAAGGGTCTCATTGCAGGAGCATTTTCAAGTTTTCTGATTTTAGCTGTAGTTTCCATGAACAGAAGGATACGCTACATTTTTTCTCCTGAGTTGGAGGCGGTAAATACTCAAATGTAACATTTCGTGTCGATATTTGGTAGCTTTAGAACGACAGATCCATGATATATGTTGGAAATGAACAATTTGGAGCATTTCGTGAATACTTTCAAGATAATTAATTCAATGTTCTGCTCTACGACGAAACCACTATGAATATTATGCAAGAATGGTCGATTTTGTTCATTGAGGGATTTAATATTGAATTCTTCTCATAAAATTGACTGAGGAAATCTGAGGATATATGTTAAAAAATTTGTGAAAATTGAAAATTTGAAGTATTCCGTAATTTTCAGAATGAAATACACCAGAATTCAATTATTTCCCGACCAACCCAGCATTTTAACAACCCGACATTAACAGTTCGAAAGCAATTATAATTGCGGATAAATTTCTATCAATAAAAGCCTTTCCAATTTCACGACCATCGAAGTTCGTGACCCACGGTGCCACTGTGAAACTTTCTCACTTTCTCGTGGTTGAAAAAATACACACATTATGGTCAGTAAATAAACCACAAAAGAATCCCCACATCGTCAAATAAATCATGAATAAACTTCATTACCACTAACACCAATTTCTCTATTTCGTTTCCAAAACCACAAAACAATGGAATAATAAAAAATAAAAATGACCTGTTCTACCTCAGTATTTCTCGATACATTAAAAAACCAAAAATCATTAAGTTGTTAACTGCGTCCGATTTTTTCCGGGAATATTTCTCCAGTTCATCAACTCGAAATAAAAACAATAAATCATCGAATTTGTTTCTCCACACACACGAAGTATCCATTAGTACCCAATGAATCACAATTACATAATTTGCGCAAACGATTGACTAATGTCCAGTGACCTCTTCACCCGGCGATAAAGCCCCCCAGATTAAGCAATTACAAAATGCTTCCTCATTAGCACACGATCAAGCATCCATCACACCCGTATGATCCCCACAGAGCAATCCCCAAGATGTACAATATGTTGTATATGTTTCGTGAGTTTGAAGAATTAATGCAGACGTATCTGGTCAAGTCACGTCCACCGCTCGACCTATGGCCCCAATTAACGTCCAACTCCTCTCCTGCCCACTTTGAAAGATACCCACCACGTTTTCTGATGTTTCATTCCAACGTTATACGAATAAAGCTTCTTCCTCTTGTAAATTCTATAAATTATACCCTTCAAATTAGTACAGCGAAGAGGAGTATCCACGGTAAATTGTCGTTGAAATGCTCACTGAGAGGTTTTTACGTAATAACTGCTTGTTTTCTTTTATTAATGACAGTTCCATAAATGGTGGACAGTCTGGTAATGTCAACAGCTATGCAATATCAAGTGAATGGAATTGATGGCTTTTATTGACGGAAGATGTCAAGAGTTATAAATCAACTCAGAGACAAATTGCTGAGGATTGGAAATATGCGAAAAGTCTGCTGTTTCATTATTCTTCGTCTACCTTCGGAATTAGTGAGTTTAAGAGAAAATGTGTAAACACATTTTTTATGGCGGATTAAATTTTCAATAAAAAATTTATATTGATATTTCACTCTAAATTTACTCATAATCGAAATATTTTCATGTTTAATATAACATAAAATGTCGATTTGTTAAAAAATTAAAATAGTCAAATTTTTCGTTTTTCATGATTGTGGAAATACCTCGATAACAAGGAGTTTTACGAGAAAATGTCAAAAACCATTTTTAGTAGAGGATTAAATTTGGAACGAAAATTTTTTTCTTACAGACATTTGACTGTAAAACGAATCGTTATCGAGTTAATGACGATGTGAGAAGTAAACTTGTGGGAAAATGAAAATGATCAAATTTTCTATTTTTCAAATATTTTATAAATATTTGATTAATTCAATTAATCGAGAAGTGAAATCCAAATATTTGGGATTCATTATTTGATAATAATTGAGAATGAAAAATCATTTTCAAATTTTTAAAAATTAGTGAACTTCAATTAATCTACGGTAAACATCTCTTGATATTAATAAAGTAGTGATTTTTGCCGATCCCTGGAACTTCTATAATAATCATCTATAAAAGGACTTGCGTCGGGAAAAAAAACTAAAATTAGACATGAAAGACATTTGGATTTAAAAAAAAGGAACGGGCTTTCCTAGGTTATAGACTTTCTCGTGAAGAATTCTGCGTGCGGTGATCACCGCACACGCTGCCCTAGCTTCTTTATACTGAGACTGTAAAAGGCTTAATGTGACATGCAAGATTGCTCTCGTGTACTAGTACATACAGTTGCAATTGTATTTCTTGCAGCATTCTCCAGTTACTTCTAGAATCGTTGATATATCATTCGCAACGACGGGGAAAAAATTTAGTTCTCATTAAACTGTCACTTGTATTTGCAGTGATACTTGACATTGAGTCAAATATCGCTCTGAATAACGAATTTTTCGTTATTTTGCAAAAAAGACAATCGGTTGTATAGAAGAAAGAGATAATAAGAATAATGATGACGATGACATTCAACTAAGTTGAAAATCTGATAGAATTAGGTTAAAAGAAATCACTCAATCTAATAAAATGAAAGACTCAATGAATTATATATCACATTGATTGATAAAAAAACCCAACACCAATTATTTCCTGAATATCATCAATCCCACACTCCACGGAAAATTCATGAATTTTTTTCTCCTCCCAAATGAAAAAAAAGGTCAGATGACTAGTTCTTTCGCGAGAGTATCACCCGCTCTACAATGAGCATTGTACCTTGAGTCAAGTATGCTCGAGGACAAATCCCATTGTTCCATTGGTCTCTCAAACGCGTAGGCGAATAACCAATGATACTGTAGACCGTGTAAAGCGGTTGTATTTGCATGATCGAGAGAGCTCCACCGTGAAAGAATACTTCCGATGACTCTCGGTAGTTTTCCACTCGTTGATTCTCAACTCCCCCCATTTTTTTTAACTCTCGAGATTTACATAGAATGAATGGAACGTGAGGGAAAAAAAAATACACGAGAGAGCCGATTAGGAGCAGCCGAAGAGGTGTGGTACTCGGTGTCACATTTGCGTCAACTCGGGGCGGATCATGGCGAAAAATAAACCATGAGAGTGCCTAGTTCTCGGGTGTTGGTCGTCTAAAAAAATTGAAATTCATCATGAGGTATTAATACGCTGGCGAAGAAATATGAAATTTGACAGTGATGAGAAGTCGACATGACAGCGAGTGTGCGGTCTTGGAGTGAAAATACTTGAGACCTTCGGGATAAAAAAACTTGACATTCTTCGTCATAATTACGTGGAGGAGGCGAAATTTTTAATTGAGAAGTTGATGGGATGACAAATTACCGGTCGCGTCATCAAAAAGATGAGAAGATTCTGTCAGGTGACCAGAGAAATAATGTTTTTGAATCTGATGGAATTCTTTAGGTAAAATTTTTATGCTCATTTCAACAATTTTTCACGTTTAGAGGAAAAAAATTGAAATTTCGTGGACAGTTGGGTCAAAATTTTTAGGAGAGAAGTTTTGACCGTAATTTCAGGGAAGGAAAAATTATGGAGATTCAAATTTCACTGATATTTTGATGGAATTTAAAATCAATTGAATTTTCAATCGAACTGTCAATGAAGGACCTAATTAACTCTGAATTTTTGATTAATTTAAGAATATATTTACCTAGATTTTTATATTTCAATTGTTTTATTCATTATTTCTGTGTTTATTTAAGGATTGAACTGAATTTGATCATTTTCATTGATTTTTCCATAAAATTATGAATTTTCAGAGACGAAATTCCTTGCAATTCCAGTTAAACTGTCTCTCGATTAAAATTTCAAAAAATGCAACCAACCTATATATTTCACTGGAAATGTTGGATTTGTTCAATCATGACTAATAAACTCTTTATTTGGATCAACAATATATTTGTCAACAAAAAAAATATTCATATAAATCAAATAAAGTATATTCAACTGAAATAAACGCATTTGAATGGGATTAAACTCTTCATTTCAAATTCTTTCACTAATTTTCACAATCATTTTTATTCAAAATAAGTAAAATCATGTGTTTATTTGGATGAAATGTTTATTTACATCAAGAGAATTATCTATTCGATGTGAATAAAAATTCAATCAAAAATTAAATTCAAGTTTGATTAAAAGTTTCCTTACGATTTATTTGAGTAAATCAATTTGTGAAATTCCAATAAACGATTCCTCTGGGTGCAAATGGAAAAAAAAATGACGAACGGGGCAAAATGGGTAATTTTTTTATGGGAAACTAAAAAAAGTGATTAATCAATCTTTCATAACGAAGAATGGAAAACGGAATAAATTCCCATTGGACGTATAAAATACGTCAAGTGAGTAGACGCATAGTCAGCTAGATAAGGGGGGAAAACGCAGCTGTACGAGGTCGATCGTAAATCGGTGAAAGCCGGGTATAGGCGGTGCGACTGACCTGCGCAACACGCACGCACGTAAGCCTGGTAGCGTGTGACACGAGGTGGATGGAGAGAAATAAAAAGGAAAATAAGAAATAGAGAGAGAGAGACAGAGAGAGGGACCGGTGGCAAAACAAGAGATTGCAGGACACGTACGTTGCCGAGGTTCTGCGTGCCGTGAATCCTGGCCATCGTCAACTATTATAAACGGCGTGTGTACGTGGAAAGCACACGCCAAACGATGAATGATATTCGGCGGGTTTTCCAGTGTGTGAGGTGCATGGAAATTGATCAATGTGTTCGGAAACATCAATTTTTCGAATAAAACAATTTTTATTTTGCGGGGCCTCTGGTGTAATGGTTTATTTGAATTAGATAAACTTCGGGGGAATCGGATAAATGGGTTTTATTCAAACCTGAATTGGATTTTTATTTGCGTTTTTATTCGAATGAAATTAATTGGTTTTTGGATTGGAAAATGTTTTCTTCGCTGTTGAAAATTTTTGGCTGAATTTTTTTATCGGTTTCACTATAATGTCAAGAAGTTCTGAATTTGGGGGAAAAATTGGTGGAGAGGGTGAACTTCAGTTTAATTATTCCGTTGAAACTAATGGAAGTTTTTATTTCGCTGAAAATTCAACGTAATTTGGTGCTCAATATTCATGTGTTGACTGAAAATTAAATTAAAGTCGAAAATTCACGTTTCTCTGCGGCTCAATAATTGAAAATTCCATTGCTTGTTCATTAAAATTCCAAATTTCATGACTTATTTATCCCAAATTGAATTTATTCGTCACTCTCCTGAGAATTATCGCATTGGGTCCCCCAAAATTACTGTCGAAATGAATTGAAAAATTGAGGATAGAGATTCGTTTGCTTTAAAAAATCTTCACGTCCATCAACAAAATAATTTCCACTTTGTTAACTCGACACGGGGCAAAACAAATAGTTATCCATTAGCATCATTAAATCACCAAATCCAAAGCTATTTAACTCATTTGATCCTTAATATTTCAACGTAATTTGGTGCTAAATATTCCCGATTTAACTGCAAATTAAAGAAAGTTAGGGAACTCTCTATTTTCTCCTCGTGAATTTAAAATTCCATTTTTATTCCATTCGTATTGATCCAGACAAAGACTTCATTAGTTAGAAATGAAAGAATTTATCAACAGATAATAATTCTTCATTTGAATGAATTAATGTTTTAAACGACTCATTCATTTCATATAATTTAATCATTTCCATTGAAATCAACATATAATAACTTAATGAACTGTCATCAAAACTGGTGCCGGAATCACGAAAAAAATTGTAAATACAGAATAAATTGCTTCAAAAATTCTTCACGTTTTCATGTCCACCAATAAAACAATTTCCACATCATTAATAATTCCAAAAATAATGTTGTCCCTTCAACCAACATTTATTATTTAAAATAGCATGTTTTCCCTTTTTCGAGATGGGGCAAAACAGACAGTTTTGCACTGGCATCATTAAATCACCAACTCCAAAGCTATTTAAACCATTTAAGCCCTAATAATCCCCATAAAAAAGCCCGAATGCTCGTGCCATAAAAACGTCACTCAGAGACCATAAAAAAAAACTCCCCGAGGAGCATTCCCTGACTCCCATTAAGTTGCCATGCCTTTTATATATTTTTCAGGTACGTCAGAATGCTCTATAATGCACAGAGTAGACCCGCTGTACAAATGTGTCATTACCAGCGTTAATACAGCATTAAACGTTGAATACAGGCTTTTCTACTAGCAGCACTCAATCCCCCACTCAATCCCCCAAACCCCCTCCCCTCTTTTTCCCTCATCCCTCATCTATCCAGCAGCCTAACCCGTCCATAACGCTTGCCTAGTAATTTACATACACAACGTGGGATGTCGCTCGCATTAATGGATCCTCAGAAAGCCGCACGAGTAACGCCACGTCAATTATTTCACACGAGTGATTTTCATTTATTTAAGCTGCATTCGCTGATTACAATCCACTGGCATTCAATTACATTTTCAATGAAATATTACATGTTGACTGATGAATTGCTCGGGTGAATTTTCAGAGGGAGAGGTAATGTCGATGAGGATTGAACTTAATCACCACTGGGACTGGAATATTCGCCGTGATAAGCGACTTTCTAGTCTCATTAAGAACAGAGTATGAAGAGGTTTTAATGGTGAGTGTTGGTTATTATTTGGAAAACGTTTCACTTCTCATGATTACTACAGTATGTAGTGGCCCGCGTGATACTGACAGAAAAAAATAATTTCATCAAGAGAATTTTATTTGAACCAACTATCATTTGGTTGTTAATTTTCAAATAAACATGATTGCATAGCGAATACCAGTTATCTCTTCTTGAGATACACTTGACTGGGAGAAATCAAACTTCTCTAGAATTCAAGTTCCTTTTATATGTCGCAATAATGAAAGTATTTGATTTCTTTCTAACAAAAAGTTTGCCAACTCCAGAAATTCGTTGGTTTACACAAAAATCAAAATTATTCTCATGACTAAATACGTTGTTATCTCAATCAACACGATCATACGTTGTTCCAAGTAAATTATAATTGAAGTGAGCATTTCGTATGTCGAATCAGGATGAATATTGTTACGCGGAAAAAGCTTTGAGATTGTAGTAAGATGTCGTTGAGTTGAAAGAAGTTTATATTTCTTGACTAAAAAAATCGCATTAGTTTACAATAACAGAATCACAGATTACGGCAATTCAACACAAATTTGGATATCAGAAATTTCATTCAATGTGATGTACGGAAAGCTCAATTTAAACATCGGCTTCATTCGAGAAAACAACATTCAATTAATTCCTCAATGTAATCATCTCCTAGGTACGAATTTTTTATCAATTCATGAAAGTAGAAAATTTCTCGACTGGAGGTTATATTAGATTTAAAAAAATAGAACCTTTCCATTTTTATGGTGAATACATGTGACTTGACGACAAGGACTGTTTTATGTGATTCAATTAAATGTATCTAACGAAGAAATAATTGATATTCACTGTAAGATCTTATTTATTTGAAATTGGTTCAAGTATATAATACTTGGTCCAAGAAAGAAACGTCTCAATAAAAATAATTTTTTTTATCAGTGTACGACGACCCATTCTTCTTCATTAAAATCGACATTTGGACGAGAATTGCTGGAAAATTCCAAGATACTTCGACATTACTGGAATAATTCAGCGGTTGTCTTCTGGACTTTTCAGATAAAAATATTCAACTCGGGTATATATTTCATTATTCAATATTTCATTATTTAAAAAAAAGAAATCATTCTGTGAATAAATGATATTCCATTCCCGTCGTTTAATCTCTCTGCAATCGCGAAAACATCATAATCCATCATAATAAAAAAACACTGAGAAAATCCTAATGGAATTGAACAAAAAATCCCCTAATATCGCAGCAAACTGTAACACTCATGTCTAGCCAATCGCACTCACGAGGGGATTTCCACTGTATTTCTAAAAAAAGCTGGAATGATGGATTTTATTAGGGGCCCTCCGGACACAAATTTCCCCGCAAGACACCGTTTCGATCGATGTGGAGCCAAAGTGGTAGGAAATGATGGGGAAAAAGTCGGAAGAGGCGAGTCACAGCGATAAAAGGCGAAGCCGTGAGATTACGATTGGATCGTTAAATGCGATAGCAATGAGGCTGGCCTTGGCTGACTCCGGGATTAATCGGCGATCGTATATGTATCATTTGGTAGCGTACGTGCGAGGTTTCACGGTGGCTAACAGGAGATCTTTGGAATTGAATGACGCTTGAATTTTCTGGTTTTCATTGGAAATACCGAAGGATGAGAATAACATTTGTGTTAGAATAGAGTATTATTGTGTTGTCGTTCCATTCGTTTTGTTGAACAGACTAATTTTTTCTGCATTGTCACTGCTCTACTGTTAGGAAGTCCCTTGTGAAATTTCAAGGCAGTAATTTTTAAGAAAACGTGAATAAATTTGATTCTGGGGGAGGGGGAGTTTTGACATTTTTGAGCAGTAGCAAGACAAGAATCAATCGACTTGAATTTTCTATTCACACATGAATTGATATTATTATTAAGTGTTGAATTATGCTGTATATCTTTCTAAATTACAAAAATTCTAATTATAAAAATTCAAATCGAATTGTGGTGATAAAAATTTAGTACTCAAAAATAAGACTCTAAAATTAAGGGTCAAAATAAGGGTCAAGAGGGGTATAATGAGGGTCACTAGGGTCAGATTAAGGGTCGCAAGGGTCAGAATAAGGATCATGGGGGTCATATGAGGGAGGCGTAGCCCCTAGTTCCATTAATGAAAAATTAAAAAATTCAAGAATTTAAGAACTTAAGAATTTATTTTCTAGAGAATTTCTCTCTCCCTGTAATAAAACTAGAAATTCAAGAATAATACAAAAAAAGGTAAGACACTTGTGAAAGAAGTTCAAACGTGAGTTCAATGTCGCTCATTACGTCACTCTCGTTTAGCCTCGCCCCAATTACTGATTACGCGCACTCAGAGTTGTAATTTTCGAGTCACTCTTCATCAAGAAGCAACAAAATACGGTGTCCCCGCAAGGTCTAGCGCATTAAGAGCCTTTATTACCATGAAAAGCGGAAATTTATCGTCAAACCTCGTTTGCTGCTGAAGCCGAACGAGATTTGCACGAATCAAAGAAAATCCGAGCTGAATTTTCTCAGATCCGGTTCACACCAGATCGTATTTGTGTCAATCCAAGGAGACACCTTTTTATGGACGATTTGACTATTCACCGTCGGCTCGTTTCGTACGTCTTTACGGCTGTTGGGTGAGGTCATCAAAAGGCTGAATGGAGGCACGACCTTTACAAAAGCCGCGGGGAATCACTCTACACTCCCCTATTCTCAAGGCTTCAGTCTCGGTTTATGTCCTGGCTAGCATGAAAGACCCCGGAGAATATAAAAAATATATTATCTCGAGTGGGGCAGGATGGCATGTCTTGAATGCTCAATGAGTTCAGATTGACTGGGTAAAATTCGATAAAAAAATATATACTATTTCTGAAATTTTTTCATTCATTTCAGTAGGGTACACTGAGAAAAAAACAAACACACTGTCAAACAAGTCTTGTTTGGGCCAACAAAATCGCTAGTTGAAAATTGCCAAAAAAGAATTTGTTTGGTTCGAATTTGAAAGTCTTAAACATGAATAACTGTTCTGCTTTCGACAGCAACGAAATATTTGGCTCAACAGGAGGATAATGACATTTCTTGCGTGTACAGAGAATGCAATTTTTTTGAACTACTAAAATTACTAAAATTTTCATTCCAGCGCACTCTCTGCATGTTTGGCACAAAAAATCCTTTTTTGATAATTTTCAAAAAACGATTTTCTTGACACAGGACAGGTTTGAGAACTTTGTCGTTTTTCTCTCAGTGTACGCTCTTGTAGCATCGCACGCGAATATATTTGAAACATAATTTCGAATTTCCTTTACAAAATACATCAAAATGTGATTTGATTCAAATCAGAAAACTCTTTATTTGAACTGAATAAATAGTTTATTTGATTGTAATGAGTGCTTTATGTAGAATAAATTTTTTTTTTTTTTTTATGCTAATTTTATATCGCTTCGAGTCTGATGAGACTATAATGTAGAATAAATAAATAGTTTTCTCGAACTTAATAAAAATTTCATTTGAAATTGATAAATTGTTCATTTGATATAATNAAAAAAAAAAAAAAAAAAAAAAAAAAAAAAAAAAAAAAAAAAAAAAAAAAAAAAAAAAAAAAAAAAGCAAGTTTATTCACCTCTAACAATAACATTCTTCAAACCACTAAAAAATTTCAAATAAAGATTTTTATTCGCTTGAAATGACCCATTTCGAATTTTTCAAATTACCATTAAATTTAGTAAACTTTCCCGAGTCAGCGGAGAACATTCCCTATTCGTCTCGTACGTTTTGCGTCGATATAGGGTGAAAAAGGCCTTGAAATAGATTTTGTTACGCGATTACATGACTTGTTTGGCGTTTCTTCTCCGTGCAGATGAGGGAACTAATAAAATAACACACTCTACATTTCAAAAACAGAAAATTTACCGCGATAATAATCGCGCGATATACGGCTTTCAGTGGGCGTCGTCAATCCTCAAGATCACGAGGGGGCGTTTTCCTCAACGTCGAAAAGCGGAACGATCAATCATCCCCCTTCTCCTCTTTGCCACAAACTGGTGAAGGTGAGTTCGCACAACTTACCCTCGTCTCGGCTTTTAAACGTCGGTAAAAAGAACGTCTCGGTGGGTTATCGGGTGAGTTTACATTTAGGCATGAGCTGCAAGTAGAATAACTGGTGGTGGAGAATGGTGATGGTTAACGGCGGAAATGCCACGGAAAGGCTGAAAGGGGTCACCGACCGCCCCTTCCCCATCCCCCCCACCGAGAGACGGAGGGAGGGCCACCTCTAATGATAATTATATTCGCATTAGGTGCTCGTGAGTCGTGCTCATTCATCAGCTTGCCCAGCGTTTACCTCGTCCACTCCACTTATAAACGATTTAAAACGTGCGATCCATTTATTTTTGATTTTTTTTTTCAGCTCAATGAGAACATACCGATATAATAATCCGGGACCTACGGTAATGAAACGATTTAGGAATGAAAAAAAACATGGGCGGTTTTCATGAGAACAATCGTCTTGCGTCGAATTTTCATGAAATCCACCTGACAAATAAAAGAGAATTGAATAGAATTCTATGAAAAATGAATAAACGAATCATAATTATCCAAATCATTTAGGTCAGAGGAAAATAGAATAATTAATAGAATAATTAAAATAAAAACATCACTGATTAATGAAATAATTAAACACATGACCAGTAGAATAAATTCATCACCAGCTACTAACCCTTCATTTACAATAATTGAATGAACATCTTCATTCAAATAATCACCGCAGTTCATCAATTTCTAAAAAAAAACATCGTTTAAACGAGTAAAAAGAAACTCCAAATAAAAAACAGAAAAAAATCAAACGAATTTCTTGAAGAAAAAATAGTTCACAATGAGTTTTCGCATAAAAAAATGTCTGGAACATTAATAAATACACGTAATACCTTCCAACCCCTCAGAAAACCCCACCCACCAATGATTGATTGAAAATTACGTATTCCAGAATGAATAATTATCCCAGTAAACCTGTCAAAATGAGTTTGCAGGAAAGCATTAAGTTTGTTGGTTAATGGCCGAGCGGAACCATTGTACATACAGGCGAGGCAATACATTTTGAATACGCAATTGTTCATGAATATATGTATAACAAGCAATGTACACTGGTGTCCTCTTCCTGTTCTGGTCAGTCAAAGGACCATTGTTATTAATGAAACCTAGCCGTGTATTTCAATGGATTTTCCGCTCCTCGCGTTTCCCTCCCTCCTCCTCCCCCCCCCCAAACCATCGATTTTCCAATTTTAACGGGAATTAACTGTACGTCTTGCAGACATTTTCATTACAATAACATGATCGATAGTGTCACGTGGTATTGATTGCTATCGGGGTTAATCAATACAATTCGTGAACATAAACGAGACATATCCGTAGCTCGTTTAACGTCGTTGTAAAGTACCTCGTGCTTGCATAATCGTGTTTCTAATGCTGGCGATACACTGGTAATCGTAAAGTTGGGGCCATTCGTGAGGATAGTCGAGTGGGATAGTTCATTTTATGGAGTCGATTTGCGAGATACTAGATTTCTGGAGTCGATTTTTTTTTGTTAACGGAGTAGTCGAATCGAATGGAAGTTTCTCTAAATTTTTCTGTTCATCTGAGTGGTGAAAATTTTGGGATGGAATTGTTAGTAAATCAGAGTTCCATTGAAACTGCTGGGAATTACACGCGAAAATTGATGGAAATTGTGGTCGGGGTTCTATTATTGGATGAAAATTAATAGAAAATGGGAAAATTTTGAAAAATATATCGTTGAGGTTTTTATTAATTAGACAATTTGGGTAATTTGGAACTGAATATTCATTTTTTGGTAAAAAAATCAAGTAAATTGTTGTAGAATTTAATTATGTTGTTTTTTTGGAACAATGTTCAACATTTTTGGCTGAAATGTGGACTTCTTGAAAATTTTTATCAAATGACAGTTCCACTGAAATTTCAATAAATTTTGTCATTGGAAATTCTTAATTTGATGAAAAAAATCAATAGAAACTGGAGTTTCAGTTGGATTATTCCAAAAAATTAATGACAATCAAGAAAATTCAATTAAATTACGAAATTTTCGTCTGTCTGCTGCTCAAAAATTTGGAGTTCCACTGATATTTCGTTGCAATTCAAAGTTTCATGATTTTTTCTGAAAATTATTTCTAAACTGTCCCTGAAATGTCAACCTCCTCCTCACCCTGTATATTTATTTCAATAAAAATCTTTAATTATCTCAAATAAACCATCAGTTCATTCCAAATGAAGGATTATGACATGCTAATAACTTCATTTCCAGCTATTAAAATCTCTATCTGGATCAGGGACACATTTGTTCATAATAAAAAATATCTACTTCGTCTGAATAAAAATGTAAATAAGAATCAATTTCAAGTTTCAATAAAAGCTTTACCATGAGATAATCAATTAAATCAAACCATTTCCCGAGTGAAATGTTAATTAATAAATGATAAAAATTTGGAATTCCACTGATTTTTCATTAAATGTCCATGAAACTTCAATCTCCTCCTGACCTTGTATCTTTATTTCCATAAAAGTGTTCAATTATCTCAAATAAACGACTAATTCTTTTCAAACAAATAACTATTATACGTTAATCAATTCATTTCCAACTATTAGAGTCTCTACGTGTATCAGAAACCCATTTGCTCCCAAAAAAATCTACTTCATCCAAATAAAAGCGCAAATAAGAATCAATTTCAAGTTTAAACCCTTTATCGCAAGTTATTCAACTAACTCCACTAATTTCGTTCAAACAAACCATTTCTCCTACTGTAATTTCCATTATACACGACAGAGTCTATCGCCAACACTAATGAAAATTCAAACCGGATCAATTCAAAATGATTACAACCTCCAGAACCCATTCCACTACCTGTGTACCTGCTGTACAAATACTCAAACGGCAAGATCATAAAATCCAGTCCTTGCCGGNGGGGGGGGGGGGGGGGGGATGGGGCGGGGGAAGACAGTTGTGTAAGAAGCCAGTGATTCCAGGGGACGAACACGCCGACCTATGCCTGACCAAGGCTTGTTACGCGGACAGTCGTGGTCGTATAATGTTTGATGACATCGAGAGGAGGGGGAAAGTACGGGCAAGGAGAAATGACCATGAGAGTGCAGACAAGAAGACCAAGTGGAGTGGGTCCAAGCGAGGTCAGACCAGACGTGATCCTCAATGTGCGATAAAATACACTCGCGCGTTCATTTCCCCAGTCCCTCCGCTCGTCTCTCTCGAGCTAGTCATCTCCCGCCGGCGAGCGCTTTGAACTCTCTGCGCTCCTCCGCTGGTCAGCAATAATACCCCTTTTTTTATCGCGTTTATTTATCGCTCCTTGGCTTTTGATTTTTTTTTGTTTGGCTTCTTTTATGCCGTACGAAGCAATTTTGGATATTGAATAACTTCGAAGCGAATAGTACGGATGAAATACATTTTTTTTTTCGACATTGACTTTTACGCTTTTTTCAAATTTTTTAAGGTGGCTTGCGCAGAGGGATTGTAAATTAATTAATTCGGGGTTAGAGATTGATTGGAGTACACTGTTAAAAAAATTTGGCTGAATTTTGCAGAAAAGGACCTTGAATTTCATTTGAGGGGAGACGGCGAGGGAATTTGAAGGGAATATCAATATAATAAAAATTAAATTTTAAAAAAGGTAAATTTCCTTGAACTCTCTGGGAATTCCTTTAAAAATCTCGGAAATTTGGGAATTTCGAAGGAATTCCCTAAAAATTCTGGGGAGTTGGGAATTCAAGGGGAGATTTCTTTGAATTTTTCTCTTTCAATTTATTTTTCCAGAATAATTTATTGAAATTTACAATTTAGACGGGTTTTTCCATGAAATTATGAATTTTCAATGAAAAAAATCCTTGGAATTTCAGTGGAAATTTTTATCGGATTTTAATTTCATCACTGCAATTTAAAGAAATTTCGTCATTTGAAAATTCATAATTTCATGGAGAAATATTCTCTCCTCTCTCGAGCTAGTCATCTCCCGCCGGCGAGCGCTTTGAACTCGCTGCGCTCCTCCGCCGGTCAGCAATAATCCCCCTTTTTTTTATCGCGTTTATTTATGGCTTCTTGGCTTTAAAATTTTTTTTGTTTGAATTCTTGTATGCCATACGAAGCAATTTTGGATATAAAATAACTTCGAAGCGAATACACGGAAAAAAATATACCTAAATTGAATATAAAATATACTTGAATCAAGTACATTTCTTACTCAATTGGGGGATGGGTATTTCAATTGAAAGATGATTGTTTTGTATCCGGCCGGGTTGTAGCAAGTGTGCTCTTAAGTGCTATTAAGTGTAATATAAGGGTCAGGCACTAATTGTCAGAATATAAGGGTCAAAAAGTGGAAGTTAAAAAATGAGGGTCAGAATATAAAAGTAAAAAAAGTGGGTGTTAGGCAATGAGGGTCTAAATATAAGTCATATATTATGCTTGATCACCGCTTTTAGCCCTTATATGACCCTCACTGCCTGACACCCACTTTTTTTACTTTTATATTCTGACCCTAATTTTTTTATCCTAATATTCTGACCCTCTTTTTTTTAACCCTAACATTCTGACCCTCATTCCTTCACTTTTACATTCAGGCCCTCATTTTTTGCCTCTAATAATCCGACCCTCATTTGTTAACCTCCACTTTTCGACCCTTATATTCTCACACTTAGTGTCTGACCCTTATATTACACTTGAGAGCACTTGCAACAGATCCGGGGATTACGAAATAATCATCCTCGAATTGAAACACCCATCCCCCATTCGACTATAAAATATACTTGAATCAAGTATTTTTTTTCCGTGTATTAACGAAATAAATTGATTATTCATTTACTTATTCCGATACTTAACTGCGGATGTCTTAACTCGGCTTGATGCAATCGGAACTATCTTCCGAACCTAAATAGTTAATTTTTTTTTTTTTTTTTTTTT
>NW_021680365.1:47645-48403 GCF_001412515.2 Diachasma alloeum
TTTTTTTTTTTTACGGCCTCGGAGTCCCTTTTTCGGGTCCCATTCGGCACTCTATCCAACCCTATGCATGCGGCTGTGGATTCTACACTGTACCGCATTCGCACTTCTATAGAACATAGAAGTAGCATGGGGAAACCACAGAAAACCCATGCCGGTACAGGCGCTTCCTCTATTAGCGACCTCCCGCTCGCCGGAGCCTTCCGTTGAAAAATTCGGTTCCACGGGGAATCGAACTCACAACCTTTCGCACACTAGACTTGCGTCTAATCCACTCGGCCACCGACGTCGGTCTAAATAGTTAATTTCACCCCGAACTAAACATTAACGGAATTCCCAACCCAAATTGCCTAATTCGTGACGAGATTCAATCATCATTCAGTCGCTCATACGATCATTCCATTATCCTGATTATGAGTTATTGATTCCCCCGCAGATGCATGAACGATTGGAATACTTCCAATCCCGACTACCAATCGCAATGATCAATCATCCTCCTAATCCGTTGAATCTAATGACTCTAATATCCATTATTGTTCATGAAATATTCGACTAGGGCATTACCAGAAAATCCATCGATATAATTATACTGGGCTTTATCATACATTGTTATGTTCACCGGTAATGCGAAGTCGAGCGGATATGCATGCAAAGCCTGGGAATTGAATCTTCCTCGTGTGTCTGCCGGATGCCTGTCAATCGCAAAATAATTAGCTGGGGATTGAAGTCACTATTATTGCGACATTTTTACCCCCCCCCCC
>NW_021680365.1:48413-84720 GCF_001412515.2 Diachasma alloeum
CCCCCCCCCCCCCATTATTCAGAAATGATAAGCGACGAGGGTATTTTCAAAATCGAGAATATGTCATCTCGACGCGTGTATTCCTTTTCAATATGTGAGTAACGAGCAAAAAACCCGGTTTTCTGTTGTGAAAAGCTCACGCAAAGGGGGGAGACAACGCGATTATTATTATAAATAGACGCGACAGGACAGCCGATGAAAAATGAAGCTACAGAGCAGAGTAAAAGGCTGATGTGTCTACGACATAGACATTTTGCAGACGGCTTTTACGACCGATGATGTAGACTTCACGTAATTGTGTAGAAAAACTGAGTTGCACAATGGAATGGGGGAGACCGATTGAAGGAAAACGTATGAAAGGAACATATTTTTAAAATATGTACATAGACAGGAGTGAATATTATATCTTTCTATATTATAAAAATCCAAATCGACTTTTGGTGATGAAAATTTGGTATTCGAAATTAAGACTCTAAAATTAAGGGTCACAAGGGTCAGTGTAAGGATCACGACCACATCAATTTTACTAGACGTAAGTCAGTGTAAGGGTCACGTCCACATCAATTTTAGGCGACCATACGCAAATAAAAAATGAAATATTTGAACTGTGGTTTCAGAGTTCATAGCAGAGATGTCAGACAAGATGTGAATGTTTTTTTTGGGCCCGAATGCAGGAGCGGGTCTCGAAATATAGTGCAGATGATTCTAAGGATGATAGGTTGACACGTTGCGTATTGTACTACTGGCCGATCCTTATATGAATTTCTGCGTGTCACACGCAGCGTGCGGAAATTTTTTCTCTCTAAATTCTAATTCTCTTAGAATTCTTTAATGCCTAAAGAAGGTTAGGCGGTGTATGAGGTGAGTTTGAGAGTGAATTTCTGTGGTTCCCGGTAGCTTAGTCGGTAAGAGTGCCCGGCGCGTATCTGGGAGACCCGGGTTCGATTCCCGGCTGAGTGAAGCGGAAATTTTTTCTCTCTAAATTCTAATTCTCTTAGAATTTTGCGTGCGACACGCTGCGTGTGGTAGTGCGAGTAGCCACGGCGTTCAGAATACCATACAAACTTGATGTTGACATGTTGCAGACAACTTTCACGATCAATGATGTAGACTTCATATACTCGAGTGGAAAAACTGAGTTACACAAGTAAATGGGTCGCAATTGAAGGAAAACCTATGAAAGGTACGTATTTATCTGTTGTACGAATAAAGTTACACGAATCGATATCCCTTCCACAAACCAAGAAAGCAAAATTCACGATGTGAACAAAAACCTGATATTTTACAGTCTTCAATATCTGCTGACTGGACGATGTCATTTGGACGAACCTGGTCTCATTTTCAAGCTAGCGAACATATCTTCAAAATGGCATCAACTCCATGGACTTGACTCAGCCAATGTCACGTTACAACTCCACAATAAAATTTCGCCCAAAAAAACAACCCACATAATTATTCCATACATCAAAGATTCCATACTCAATCATACTCAGAGATCTCACGAGAAGAGGAAACAACGATAAACATCATAAAGAATGCACCTCCAACCTTGCCCGACGTAATCTATCAACACCATCTTTATGACTTCTTCATGGAACATCTCACCTTTGGCAAAATGGTAATTCTCCGAATTGTCTACCTATACCAATGGGCTCATCACAAAAAAAACCCGGAGAACGTCGAGGAGATTCTTGTCGTGCCTGGTATACCGAGACGAGTGCGAATGGGCCTCCCCGGAATCAGTTCGCTCTAGTGTCTGAATTCATAATTAAATGTCCCTACAAAAGCTGAAGCAGTCCGACGGATTTCAAACGGGCAAACCAGTGGAAATTCCCCCCCCCCCCGGCCTGTGTCACTTCCAGGGATTTGTGATTAAATTCTGTGACGCAAGTGACAGTGTATGCATTTGTAACTGCATTTACACTGAATCTCCATGTACATCATGACGGAATAAACACATTTGATAAATTCATTGTGCAAGTGAATATTTTCACGTAACTATTCAAGCTGGAACCGCAGAATTGCACAGTTGGTTCGTGACAATAGTGTATAGACGTCACTTTAAATTGATGACAAACAGCAAATTGTCCTGCCACCCCAATCCATCTCCTCCTATCCATGGTATGAGTACTTTATGTCTCTATTTATCTGCGAAACACTCCTAAAAACCGTTTTTTTCATGGGGGGGGGGGCACTGTCTGACGTTGTGCCCGCCTTCTCATCGACAATTTTCGTGAAGCCACCACGCCTGTTTGCTGTTTCAATTTAACTCATCCGAAAATCAACGATCCATTATCACGAAGACCATTATTCACGTACCTGGCGTACGCAGTTGTCGGCCAATTTCTCACGGTTTTTCCCTATTTTTGCTTCCGAGTGGAAGAATGGTAGGGTAAACAGCTCAATTTCCGGACGGGGGTGAGTTTCTGGACGAGTTCCAATTGCGTTGAATACTTCGTAAATAATAAAATGAAAATTGTACCGATTATTTCACCTTTCAAGAATATTACGCGTGGAGATAATCATGTGATCATTTTTTCTATTGATCGACATGTAATAAATGAAAAAAAATATGCCCCAGTCGTCCAGAAATTAGGGGCTTCGGCTGCATTCAACTATTTCTCTATTTAATTATTCTTTGTTTTGTTATTTTCACTTGAAATAAAGTTTGTATGCTAATTAAAACATTGTTGAAGGTATGGAAGCCATCGTATCCCCATTGAGATGATTCTTTTCAGAAATTGGCCTGTTCAAAATATTCGTCAAATCCAAAATTTCTGATTTTTTGCGGCGGGGTAATTAATTTTAATCTCAGAGGTTGGAATGTGCTATTTTTAGATAGATAGATATGTAGATAAAAATTTGAGATTTCATAGATAGTTGACTAGTTTGACTTAGCTTTAGTTCAATTTTTCGGGAACACGATATTGAATTCGATTCAAAGGCAAGAAAATCACGAAATTTTCAATTTCACTGTCAGTTGAAAATCCAATTTTTTTAGCATCACGAAGACGAGAATTCCCAATTCAGCCGTCATTTCCCAGAATTTTCACCTCAAAAAATTCAACTCGGCTCCCTTCATTATTTCATAACATTATAAATATTCAGATCCTAACAATCCCAATGCAACTGTCACTACCTAAAAACATTCAAATAATCTACCCGAAATTCCAGTCAAAACCTTCCAGCCCTCTACATTAATCAGAATAATGATTACCAGAATCACCGATCATCACCAGAAAAAAAAATTCCCCCCTCCCCAGCGAAACGTCCCCGACTGCTCTCCCCACGTATTTCCTGAATAAATATCCCCATCAATTATCAAATTAATAGTCCCCCCGATAACCAATAAAATTTATTTATCCAGCTTATCCAGAGAGCAAATTTTTCCCTCCGCAAAATCCCCATCAGCATTTATATTTCTAATCCCCTCGCAGTATTCTTGAATGGACACGCGATAATGTCACGTACGTGAGCGTGATCATGAGACACGAGGTGGATTAAGCCAGCAGTAGAGACACCTCAATCCTCACTCGCACGCGATAGATTCAGCTCTGGCTAACATGTCCCTGAAATAAGTTCCTTATTATACAATTGCAATGAAACCTCAAGACTCTTTATTTCTTCATTCTCTCGATCGAAATTAAGATAACTCAACTCGCCTCTCCCCCCCCCCTCCTGCCGTCCCCCCCTGTGGGTATTATTTATCCGAGTAAAACTATTATTTTGCAGAGAACGACCGAAGGAAATTGTCGGCTTACGAATGATCAGATTAACCAAGCTGATTCCATCACTCATCCGCTAACTCTCTCGTGTTTCGATCTAGCAAGATGTAATTCAACGTATCATATTCACCGGATCTCCCGTCTGTTGGCATAAAATGGTTTTTTTTTCTTTCAAGAAGACGAAGAACAAACGAGAGGTCGACATATGCATGGGAATTGCGTCACGGTATCATTAGGTTTTCAGCTCTTGCTGATTCAATTGGTCGACTGAGAAAATGTTTAGGGATTAATTTTCGTGGTGAGATGGGGACGATAAGGATGCGGAGAGAACAAGTGTAATTGCTGAATGTCGTAGCAGTGTTTTGCATTCACTGGTTTGCATCGGCCATGACTATTAATCTTGCCTCTGGCAAGATGACTGATGGACGGACTAATGTAAACGCCCCCGGGTACATGATCCTTTGTATATTGCAGTTATGTGGAAGGTTATACGTCTTCGTTTTACGTATTTGCCACTGATTTAGCGGTTTTAATATGTTTTCTGAAAAAAAGGATGCGCAGTGTCTCGAACGAATGGAAAAAGTAAGGCGGTTTTCATGAGTACAATCGGCTTGCGTCAAATTTTCATGAAGCCCGCCTAACAAACAAAAGAGAATTGAATTAATTCAAATTCTGTAGAACTTGTCAGGTCCAATTATTCGACTCGGGTGGTCAAAGAAAAATAAATGTTCTCGGGATTTTTGAATCTATTATGCTTTATAGGATTCTTATAATTCGTTTCAACAAATCATTCATTAATTATTCTTGCTGTCTCCATTAGAGACACAAAAATGATTTGAATTTCGGGAAAGAAACATCTTATAAAGGGGACAAAACCATCTCAATTTCAGACACTACTTTCTCTAGTACAGAAGCGCACTGTTTTTTCCTCACAAACAAATCTCAGGCTTGATCTCACACTAATCCATCCACTGTCTACGCACCCCATCACCTCATGTAATACCACTGTTTATACATAACCCCACTCGAGTCCCCATCGCTATGTTAGCGGTATCAGTACATCGAGAAACTTGAGACCCACGTATTATGCTTGCATGTGTGTACGCTGATACACAATTCGCAGCAGTCGGAATATGTCTCCCTAATAGTAAATTGTGACGGGACATATTACGAGTGTACGTGCTACATCGCAGAAATCCACTGAGCCCTCAAGATCATAACGAGCCGGGATAAGACAGTGTCTGGAATCATCATCTGTTTGGAAACTTCGGATAAACTATTCGGAAATTCAATTTACGTCTACACAGAGTAAAACTTCAGGAAAAATTACTCGACAAAACGTAAAAGTTGTGCGAAATGCTCTTTCCGAAATTTTTTTACGGAAAAACTCGGTAAAAAATTACAAACATCTCATTAATCGAGAACCTGAAAGCCCTCTAGAATGATTCCGCGTCATTCTATAAATAGAAAATCATCGAGACTGAAAATTTAAAAAGCGCCACAGTACTGTCGCAAGCCCTTCGGTCCCTTCCGCACGACTGCCCAAAAGAGCCTCTGAAGCATACTCCACCCTTAATTTCCCCCGAAACCTGGCGTTCAAGCGACTGCACTGATTTTCAGTATCACTAGTTCCCGCTTGGTTGATAAAATATTCCCTCGCCGAAACAGCGTCCACCGAACAAAGAACACGTTAAATTCCGCTGGATTCGCAAAATGATGTATTTAGGATTCACACAAGAGTCTCATTCAAACTCCAACCGAAAATCTGAGGCATCACTCGAGAAACGGATTTTCAGAGTGAATCCCAGACAGAAATGTTCAAAACCTGTAAAATTCCCCAGTGTATAATGCACTAAGGCATTATATTACACTTTGTAATAAAATTATCCTCACAATCGTCCAAATATAATCATGTCATTCTGCAACTTGTGCAGTCATGGTGAAAAGTTTGTAACTATGAATGCCACTCCCAGTACAGGAGTAGGTGTGGGTGCACACGGGAGACCCACCATAATTTAGCTAATGGAACTCTGGTATGTCATAGACTTCTAACCACAGAGGCTCTGGAGTTGGTACGAGTTGGATTTCCACTGACAGCGGACGCCGTTGTCTGGCGATACGATGGGATTTGCCTAATTGACAGCGCGTGCAAGCGCCTATTAATAACAATGATTTATACGCAACCAACTAGTCATTTTGATACCCCTGTAATTAGTTTGTAATTCGTCTTGTTTCTCGCACTGTTTCTTCTTCCCGATTCAGTCTTTTCAGAGAAGGACTGTGAGAATATTATTGGGTCATTGAGAAAAACAGCTTTTGGCTTCCAGCATCACGGTAGAGATAGCCACAATCATAAATGAGAATTACTGTTAAATTTCCAACTAGTCAATTGTTTAATAGTATTTTAAATTTTGAATTTCCTAAATTAATCATCAATTGAATATATTAATTCCGAGTTATTTTTTCAATCAATGATTTAGTTAGGAAGATTGATGATTATTTGGTTATGGCATCATCAATCGGACATTTAGATTATTAATTATATTATTTTTAAGTTTTGATATTATATGCGAACCTTAACTAATGTAAGCATCATATTTTTCTTAATATCAGTTGGGGGAATTCTAATCTTGCGTTACGATTGAGAAGCGGAGGAGATTCTGTATTTCGTGACAATTCGCGACGAAGTGGGGAAGGGGCTAGTTGTGATGTGACATCATAATGAAGATAATTTGAACAGACAAGAATGTCAATTTAAGAACCTCAAAGTTTTTATTTTAAGGTATATCCCTAGAAAACAGGTTTTCCTTACGAGTGTCCGCGTGTTTTTCATAGATAATGTTTATAATATTCCCCAGCCATTTGAGGACAAAATCAATAAAAACTGTCAATATCAGTTGAATTATTTCCTGAAAATTTATAGAAATCAGGAAAATTCTGTATAATTTGGTATTGAATATTTATATTTGTATTGAATATTTATATTTGTATTAAATATTCAAGTAAGTTGCAGAATTCTCGTCTTTTTCCTGTCGAAAAATTGTCATCTGCATTGAATTCTTACTAAAATGTGAAATTTTACGATTTTTTCCATTTTCAAATACATTAAATAGAATTTAATATCATTCTCTCAACAATTACCACTGAACTGCTCACAAAATATGATTTTTTTACCATCATTTTGTGAAGAATAGTGAAAATTCCCAGACAGCACAGTAAAATTTCATTAGCCTCGTAGAATCCTCAAAGAGCCTTGACAATTTTACCCGGAATAAACAACAAAACGACAAAGACCAGTACCATAACTTTCCCCGGACTTCTCCATGTGATGGAGGATCATTGAATTTTCATTTCCTCGAAGAACTTGCCAAGACTCACTCATAATTTATCTAATGTAACTGCGCTCGGATTACATAGCTAGTAAATGTAGAGATTGTGAACACAATAAAGCGAGAAACGAAAGAGGATTTTTTACTGTTGAATATACTCCCCTTCCGCTGAAAATTCGTCTTTACCCGGCGATATTGCCAGAGTTACCGGTCAATAATTGAAAACCAGGGATGAATATCAACTGTAAATCCGGGGAAATGGCGAGTATCGAAGATATTATTCCCTGGAGTGAAGCCAAATTTTTATTATCATAGTCATCCATTGGATATCACATATCGTGTAAGATCGGAAGATGGTAAAAGTCATGCGAAAGCTTTTCCCATAATCAATCCCCTGAAACTTTACGATACATCAGTTTAGTTTGGTGGCTAGTTCTCATGTTCAGCTGCATGTTGTCAGACGACTTAACAACAGAAGAGAGATGTACAAGTGTAGAGCAATTTCACTGGAAAAGTTTGCTCAACACCCAGTTCTCCCGAAACTTGAGGTTATGTTGGAGTAATGGATGGCTCGTCACCCGCTTGTGCTGGTAGTTTTGAATGTATTTATGGGGAATAGAAGCGAACGAGAAAGAGAGAGAGAGAGACGGAGAGAAAGAGCCAGTGGCAAGAGAAAGGCTAACCCTTTGGGGTGTCGTGAACCAGCTGCGCTACAGCACGAGGCACATCACAGAGAGTGAGTCTCGCATTATGCACCAAGTATCGCTCATTGCGCGTGCCATTGTCAGCTGTCTGGCACAATGGAACGCCGGGGGTTGGAATCGTACCACTAGTGTATACGTTTGAGAAATCCGGCTCATTGTCCTCTCATTGGCTGAGAGGTTCGGATATGATGAACTTGTCGATATCAACAGCTGCCAGATTTTGGAATTTGATGAATGCAATCAGAGGTTGCGTGAAGGTTTCGACATTTGGCTGAAAGAGCATTCAATGACGGGAGATTCATCAGGTTTGAAAGGCAAATGATGATTAGTCCTTGTTTTGCAAACCGGTCTCATTGATTGCTCTCAATGAAAAGTGACGACAATTCCAATATACGGGAAGTTTTATATTCAGAATGACAATTTCAACGGCAGACTTTATAGAATTCTGAGTCGGTTTATATTCTCAAGGCGTTACAATAATTTTCATTACATTTCATTCAATTCATTTCATGTTTTTCGCTTCCTAATGATTGCTCCGATAAGTCATCATCAGATTCCTCAATGGAACCCAATTTCTATGAATAGGTTCGAAAGTTGCATGTAGGTTTCAACATTTTGACTAAAGAAAGTATTGAACGAATAATATTCATCGCATTTTAAAGCCAAATGATTAGCCCCTACTTTGCAGACCGTTTTCATTGATCGCTTCCAATGAAAATTTACGAAGTTCGGTTTAACTTTTGCATATGACGAACAGGAGCTACAGAGCATCAATTTAAGTTTCATGAAAAGAGCACTTCCTCTTCCCTTTTCAAAGTTCCGCTCCTGAATAACGATTTTCGTTTCGAACTTGATGATAAATTCGGATGAAAGAAAGCAATATGCCTACATCAATTGATTATCGAGGGCAAAAATCGAAGGAAATCATTCAATTTTGATTAATTCAAGTTTCGGGAACAGCAGCACACCCTTCCCTCTGCAATATTCTTCCCCTCTCCACATTGGTGCGGTTGATCATAATTTCCAATCACACGGGAATGACTTTCCGGTTAGCATTGCCCAATATCTCAAGTGTTTCCTGATTTTCACTATGACAGGAAAGCGAGAAAGCCGTGACGGCTGATTCAGTATCCAACGCAACGGATGGAATATCAAACTCGATGATGACAGCTGACACATGGTCAACGCATGGTAACGGTGGACAATGAGAGCCTCAAATTGAGCACGCAGATGTTCCCCACAACCCTGTGTGAATATTTCCAGTTGAATATTATGGATGTTCTACTTAACGCGAGTAGAATCCATTGAACAGAAATCTCGATAAAAAAGGGATGTTTAGGTCGGAATCATAAAGCATGAAAAGGTTCGTTGTTGATTCCAATATCCTCTCGTCAATGGGAAAATATTGGTATAAATAATTCAGCATTCGATTATTTGTGGCCGGAAATGAAATGCTGTTGTCGTTCATCCCAATGTATATCATTACTGAGAAAGTTTTTGGAATTTGAATAAAGGAATAATGTCGTCCCCTCGAAAATGACTTTTCATTTGATTGAAGATTCCAGTGGTAAACATGAGCATGAAGTACGATATTGCAACTAGACTTCGCAGATATACGTGGTCATCGATATCAACGTTTCACAGCACCAAGGATCATCAGTCATACTTGTTTGCCAACCGGCTGTCAGCCAGTTACCAGGGATGAGCACAACCCCATCCCCAGCGCTATATGTTCCCCCAGACCCATTGGCCTTTCATGAGATTTTATGGATTTTCCTGGTTCTACGTAGTTGGTGTTCGCTGGTGAAGGGAATGGGAACAACAACCAGAGGAAAAAATATTAGAAAAAAAGTATAAGAAAAGTAACTTCGGGGGAAAAACAGTTTTCCCGCGATAAGAAGGGATCGATGTACGACTCTTTGTTCCTGATCAACAAACAAAATTATATTCCGCGATGTTTTTTTAAGACTATTTATTGCCAATTCTGAAATCGTAGACACAGATCAGTCCAAAATGAAAGTTGCCGAGACCTCGGGGCGAGTATTTACGGTGAATTATGAGGAACCATGTAAACGTGTTGCGATAAGAATCATTATCTGAGGTCCTTATTACAGTACTATCATGACGGATAGCTTGCTTTGAGATAGTAACACGAAGCCTTTGGTCGCAGTCCATAACGATCCAGTATAAACTTGAATAAGAATAACCAATCTCAAAAAGCTGACCTCATTCCACCACTCAGCTTTCCCCAAATTACGACATTAACTAGACGACTCGTGTGATGACACTATAGAAGCGCGTCGCTCAATCAAGCTACACCTTGTTACGCCATTATCCAATGAAATGAAGCGGGCATTATTCAATGGGAATGAAATCCATTTACCACCGAATGAAACTACTCACAACTCAATTTGACGACTGGCAATTCGTACAATAGGAGGAGTGTTTGCTGCACGAAAGCCATTCTAGCTTTCGATGAATCTTTCGATGCTTCTCCACGAGAAATTCATTAAGAAGAAAGGCCCTGATATTTCGCAATTAAACGAGACAAAATCTTGAAAATCGTACAGTAGCATGATTAAAGACGTTCGGTAGTTCTCTCGGTAGTAATCACGCGACTGCATATCGCCAGAGCCGCCAGCGTCGGTTCACCCGTGTAGCTTAGCAGTTACTATGACCCGTACAGTCTCCTCCCTCCTCCTCCTTCACCCCTCCGCACCGGAGTCTCAGAGTTATCGTTGCAGCAATAAAGCGTCATTCCCCCGAGCTATATATTATCAAGGATTGAAATACTGCCGAGCAGCATGCTCGCCCTCCGTTTCCTTGCGTCGCGAAACTTGAGTTTCACCATTTCCCCGCTGCTTACTTCCACCAACATTCAACAATTTTATTTCTCACTGTAGTGTATTGTTACATTGCTACTCATATATCAATGATATTTACGGTCGTCTTCCATTATCATCCTCGATCTTGTTTGATAATTAACCATTATTGCGGTATAAAACATGAGAAGGGTTATGTTACCCGGAAACGATATTCATTAAACTTGCTATTCTCCTGTCCTTTGACCAACTTCAATCACTGGATTCCGGTGAAAAGAGACATCAGAAACGGTTGAACGGGCCCTTTGGGCAGTCTATACGAGCACCAAGCCGTTTATAACTCGTACGATTGGTGACTGGTCAGCGTCCTTTCAATGAATTTGAAGAGTCTTCAATCCTCTGTTTCCTTCGGTTCCATGATCATCAATGAGAAATGAAACATGGGGAGACCATTCATCTGAAGAATTTCTCATAAAATGTTTACAACTAGTTGCTTAACCTGGAGAGCAATGATTTGCTCCTGCCAATACATGAGAAGTCATACATGTGAAGAAGCTATCAATATTTGAGTCTGTTTAATACAAGGCGCACCATCCCCCCGGAATTTTCATTTTGATTTAACCACATACGTCGACAAAAGCCCTGGGATCAAAAGTGGAGAGCCATAACTGAAGGGAACAAGCGTTACTATGAGGGAAAATGGGCTATCACCAACAATTCGATATAATATTGCTGGTGCTTTGCCGAAAGCTTGGCTATCGATTGGCATACCGCGCGTGCGGGTAAAAAGGGAATGAACCGGTATACAGACAGATATGAATAACAATTCTGTGATCTAGCTGATATAAACCAGTTAAATTGTACAGGTGGGTCTCCATAGCAACCGTAGGGATTTTCTTTTCTATGCTATTGCAATTACAACGCTTATAAAAGCTCTAAATTCATGGTGATGGAATGGGTGGGATGGTGAGAAATAGTGCGATGTAACCAATTGGCTGTAAATTCAGGGATCGCACTGCGAATGCCGGGACAAGAGAATTTCGTGCGGCGCGGTTTATTGCCGCTTGCCAGTGATTAAGAGTCCCGGTGCATGCTCCGTTGAGCAACCATCGATAAATCGACACAGTACATGGTGAAACAATACTAGTTTTTCCGAGATGAACGCCAGTGGTGGAAGATAGGTCGAATGGGGATCTGATGAATGATCCTCCGAAGGCAGAATACACTGAGTACGACATGATTAATATTGAAAGAGATGTTCTTTAATCGACGAAGGAAAATTGTCCATCAATCATGATTCGTCATTAGTGAATGTTTTTTTTTCCATTTGCAATCAAATCATGCTTGCAGCCACGAACGCCAAAGGGTAATGTTTAATACTGAGTCCAAACATTTTGGATTAATGAAGGGAAACGATTGCCTCAACGATAATTCATCATCAATGAATGTTTTCTCCTTTCAGGGACAGCTCGTGCTTCCCTTAAAAAAAAGTAATTAACCCGTGTTCAATTTAGCCAAAAACTCATGCGGAAAATCGACGAAGATTACACGATTGGAAAACGTGGAAATGAGGAAATGCGCTATGGAACATTCATACGCCGCAGAGAAAAGAGGTGAACAAGAGGACTGAGAGAATCGGAAATGATGGCAATTGTCGTGCTCACGTTTCAAATATACAGGAAAACCGAATTGTGTACGTGCCCAGAAGAGAGAGAGAAAAAAAAGTACAGAGTTCAAACGTGATGGATTCATAATCAATGAGATAGACGAGAAAATTGACTCAATTCTGGGTGATGGAACTATTCATTGACAATCGCGTGTTGCAAGTGGCTTGACATTTTCCTCACAGGCTTTTGAAATATTCAAACTACATCCAATCAAACGACAATTTCCAGCTGTTGATTTACACTGTCATGGTTTTGTGTTTTAGAAATACTCATTTCATGGAGAATAACGAATGGATGATGGTTGGTAGTAATGAATAGTTGAGAGAATCAACTCTTCTCTGTTCAATGAATCGGATTTTGTTTTATAATTGGAAACACGAAGGTTAATGGATAGGCTTCAATTATACTAGGCTCCCTCACTTTTCAAGTCAATTTTCCCTTGATTATGAGCCATAATGTATATCCTTTGTGTAAAGAATCAATCCCAGCGCTACAGCGCTAATTAGTCGCGATCTCGCATAACGACGGGCGCCATTCGACCCTAGTTTTGTATGAACAAAGCATACTTCACTTCAGACAGCCTCAATCGCAATTCATAGAACATTATTTACTGTAGTAACATCATTTACATACTTTTGCCATTATGGAAAGGCATCTGAGAATAACTTTTATGCGCAACGCTTTCAGTTCTACTGATGTTATATGCGATTACTATTGACCCTCGATGATATATAACAAAAAATACTGATGAAAGTTCTTGAATCATAAACCACTCACCTTCTTCGTGATGTATAATTTTCTGTCCTGCAGCATCATATACGTTTTCTTCCAAATATGTGAATTTTCACCCCTCAGCCAGACAGTACTAAACACGATGGGACACTCCATATCATTTCGCATGAGGTGATCCTGCAATTTTCAAGAAAACAATTGTTTTACGAAGAGAGTCATTTCAATGGATTCAGTTCTCTCATTCACTCCCCCATCATCAATTCACCACTCGAGACTTTATTCAAGCGGGCATGAAAACAAAATGGAAGAGGGAACAAGAAATTCACTTTATGTAATTGGTCTCACTTTGAGTTTACTCTCGAAGCTGCTCATGAAATTTCTCTCCTCGAAGTTGGGTAGTGCTACCATATCGGGTGAAAAGAATTGCTGTAACGTATAATAAGAAATAACCTGTATTATTATAAGTAATTGTTGAGACACATCTTGTAATGCGCTAGTGTGGGTTTAAAGTGGCAGTTCATTGTCATTGATGTATGGAGAATGATTCCATAATTTGAATTGCAATGTAACAACATCAGCGAAACGTACACCTTTATGGTTTTTTAATCTCTTTTTAATTGCACATTCCACTTCAAGTTGATAGCATGAGTGGATGAAGGCAACATATCAAACTTGCATGAATTTTAACTGACGACGCAATATTGACGGTTATAATTAATTATACTCCATTAATAGGACAACATTCTTGCCAAAAGTTCAATTAAAAATGCCGATAGCGTGAGGTTGACATCGGCTATCTGTATAGATTGACGATTTATTGGTGATATAAATGACTTGAAATATTTTACCACAGGTGCATATTTGTTGGTTTTATAATGTGTCCCACGATAGATAAGTTTAAATTTAGGCAAGGAAAGTAAGATTCAGTCTAGGTTGAAATGCGTTTCTGTTAGGCCCACAAATGGTAAATGAATGGATGTCTACTTTATCACCACTCGGCAAGTCTGATGTATCTTCTACTGATAACGTTACCTTCAGTCGGTAAATAGAATTATACAGTGGTCTACTTTACCTACTGAGGGACCAACAGCTTTGTTATGAACCATCAGAATGTAAATATTTATGATCATGTCAGTCATTTTACCAATGTATTCAATAAAATGACTTTCTAAAAAGGGATTCAACGTACCTTTGGATTGATGAATAATTCATATTTCATGAAATCTCTTTGGAAGAAGAATCTCCTTTCGTGATGAGACGCAAAGAGTTCCATTTCTTTGTAAACTCCGAGTATATCCTCATGATCTTCCAATGTTCGTTCTGAAAAAATATTAAGAGCAAAAATATAGAATCAGTGATACAATAAGATTCGATATTTCGTTTCATGGAATTGATAATCCAAGAATTATCATGTGATACCACTATCAAATACTTGATGTTTCATTCTGGAACTTCGAAAAGGAATTTAATCAATTGCAAATAGAGGGTGAATTATCGGTAAATATATTGATGTAGCAGCATGTTTGATTTCGAGTACATTCTGCAAGAATATACTCCGGATGCGCGCGATGCTCGTGAATAAATCAATGGCGATTCATTCCTGAATGTCTGGGATTCTAAAATATTTGAAAAAGGAGTATCAGGTACTTGGGATAAACCTCGTGCGTTCCACAGGCCCTCATTAAAATGTTACGCCAATTATGCAGATAGAGTTTCATGGAAATAAAATATAAAAGCAAGCGGCGGACATAATTCACGTGATACATGCAACCTATTGTGGCTTTTTTTCAACGATCGCTCGTTGACGGATGATCATTAATTCCGGGAATATCAATGAGAATTCTAATTGAACTAATAAAGTAATTAGGGATTTCGGAATAAACCAAGTTTCTACGAAGAAGAATAGTTGTCAAAGATTGACAATAGCCTTTTGATCATTAAAACCGTGGTTGCTGTACTAACTTAATTCTTGGTGGCGTCGAACCTATCTCGGATAAGACCAGTATCACTGCTTCATAAATATACAATCAAGGACTTTCCTGACCTGAGACAACCACAACACACCCAATTTGTGAATATCGATTGCGCAGGGCGCTGTGGATTGAGGTCTCCCAACCAAAACATTGACTTTCGCTGCTATTTGTGGAGTCGAATGCAAGTCTATCCTGGTGATCATAACAAGGCCGCGATCTTGTTGAGGATTACCTTTCAGAAGAAAATAATGGTTTACAATAAGGGTTGGAAAACGAGATACTAGGCTTTTCCGAAAAATAAAATAGAAAAGACTTCTCAGCCACCTCCATCCGCCATGATACCTCACGTCCTTGAGGATCAACCTAATATCAACATACAACGACCTCGGAATATAATGGGAAAATTCGCGGTTCTCGTCGGAGAGCGACATATCACATAATACTAAATTTCATAATTACTTATACAGAGCGAGAATATCCTTAATTTGAGAATTCAACGTTCTGAAGTCAGGAATCGAGATTTCCTTGAACTTAATTGAAATATCGGTTAATTGAAGTATAATTGTACTAGTTTGTGGCAAAAATGAGAGAGAATTTCAACTTCTTTGGCTGATCTTTAAGAAAAATCTACTTAAAATCAGTAGAAATTTTACATTTTCTAGGTTTGTTTACTCTCTAAAATCTATCCCGATTTTTTACTGTGTACTCCACCCTCTGAACCGTGAAATTCTGATAGTAAATTGGAAGACCCAATTTCTACTTTGAAACTTCGAAGTAACAACTCGTAAGGTCAATGTCAGGTGTGAAGTCTCCACGCCCGACGACAAAGTTGGCTATAGTATCAATGGAGGATACCTGAAATAGCAACTTTCCCATTAATTCCAAAACTAATCAACCACTACTTCATCACAAGTACAGCAGCAATATTTGAAAGGCTTCACATATTGCAAAGGAGCTCAGAAGAAATTCAATCCCAATGACAAACACCACAATCCTAACTTTCCAGAAGCTCCACTAACATCAACACAAAAACTTTCTCCCGATAAAGTTCTCCCTATTCAAATCTTTCGCCCCAACACAAAGAAAACTTCTTCCTCCATTCTGCTCTCAGCCGTTTTGAAAAAAGGACCCCATGGCTACAGAAAATATTCTCCATTGTGAGAATTGGAGTCAATCCTAAATACATTCGCCATTTCCCCTTTTCCATCAGAAGAAACTGCGAAACATGCTTTATGAAAAGTTTGTCAATAGTATTTCCCTCCCCCAATTTCAACAATACAAATCCACTAGATTCACCCAGTGAATCAGACATCCACCTCTCCATCATAAACTATATCTCCAGTTACTGAACCCCTCAACAAATCCTCTCATCCCGAATGATCGACCAGCAGCCGCTCTCATGAATTCCCAAAAATAACTCCTCCCCGAACCGGCTTCGAATTCTCGACATTCGCCATTTTGTTCTCCAGCATTATATTTCCCACCTCCACTTATTCTCTCTTTCATATTTAGCCTTTGTGCCACTGTTATCGTCTGAATGTTTACATCGAAGCCAGGACGATGCCCTACGAGACGTTATTACCCTACCCCCGCCTCCCTCCCAACCGCGTCGCTCGCCGGGCGTCTGTTTTGTTGCGCATGTGCAGATATATTATTGTCTCCCTCCTTGTCTCTCTCCTTTCAACTAAACCCACCCATACAAACGAAACCATGAGTATCGCTTCACCTCGTACGGTTATCATGGCCATTCCACTCACGTGCATGCGCATCATCTCGTAGTACTATGGGCACATATATACACCTGTCTTCAGTCGATTCCCGCGTATTGACTGCGCATGCGCGAGACTCTGCCGCCAATCACAATCTCTTAGCGGTTATACAGGTTTATCAGGACTTCTGCGTGAGATGATCATTGAATCAATTACAAACTATTGCAATTAATTTGGTTAATAATGACCATGAATATGACTTCGGCGTTGGTAGCATTTTCAAGTATAATCATGTGATAAATGTTGGTTATTGTGAAGATTACGATACAGTAATGAGTGAGCATCTGAAATGTTTCAGTGGAAAAATGGGTTACACAAATAGATGCAGGTCAAAATCCTCAAAGGAACGAAATCTTGTGGTGAATAATATCAATGACAACAATTTTTAGATGATGGGTTAGTGGTTAAAATGAATGATTAGTAGCAATCTATTGTGACGAGTAGTCCCGTAATGGTTAGGAATGTAACCGGAGAAATGATATAAAACCTCAATACGTTACTCTATGAACATTGGTTAAATATCAACTTTGATGTGACTCTTTACAATGGCATTGTCAGGCCTCGGTACTGACCACTCATTGCTTTTTTCTAATTGAATTATCGCCATTGAAGAGTTATACTCTAGGATTGGTGAAATTACGGGCCTTCAATTCCACTCCCAACACTGACACTGGCAAATGATAAGTTGTTTGTGGCTGATATCATTATTGAAACACCTGCCGAAAGCTACGAAATTCAAGAGATATTGGAGTTTATAAATATAATGATAAGCGTTCCATTTGTCTTACTTCTCCTATGCGATAAGTTGACCTCCAGGTCGTCAAAATAACATAACTTCTACGATAATATAGCCTTAACTCCTTGAAAATCATCTTAGAATTGTCTGCATTATGTGCATGCCGACCCATTTCTCCTACATCTCATTTCATGATTTTTTCCGCCTGTCATCCTAGAAGCGAAATAGAGAGGCACCTGAAAGTGCTCTCTTATATTTTCCCATCAACCCCTACGACTGCTGGAGCCCAAAGTTACGGCGATAAGCTCGATGAGCCGCAGTGCAAGCCTCGACGATAATGCGAGGAGAATCTCAACAGGAATACCCCAGCATAAATCCTTCAGCATAAACTTTCTTAATAATCGTTTCAAAGTTTACTGATATTGGAAAAAGGAAGATGATGGTAATGAAAATGAGTAGAGAAGAGCAATTAGACTCGGAGTTTGAAACGTGAAAATGTCGATGAGAGGATAAAAGCTGTGTTAATGAGTAAGGAAGCTTGAGCACGAGGAGGATCTCTAACGGTTAAACGGTGTCCGAGTTGATCGGACGTGGAGCACTTAAATTTCGTCATGAGGTTGTAATGAGAGAGCTTTCGAGGGCCAGAAATGTTTAACGACTTATGGCTTGATAAGCATTATTCGTGGGGGAAGTCATTTGAGAAAAAGGAGGAAGTACTGATTTTATCAAGGGGGATATTGTGAGAATTGTTCTAATGATTGAACCTTTTTCATATAAATCAGCAATCTCGAGTATTCATTGATCACCCAACATCATTGATTTGTTCGAGCATGAAGAGAGAAAGGAAAATCTTGGTTATAGCAGCACATTAAAAGGAAACACAATTAGAAGTTGAGTAACTGAAGATCATCAACGATCATTTAAAAACCTTACAGAGGGCATAACGGTTTGAAATATGATGTGAAAGGCTAGTACTCACCAATTCCAAGTTCCGTCCAGGTTTCCACAATCGACCAGTCCATCCCACTGACTCTATTCTTCACCTTGAGCAGTTCACAAAGATCCATTGTACGTAAATTCTTCTCAACGACGATCATATTCCACGTCAAATCGCTATTGTAGAACGTGATCTCAGCCTTGAAGAAGATATTCAAGTTTAGACGGAAAAATATGCAATATGAAAGGAATAAATTCATGTGGAACTAGTGAGATAAAGAAGTTCCATTTAAGCCGAAGCACCTGATATACCTGTCTCTCATCATCAATCGTTTCATCCTGCAAAAGCTCGGCTTTTCTCGTTCTCTGCATCAACTCACTGAGATCGAACAGAGTTGGCCCGGAACCAAGTCGCTTGTAGCTTCTGGACTGACCAGATGGAAAATTGACAGATCCCAGGGTGCCACCCTCCAAGCAGGAGCACATTTTTGGAAACCAATCTGAAAGGTTCAAGATAATTATGATAACAAAATCGTCGAAACGTCAATTGGTGAACTATTCATGATGATAACAATTAATTAGATCGCTTTTACGAGTTTTCAGATCACAATGATTGATATTGAAGACCCAATTCAAGGATTTCATATAATGAATGATTAATTTGTATATTTCAGGTTCTGATAGGAGGATGGATTTTTTAGTATCAAAAAGCCTGCAAAAGTCATTGAGCATTTTTTCGTTGACCCACTTGAGATTTCGTTCCTCAAAATCACAAAAGGTTCCATTGAAGCTAGCAAGGCATCCAGAATCAGGTTTTCAACATTAATTGGATAATTATTAAACAATAACACAACTGCTACGAATATAAAAGCATCATGATATAAATCAGGTGCCGAATAGGAGCCCCTCTTGTGCCCTATATCCTTTCGTTCGTACAATCTGGGCTCGACCACTGTCACAACGTGATAAATCAGCTCATTTTACGCGATCCGGTGGCCATCGTTCGACACCATAAAGGTGAGGGTGTAAAGAAACATAAATTATACGATTATATGTGAAAGGTTGAAAAGTGGTTTCAAAAAGCGATAGAGAAGGCGAGTGTTGTCATGATTTGACAATCTGTACAATTTTCCTATTTTAATCAAGATGAACGCGAAAAGTTCATCTTTTTTTTATCGTATAGATAGAATGCGTGTGACTACACGTGAATGTCAATCGTGGAAACACTGAATGCTGCGAATGAATTGAGAGTTGTCGTTGCATTAAGAGTGCAATGTGATAACCTCTAGACTGCCAGTTCAAATACGGAATATCGAGGCGCATATGTGAGATATCGATTTAATTTACTAACAACTGAAGAATATTGACCTTTTTGTTTTGAAAATTGAGACGTCGGGAAGATTATTCTTCATAGAATGCTTTCAAAATTTGGGATTCTAATATTCTTCATTGCACAGAGAAAAAAAGTTTCTAGCTTCCAAGACAAAATTACAGATTTTGAAAAACTTATGGTTCTAACATGGTTGTCCTTAAAATGCGGAGAATATTCTTAGATTAAGAACTCTCGAAAGAAATGAAGTTTAGGGCTAATTTGAGATTAATTGAGTCAAGTTGTCAGGTGATATATATTTGCAGCAACAAAAATGTTATGAATTACATTGAGATGGAAAAAAAATCAATTCAAGAAAGAATTTTCTGAGAATAAGAAATTTTTTGTCTGATTTTTAAGGAAAATTTTAAAACGAGTAAAATTATACATCTGAAATTCAGCGACTTTGACTGGAAACTAGGAACTTTTGAAGCTCTGTATTTCATAAAACATTGAAAGAGGATGAAAATATTATTTTCATCCGGTAAACAATCACCTTAAAAGCAGGAACAATAAAAAATAATATCATAGCGTGGGTCTTCCAAGAATAAATACCCATATCCATAAATCCCACAATTTGTAAAATACCATAAACACCCATGAACCAGAGAAGCCAAAAAAATTCAACATAAACATCAGCATTACTCCTCCACTCAGATCAACCCCCAAAACTTTTCGTCATCAATTCATATTTCCCGCGTTTCATCTCCTTGACATCCCAAGTACGGGATGTTACTATTATTCCCAAGCGAATTCACCCGCCCATCTTCCCAAAGTGGATAAAATATAAATATCACGTCTAGGTATTCTCGTCCCTCCGTCGGTAGCAAAAGTGGATTGTGCGACAATATATTTTTAAATTGACACAATAAAGGCAGTCTCCGGCTTCATCACGCTCGACTCGTGCCGTCTGAGATTGCCCTTGGCTCGTCTACCAGGGTTGGCTGGTCAGAAGGTTGAAAGGTCGAATCCCAGCACAGTCCAGTTAACAATTATCGGCCGTGAAAGCACCCTTTGACGTTGTTTGCATGACACCGCAGCTTCTGCAGTCCTCATCAGCCATGACAATTTTTCCAATATTTTCATGTGGACGGACCAGGTAAAAATACACTTGATCTTTGTCATATGCTCTTGTCTCTCCTCTGTTTTGTGCAAGCAACCTCTTCTCAATCCTTTCTTGACTCTCTCTTGACGCTGGCATTCTCACGGGTCTCACATGTCGCAAAGGCCCAAGTTATTCGTCATGAGTCCATATGTAAGTGGCTCACTGTAAAAAACTGGTGACAAACTAGACACAAAAGTTTGGGGAGAAACCGCAAAATTTGATGACACGAATGTCTTGAAAAGGAGTCAAAAGTTCCTTCATTTCATAGACTAACTCTTTTGTTCATAAGATTCGAGTGAAGGACAAGAACCTTTGATATAAGTACTGGCACTAAAAAATCTGGATCTATGTATTCATAATCCCTACTCACAATGGACGAGATTAATTCAAAGGATGCTGAACAGAATCGTCAATTGGTAACTCAAACAAAACAGCAAACTTCCTCTAAAAATTTCCCTACTTTTCTTCTAACTTTGACAAGGTTACAACTCCACTTCCAAACTCGCTGTTATTGACCACTGATGATACCCTCAACTTCCGAAAGAATTACATACCAGTTCCATGCACTTGATCCCCCCAGAACGATGAAGTTTAACAAGCACGTTGAAAAGCCGACATTAGAATGTCGATCTAACCCCCTTGTGCATCATAATTTCCAAATCTGCTTCATTCTCGATAATCTGCCTTCATCATGCCGCGAACAATCCTTACAGAATGCAAACTGAAGTCCGAAACTTCCCTTTCTTTCCCAAATTTCATCCCTCCTCCGTCTTTCCTCGTACAACCTCGCTGAATGAGTTAAAATGAATATCGCAATTTGGTGGAGGTCTATAACATCAGCCGCACTCTTCTCCTTCTGGCAAATGTATTATACCCCACCCGGTAGGTCGTAAAAATTTAGCACCGATAATTGCTGGGATACGATACAGCCACGGGCGCCCTGCCTCGGACGCCGTCCCATAATGCAGTTACAGTGCCAGGAAGGTGTGTCTCAAAAAAAAAACGGCAGAACGGGTGTATGAACAGTAAAGCTTTTTCGGCTGGCAGGGAATAGTCGATATATGTGTGATGATTACTGGGTTATCTTCGATTATTTGAGAGGGAAAAGAAAGCAAAACAAGTCTTGATGAGAATTCCTGGTTGAGTAACCCTTGTTATGTTGAGGGAAAGGGACCTTTGGAAGATCATGTTGCACGCAAAGGGAATGGTTCCACCAGTAGTCGATTTTTCTTCAAGGTTTTGGTGGACTGAGATTACATTTCTTGGAGTGAAAGGCATATTATCGCTGTTGACAATCATAATGATCATGTCAAATTGAATTTCGGTTTGAAAACATCAGATTCAGAAAAAAGTGTGCTTTTCATCGATTTGATCTACTTCCCCTAGAAAATATTATTTTCTGTTCCTTTCTGATTCCAAAACGATGATTAATATGACCTTTTCCATAATTGTCGAGCATCCACCTGTGTCTTCCCTACATCTAGCTATCCTTGAATAATCATCATCGAGATGCAG
Source organism: Diachasma alloeum (assembly GCF_001412515.2). Lineage (NCBI taxonomy): Eukaryota > Metazoa > Arthropoda > Insecta > Hymenoptera > Braconidae > Diachasma > Diachasma alloeum. Next base: position 70,796 of record NW_021680365.1, read on the forward strand.
ACCATATGTCACATATTATTGTCATCCTATCCTCTATTGAAGTGCTCATTACAATAAGAATTCGAAACTGCGCAAAAACGCCAACAAGTACAGACTGCGAAAAGAATGAACATAAACTCTAATTGCTCCCATGAGAAAGCATCGTTGGCCGGTGTATTGAGAGGGTATCATTGGCGTAGGTTGTGTATAAATAACTACACAATGTACGTGAGTGTGTTCACAACAGAGCCCTGGTAATGTGCAGACAGAGTGAACGAGTAAACAAGCTGGAAGAAAGATATCCCGGCTACGACGTAGACCCGCATGTCCAGCCTTGGCCTACTCACCTCGTCTACCTACCACCTAGATACAATGCAGACATATTTTTCCGTATTATTCAGATTTTCTTGATGAATTCCGTTGACTTACCATAGTCAGGATGTAGGTGGAGATTGTGAATGAAGTGAAAGTTATTACGGAATGATCATCCTCGTGATGATTACGATTTATGAATATTGAATGACTTTGTGGTGATGTTTATGCGTGGCTGATGATGTTTTGTCAGCGGATGCAGAAATTTTGAATATCGTGGCCTAGGTTAGGTTTATATGCATGTCCTGGATGTCAGTACTTCACTGTGAATGAAGTGGAAGTAGTTATAGAGTGATTGTGTGCAGATGATGCGATTTTCTCCGCGAAAGGAGAAATTTTAAGTAGCGTAGCCTAGGTTAGTGCGTCAAGGTCACATGTCCCACTCTTTTTTAGAGGAGCCAATATATTGGCTCCATCAACTCGAGGATACCGTCTCTCTAAGGTTGCATTGCACGCTGATAGAATGGAAGTGGCACTAAAAAGCCGATAGCATTGTTAAAATTACATGAAGGCTATTTTATTGCTTTTTGTGACACTAAAAAGAAGATGAGAAGCTACCTCTCAGAGCAGTAAGATAAGAGTTTTTATAATGGAATTTATATTGCTTAAAGCTTTGTTTACGAGGAATCAATACTCATCCTCACTAACTGCATGAATACACAATCCTTCGGTTTGACAGATCAATTACGTCTTCAACTATTTATTACCTATTTTTTCCTACATCAGCAATGACCCAAAAAAATTGAAATATTAAGTTTTATATGCATGTCCTGGATGTCAGTACTTCACTGTGAATGAAGTGGAAGTAGTTATAGAGTGATTATGTGCGATTTTCTCCGCGAAAGGAGAAATTTTGAATAGCGTAGCCTAGGTTAGTGCGTCAAGGTCAAATGTCCCACTCTCTTTTTTTAGAGGAGCCGATAAATTTGCTCCATTAACTCGAGAATAGCCAGCATAAACAAGATGAGCGGCACAAACTGCCTCAGAACAATAACTAAGAGTTTTTACAATGGAATGTATAGTGCCTAAAGCTTTGTTTATGATCAATCAATAGTCGTCCTCGCTAATTGCATGGATACATAATCCTTCAGTATGACAGTTCAATTACGTCTCCAAACAATTTATCCCATCGTCTTTCCTACATCAGTAATGAGCCGGAAAATTGAAACCTGAAATTTTGATACAAATGTCCCGGATGTCAATCACCGGCATGAAGGCTGCATTTCCCATTAAAAAAACGAAATGTTCCCCGTTGTGTGCAATCAGTTATGGCACATAAGTTAGTCAGCTTGCATAAATAAAGAGCAAGGCTCGATCCGCGGTGTATAATCATGAGCCATAACCTGATATCACTGACAGCAGATCTGTTCATGTTAGGGCACCCCACATATACACGATGCACGAATTTTTAGCATTCAAAACCGATAGCCATTTCATTTTCATCATTTGACCCACTGAGTATGACTACGTCGGCTGATTAACATTCAATGGATTTTGCATCGTTTATACCAGATCGACCTTAAACAGCATTGCCAAAAGGTCGAGGGGGAGAAATATCAATGGCTAGCACCTAACTACGATATCAAAATGTAATGAGCGTTGATGAACATGAATGTTTATGATCAACTCATTTCGATTGTAATTGTGACATCTCTAGTGAACGGTTTAAGCCGATTTTGACTATTATTCAGGTTTCAGTGAATATCTCGGAATCTAAGGCAGATAGCCAAATTTTTATTACCACTTTTTTTGTCGAGCGAATTGAGAGCTACAAAAAAGATCTTTACAAAAATTTCGCTATCTCCCTTAGATTCGCAGATATTTCTCGAAAACTTGGCTGAGTTTTCGAGAAATGAAGTCTATCGAAAATCTTTCAAATACAAATGCGCCTGAATTGTTTATTGATATTGAAAATCAAACGAACCCACTTTATTCCAGTAAAATGATATGATTGCTGATACTGCGTCATGGAAACAGGAAAGCTAACGTTCAAAACAATAATCCATGTTACCTAAAGTTAATATTCGAGTGGAATAATCCAATTGTTTGTTCCGGGCGTTTCTATTCCCGTCACTGAACGACTGGCATTTCTAAATGAATATGATTTAACACGAGCCTCGAAATACTCGGTACAAGCATAAAATCCCGATTTAGCCACCTGTTTCGAATATTTACATGGTTGAAGAGGTTGCGCCCAAAGGACATGGGAAAACAGCAATGACAAGTGTTTCAAAGGTTATGACATTATTGGATAGCTTGATGAAATGATGATTGAATAATAGAGTGAGGGAGGATCGATGGGAGTTTGCAAAACAACAGCGGCAAGTTTCGATCCAAATTGATGCTAATTCAACCATTTCTCTTGTACTCGTGTGACATTTTCATTACGTCAGGTGAACGACTGTTAGTATTTCGCAAAGTGCAGCGAGGTTGAGTCTATTTTCAATCCCTGAATAATCGGAAACTACTGGTAGCTACAATGGATCAATTCTGCGAAATACTGCAATATGAGATCAATACACTATCATGTTCTATTACTGTCATAATACTTCAAAGGAAAGAAAAGCTATCACAAAGTTTATTATGTTGTAGTCATGTTACAACTGGCAGAATTCCTGGTAGTCCTCTCGATAACTCGGTTGAACTTTTCCATTTGGATGTACAGAATTTCAAAAAGTGATCAATGCAGCGAGAGATGGAACAAATTTTTCGAATCAAGTCCTTTCTGGTTAGTTTTTTCCTCATTCGAATGCCGAAAAGGCTCGAAAGTTTGAGGTAATTTGAACAATAGTGACAAACCAAATTTTTCTATCTGAATTATTTGTATAAATTCTTCAGGGACGAAATAAGATTGCGAATGCTGAAAACGAGATTTCTTTTAACAGTAAAAAATAAAAATTGGTTGCAACTAATATGAATATTCACAAAAGAATGATTAACCTTCATCTTATGTAGCACTCCCTCTCTCGATCAAGATTGAAGGATGGATTACATAGAAATCAGTCCAAATGATCATGAAACCCAACAAAACAAGAAGTGAGTTAGATTGCTTTCAAAGCCCCAGATTAACGCATTTGTTAAAAGCCGTGGTGACAGTAGAAGGTTGTCCCAAAGTTATTCACCGAAGGAAAAAGAAGACGCGAGAATACAAATGGCAGTGGGATTACATGGTGGCAAAATACGGGTAGCAAGAGAAATGCTCAAGTTCCTGGCCCACCGCCAGAGGAGGAAGAAGTCACCAAATTGATTGTCTTTGATGGTACAAAGTAACGAATGTTGAACCCGCAATCACTTTACATTATGGGAGACTGAATAAACATGTCCCTTCCGTGTTATTCATGTCAAGCGTGAGAGGATCCAAAACACAATAAGGAGAGAGTAATCAAAGTCATGTGGCATATTGGAAATTTCAATTAGTGCCTGAAATAATGCACAGGAACTACACGGAGACAAAATTTAAGGAAATTTTATTCAAAAAATCGTGGCAAATTCGACATTTTGAAAAAACTCTGGATAGACTTTGCCATCTGAGGACAAATTACATTACAGTCGATAAATTCTCGGAGCAAAGGGAGAAATTCATTATTCCTTAAACATTTTTCTCTTTGATACAGAGCAAAAGAGACCTAGAACCGAATTGAGCTCCACGATTACTCGTTTTAGTAATTTTTTCTCTGTTGTTTTCATGGTGTACGACCACCCACGTCGATTTCCACAATTTCTACCACTAAAACAATGCAACTAAAACTTAGCATGTAGGTTTAGCCATTCCTATTTATTCCGTTGGTAGCACTAAACCTAAGAGTGTCACCGAGTCACTCGTGGAACTGATTTATTGCTTGCCTCTAAACAATTTGAGCCTGGTACACGGGTGAAATTGCCCAGATTCCTCGGTCGACGGATGTCACCGCAATCTCAGAATTAAACGAACCACATCGAAGTGCCAATAGAAAACCCAAGTCCATTCTATTCACATATAACATCACTAAAAGTACCCAATATTATGAAAAGATTCGTTTTGCGTCATCTGCTATCGAATGACTTTTCGACTAAACTGTGAATTTCAAGATTTCCAATAGTCAAATCCTCTCATTAAAACTAATAACTAATATTAGTGCCTTCATCCAACGTTCCATTCTTTCAAAACTCTACAATTAAATTGATCCAGCAAATCAAAAGTCAGGAGTAACTTCTTCTCTCAGCATAAAAAGTCGGAGAAGATTTCACTGAAAATAGAAAAAATTGTCAGAGCATTTGAATATCCCCGATATTTACAAAATACCGTGAATTGGTTATTCTAGGAAAGGCACGACAGACTTGAGGACTACTTAAACTTTCACAAAAGTTCTCTTCGTGCCTCAGGTCAAGGTCTCGCGAATCTCTGATTACGAATGAGTAATTAACTAAATTCTTCAGGTGAAAAGAAAGAAAAAGGAATCGAGTATTCAGACCAAGTGCTGCTGGAATGTACAAATATTAACAGGTGCTGTACCATAATATTCTTTACATCCTGTTGAAATCATCGTACTTCCAAGCACACGGTAAACGTCATAAAATGTCTCAAGATCCCGCATTATTTCACAGTGAATACCTAGGTGCTCTCTACTCCACTGAGAAAAAAAATATATTTTCTCAAACAAGTTTTGTTTGAATTAAAAAAATCACTAGTTGAAAATCACTAAAAAAATAAGATCAGCAAAGCAGCCAACTTTGCTCTTACCTGAGTTTCCGAGGAATATCTCCAAATCTAAGGGAGATAGAGGAATTTTTGTAATGACCTTTTTTCTGGCTTTCAATCCGCTCTATAAAAAAGGTTATGACCAAAATTTTCCTATCTGCCTCAGATTCCAAGATATTAATTGAAAACTGACCAATAGTCAAAATCAACTTCAACCATTTTGTTTTACCGCTTCGTTATTGTATTCTAGTGCTGACTATTTGAAGACTGTCCTGAGATGAAAAACTTTAGTCGCAAAAATACATTTAGTAGTTCTAAAAAATTTTAAAGCAGAGCAATTATTCATATTTGAGAACAAATAATTTCGTTTTCATTTTCAACGAACAATTTTTTTGGCTCAAGCTAGACTTGTTTGATAACTTATTCATTTTCCTCTCAGTGTGTATTCATACACCCGAGGCGATTGAAAAATGGATCAAAGCACACCTGTGCCTTCATCTTTCGCGTGGAATTCTTTCAATACTTCTGGCTTTGAAAAATCGAATCATCCGGTTTCACGCGTCTCGCATTAGCAGCCTGAATTCATCTACTGCATTCATCCCTCTGGATTACCCTGGCTTAAGATTTATTCTTTGAAATTCTACGCGATTACGCAATATGTAAGGATGAGGGGAGGGGGAGGGGAATATTGATGCTGGCGATGGTTCATTTCATTTTTTCTGTAATCCGAATCGTTCACGCTGAATTTATTATCAGTTTTGATGGTTTCGGAGTGGAATTCATTCAATGTGGAGGCGAATAGTCTGTGATTATTAGTTTATCGTTGAAGAGAGGAAAGCACAGGGACAAGCACATAGAGAAAAAGAGTTTCTGGTTTTTAGAACAAAGATGGAGGGAGAATTTTTAGCAATTTTTCCGTAAAATTTCGAATTATGGATAAAGAAACTCTTTCAAATTTCAGTGGAATTATGTGTGTAATTAAGTCAACATTTCAGGTTATATACCTTTAATAATGAAGAATTATGAATTTTGGGAATATTTCGAATATTTTTCATTCCATCAGAACAGAAAAAAACCGTCAATTTAAATGCGAGAATAATCTTAATTCAAGAATTGAGATTTTTGGAGTAATAATCGGAAATTTTAAGAAAAAATATAAAAATTCGAACTTTCTTGCCTATTTTCCAAACGAAATCTCCTTGGAATAAGTGACAATTCTAGAGTTCAGAAATTTCGAGATTTTTATTGGGAACTAGATAGATTTTTTCTCTGTTTACTATCAAAGAAAAAATTATGTTGTATTTCGAAGAAAATTTCCGGCAATTCCTGAAATGGAAGCCGAGCAATCTAATTATTTCACTCGAAAGTAATTAACACTGTTCTGGAAAACTAGAAATTTCAATGAAATTTAAAAATTTCTGCGCAAAATAAATATTGAGTACCAAGGGAACACTAGATTTTAAATTAATTGGAAATATAAGAATATATTTATCTAAAATTTACACTTTTAATTGATTATTCAATAAAATTTTGAATTATCAGTGACGAAAGGCATTGAAATTTTATTAGAACTACAATGTACAAGTGAGTGAAGATGTCAGATTATACTTTTAATAACGAAGGATTATCGATTTTGAAAATATTTTGAAAGATATTTAAATTTCAAGAATAATCTCAATTCAATATAAAATATTAAAAATTTGAACTTTCTTTCCGTGGAAATTCCAGAGTTCTGAAATTCGAAGATTTTCGTTGAAAGCTAAAAACGTTTTTTCTCTGTGTACTAAGAAAAAAATAAAATAATACATTGCATTACGAATAAAAATTCCAGAAATCAAAAGGAAATATTCATAATTTGCCTCAGTTCCTCCTGAACGTCTTCTCCGCATGGAAAAATCAAAACAATTCTCAAATAAACAAAACTTCATCGTATGCGAAGGCAAAATGATCAGGATTGTCATGCGTCGAGGACAACAGTATCATTTTCAAGACGAATGACAACAATGGAGCATGAAATACGAGTGCGTAAATTGATATATAAGCTGTGCTAATGAGACAAATTGAAACTAAATATTCAGCGTTTATGCCTTTGATACGGGTTCATTGTGCTTGGAGAAGCGCAGGAAAAATTCGATGGATATTTCGGTTGCCCAGTAGAATAAATTTTTAACCGACAGTTGTATCATATATAAATATTCTATATCACATGGAAGGGATATTGGGGGTAACATATATCGTGCTAATTTTCTAGTGTCAATTAATCAATTGTGTTTGAGTATTGCAGTGAGAGACGAGTATACTTCAGCCGGAAGAGAAAATATTCCAGTTCAGAGTCATTTTCCTGAATTTATTTGCGAAGAATGACGAAAACAACTGAATGTTTGGGAAAGATGTTGATATTTTGTCGATTTTATTGCAACAAATCGCGGATGTTGCAAGCAAATAGTTGACATTGTTGAATAAAAATTAATTTTTTCGTACTAAATTGAATTTTTGAAAGAAAATATGATTTCTCAGCAAATTATCGTTCTTAAGGAGAATTCTAATTGATATTAAAGAAAATTTTATATTTTTTTGAATAATAGTTTTACGTGAATGACAAAAACATTCAAAAAACCATAAATTTCTCATGAACCGAAAGTATTTCCTCCCCTCATAATACCAACATTAAGGTAAAACGCTCTTTAATCGTGATAGTTTTTATATCAATTAATTAATTATGTTGGAGTATTGCAGTGAGGAATGGGAATACTTCACCCGGAAGAGGAAATATTCCAGTTCAGAGTTATTTTCCTGAATTTATTTGCAAAGAATGACGAAAACAACTGAATGTTTGGGAAAGATGTTGATATTTTGTCGATTTTATTGCAACAAATCGCATATGTTGCAAGCAAATAGTTGACATTGCCGAATAAAAATCAATTTTTCCGTATTAAATTGAATTTTTGAAAGAAAATATGATTTCTCAGCAAATTATCTTTCTTAAAAAGAATTCTAATTGATATCAAAGGAAATTTTATATTTTTCTGAGCAATAGTTTTACGTAAATGACAAAAACATTCAAAAAACCATAAATTTCTCATGAACCGAAAGTATTTCCTCCCCTACAATACCAACATTAAGGTAAAACCCTCTTTAATCGTGATAGTTTTTATGTCAATTAATTAATTATGTTGGAGTATTGCAGTGAGGGATGGGAATACTTCACCCGGAAGAGGAAATATTCCAGTTCAGAGTTATTTTCCTGAATTTATTTGTAAAGAATGAAGAACACAACTGAATGTTTGGGAAAGATGTTGATATATTGTTGATTTTGTTGCAACAAATCGCATATTTTACAAAGAAATAGTTGAAATTGTCGAATAAAAACTTGATTTTTTCACATTAAATTTACTTTTTGCAAGCAAATATCACTTCTCAGTAAATTATTTCCCTTTAAAAAAATCTAATTCAAACTAATGGAAATTCAATATTTTTCTAATGAATACTTTTACGTAAATCACAAAAATATTAGAAAAATCTATAGATTTCTCATGAACCAGAAGTATTTTCTCCCCTCATAATACCAATACTGAGGTAAAACGGTCTTTAATCGTCAATAACTCGAAAACAGCAGATCGAAATTCCCCAATTTTTCTGTCATTTTCTTCAATTTTAAAGAAATTTTTCTATGTTTTCAAGCTTAAATATGAGACACTGACATTGGCAATTCCATCTTACCCTACAAGGAGAGAATATAAAATTAAATATCAGTATGTGAACACATAACAGTAATCGAGGGCTATACGGCAATACTCTAAAATCTGATTTTTTGTGATGTCTGTATGAAAAGTGCACTTTCCAAAAGTAAAATTATTTGCAACTAAAAAGTATCATTAATGCGATGACGCGTCCCACAGATCAAATGCCACTTTTACGCACTGGTATCGAAATATATTGTATTTTAACCGAATTTTCACTTGCACTGAATTAAATTTTGCTTTTATGCTATGTTTTTAATCTTACTATATTTAAGACTAAAGTTTCAGTAGCGAAGTGGTCAAACGGTTCAAATCAATTTAGTCTTTAGTTGAATTTTCTAGAAATATTTCCGAATTTAAGGGAGAGATTGAAATTTTCATAATAACCTTTTTTGTAGAGCGAATTGAGTGCTACTGAAAAGTTTATGAGAAAAATTTTGCTATCTCCTTTAGATTTCGAGATATTCATTAAAAACTGGCCAGTAACCAAAATCGACTTAAATCGTTTGACCACTTCGCTACTGGTTTCGAGTATGGTGGGTATGTTTTTAGTATTCTCATATTAATTTTACATTCTTTCCATGCACCCTCCCCCACTGCGAAAATCTGTGAGTCTCACTGAATTACAAAATACGTAGAAAAATTAATCACGATTATACCTGTTAGTGTTATCTACTGAATAATAAAGTATTTAATACTCACGGTGATGCGTGGGATAATTATTGTTGTTATTCGAGAAAAGTCTGTAATCCATGGTGTCGAGCCCTCGGCGTACACTAATCGCCAGTAAATCGCCGAGTGTCCGTTTTTTTTTGCACGTTTTACAACAACTAATGTGCTTGACAAAACCCCGGACGTTCTTAGTGACTGTCTGTTATGATCCGGGCGTTAATTACCCCAATGAGCAAATGTAACACGAAGAAGGATCGATCGATCGTTACGACGCATCGATATGCCAATGGGCACACGGTGAATTCATGAGGTGACACCGGTAACACGGTTTACCATCCACAGGTATCATCTGAATGTCTCTATTAACAGGACCGGTGATATGTATGTAATGTCGGACACGTGGAATGGACGAAAAATCTCCGCACGTCTAAAAAAAAAAGAAAATGAAATAAATAAAAGTATTGAATAATTTTGATAGAGAGAAAAAGTTTCTGGTTTGGACGCTGCTACGGAAAAATCGAAATTTTAGGAACAGTTGACTGGGAATTTTCAGGAGAGTGACAGTGAATTTAATTTAAAGAGAGACAAATCATTCAGATTTCAAGAAAATTCAACATTTTTGAACAGCAGGAAGACGACAATTCCCTCAACTTATTTGAATTTTGTATCAAAAGGTGAAGATTCAATACAACATCACGCTGAATTAAACACACAGGTGTATAAAACTTCAACTGCGTGAAACATACAGGCGTATCAAAATGCAACTGCGTGAAACACACAGGTGTATAAAAATACAACTGCGTGAAACACTTATGTGTATAAAAATACAACTGCGTGAAACACACAGTAGTATAAAACTTCAACTGCGTGAAACACAGTAGTATGAAACTTCAACTGCGTGAAACACACAGTAGTATGAAACTTGAACTGCGTGAAATACACAGCAGTATGAAAATTCGGCTGCGTGAAACACACAAACTTCACGCATGCGTGGAGTGTATAGAGTGTACAGGAGTGATTCACGCAATGGTGCGAATAGTCACGGCCATAATTGAACTCAAATTCATGGTTTGCATGGATTTCTCCCTGAAATTTTGAATTGTCATTGAAAAAAATCCTTGAAATTTCTGCGGAATTATAATGCCAAAATTTTCAAGTTCACCGAAAATTTAATTCTGGAACTCATACATATTTTCAACCAAGATTTCACTAGTGAAGTGGTAAAACGGTATAAGTCAATTGCGACTATTAGCCACTTTTCAGTGAATATCTCAAAATCTAAGGAAATATTCCTCAAAAACTCAAATGGGAGATAAGTCGACTTAAACCGTTTTACCACTTCGCTGCTGATTCGATTTATCCTCCCACTAATTTCTCTTTTCTTCAATCATTCATTATTTCTTTGAAACATCCAAAAATTTCCCTGATTAACAAAAAAACAAACAAATTTCATTTTTTTTTAACCGAGATTCCAGTCTAGAAAAAATAGGAAAAAATTCCGAATAACGCAGAGTACTCAGATATTTCTCCAATTAATTTTTCAATTTTGTATCCATTGCTTTGACTGTTCACCCGAAACCGATAACACCAACAAACCAAAACTCAAATTCCATTCATAAAAAGAAGATGCAAAAGCACATGTAGCGCGTACGATTTTACGACTTATTTTGCATTATGTTGTACCACTGGCATTCGGCCGTTCACGGTTGTCTTCCCTCCCCCCCATGGCATCGCATACCGTCACATCCATCGTTCTTTGGTTGAGAAGCCCATCCGAAGTCTTGGGACCACACGGAGAGTTCTCGTTTTTCCCCCCGCATATATTTTTGTCCCACTCCCACAACCAGCTCCACACATCCATCTTCATTCTCTCTCATCCGTTTCAATCTCCACTCTTCGTTTTCATTTTTCCTTTCTTTCTGTTTCATTCGCGTGCGCGCATTTGAACTTGTGTACCTGGAACACAAGATGGTAGATGAGGGGAGTATAACAACGAAGAGGAGGCAGAACGGTTGAATCATACAGCAAAAGGCACCGCGATGGGCACCTCAAACGAGCCAAAGGTCCTTGTTACGTTCACCGAAGAAGACCTCGTTTCACACCGGAATGCTGAGAGCCGATTAGATACACATGATGTGGAATGAATTTATGAAAATTAAGGTGGAAGGGTAGGAAGATGTATACCGGATAATTCTAGTTGAGAGAAAAGTGGCGGGAAGCTCTGCAAAAACTATTGTCTGAATTTCAATGAATTGAAAATTCAGGATAATTTTCTCAATTCAGATTTCGACCGAATACCCCTCAACCTCCAAAATTCATCGGACATTTGTTAACAACAAAGCTTTCAGGAAATATCTAACAATTCCGAAAGTATCGGCGGACTACAAAAGATATTTACTTGAATTTTTATGATTTCTATGAATTTTTAAAGAAAATGAAAAATAATAATGAATAATAGAAATGAATTCAACTGGAGTCGACAATTTCCATTGATTTGTCGGTCAAATAATATATTTTTATAAAAGTATTCAACGGTGCATTAAGAGAAAAAATTACTTTTGACAAAGAAGGTTTGCTTAATACAAGAAATCATTCTCTCGTCAATTTTAAAAATCGTGAAATCTCCTGATAAATAATTTCGTCCTCAGACTGAGAGAAAAGTTTTCCAACAGGACTTTGATTACATAAAATCTTGCAAAAAGAGCACAACACTTGAGATCAATGTGCTATACACTTGAATTGATAATGAAAGTGATTGTCGTACAATCGAAACAAGAATTCCTCAGTTGGAGATGATGAGTGATCAGATCGGGAAAGTGTGAATTCTCAGCATCCATTAAATTCCGGCTATAATGCAAACTATATGAATTTATGGGAAGACTTATGCTGACACTTCAAATTTTCTTGGGACAAGAGAACCTCATCCTGTCGAAAGACTTTTTCCTCTCAGTGTGAGCACAAAATTATTTACCAGGAGATTTCACGATTCTAGAAATTGACAAGAGAATATTTTCTAGTATCAAGAAAATCACCTTTGTCAAATGCAAATTTTTCTCTCAGTGTGTACTAACAATGAATTACATTCATGAGAATATAATGTTAACCAAAATGATCAATCAGTACTTTTCCCTCCCTGTACGAACCCGATTGCCCTTGATCTACAGGAGATAAATGTGATCACTATACGGATCAGATAAATGTCCAGCTACACCACTAACTAAAAAGAGAAAAAAAGTTGATCTCATATTCATACATATCGGATGTCATTCAGCGGCTCAATGCGAGAGTGCATGATATCCGACGAAAAAGCCCGCGATTCAAATAAAAAGTCGACTCTAGTCGCTTAATCTCGCACAATGAATTTCTTCCCAGGAATGAAAAGGATAGAGGGATGGGGAGTAAAACTGGTCATTCAGGTATCCTGCCCACAGAATTCCACACATGTGTGTGCCTCCGCTCGAATTTTACGATGACAAACCCCTCGCAAATACGAGAACTAATCCAACTAGTCGAAAAATGCACTTTTCCCGTTGTCCAATGTATGTATATCGTGCTCGAGTTGCTGTAAAGTTCCAAATTTCATTCAAGTGAGTATGCGTATTTCAGCGTCAACGCCTACATACTGATGGGTTTACTTCTGTGCGAGTGGGATGTAACGTGTATATACCAGGGAACGGAATTTACGTGACATGAACATCAACGGTTGCCAAAATTCCGCCTACATGAGTGGTATTTATGATTAAGTTTGTGATATCTTTTACTTTATGGGAGGGATTTTACTCAGATGCGAAAATACGTTTGAAAATCTCGGATTATGGAGATAGCGGGGGAACAAATCAGTCGTCAATTGAATTGTGGGCAATAAAATGAGAAATTGATCACTTTTGCGTGTTTAAGGTATTTATGGCGGGGTGGGCATGTAGGAGGTGAGACGGAGAGCAATCTATTGTTCTCTCGCAGAAAATCGCTGAACAAAAAAAAACAATATTTCAATTACAAATTTTCAATCTATTTCGCCCATTTTTGTGTTTGAAATATTTTTTTAATAACTTTTTTTTGAGGAATATCTCGCAAACTAAGGGAAATATCGAAATTTTCATAATGACCTTTTTCACATCTCTCAATTCGCTCTACAAAAAAGGTTCTACCAAAAATTTTTCTATCTGCCTTACATTCCGAGATATTCACCGAAAACTGACCAATAGCGACAATAATCAGTGCCATGTCCCTAAATATCGAAACTGTTTTTCTCTGCGAATGTTCCGCCCATTTCAGCTTCATAAAACTTCGCGATATCAACACCTCCGAAGCTGTCATTAAGTACCAAACGATTCGTCATATGAATATTCAACTGAGATGAAGAAAAGCTATTAACGGCAATTATGCTACGGCCATTATACCCGAGATTGGGTTATAGTCTCCTGAGAAATGGTAGCAACGATGATCGTTCAGTTTGCACATAGCCCCACCTAATCTCTCTTCCC
>NW_021680365.1:84766-184710 GCF_001412515.2 Diachasma alloeum
CCCCCCCCGCCCCCCTATTCGCTGAATAGAACTTTATGGATTTTGCGTTAAGTCAGTAGTTTTAATTTAAATTCCGCTGAATGGCTCTCACCCTTCGGTTACCCTGATATTCCTTTTCACTCAGAGCAGCACCTTTGTCTTATCAGTTATCTGTGCGGCTCGCCGCATTGTCAGTTAACGCATAAGAGAACTGTTATTGCTGATCAGGCGTGGATCGCGAAGTTGAGATGGATTTACTCCGGAGATAATGCAATTACGCGGCAACTTGTTACTGTCATGTTCACACTTCATACACTGGCATTACCCCGGAATGATCGTTATCGTGACACAACTGTTATTACAATTATCGAGATTATATATAATCGTGGGTTTCTCGGGAGTTTTTGCTTTGTGATAAATTGATTAGCGAATGCAATATCCTGTCGCGAGAATTCAATCAACAGTGCGGAAAATAGTTCTGACGGTAAATTGTTGATGGCTTATCGACATGATAGTTTAACGAATATTGTTGAGGTGAATTCAGTGATTTTCAGGTTGAATTCGTCTCTCTAGATCAATCATTTTGTTCATTCCATTCTGAGTTAATGTGCATGACAATTTTTTTAATTTAGTAGCGAAACGGTAAAACGGTTTAAGTAGATCTTCACTATTGGCGAGGTTTCAACGATTATCTTGAAATCAGAGGGGGATGGCAAAAGTTTTGTTATGACCTTTTTTGAAGCCCTCAATTCGCTCTGTAAAAAAGGTCGTGACAAAAATTTTGTTATCTCCCTCAGATCCAGAGATATTTCTCGAAAACTCACTTAAGGACTGAATAGAATTGAACGTCCAAATGAAAATCATTAGCGAAGCTACTGAATTTCATTTCGAAGATTTTTTATTGAGGAAAATCGGCGCTTTTGTGGGAGATTAAGCCTTTCATGTGTCATGAAACTCAACTTTTTTAATTGGTTGAATGGATTTATCATCTTATGGAAGTAGAAGTCAGGAAAATTCAAGTTAATTCTCCCCCGAATTTTCAATTAAATGAAAATTCAACGTGATTTGATACTGAATATGTTTTGATTGGATATTCAATTAAATTGAAGAATTCTCGTGTTTTTGCTGCTCAAACATGTTAAGTTCCATTGAATTTTTAAAAAAGTTTGAGATTTAATTTTTTTCTAATAGTTTATTTCATTTTCCTAAGCTGTTGAAAATTAATGACTGAAATTCCCAGCATACTTATTGGAATGTTTGATCAAGTGGCAATGCCACAATATTCACAACATGATGAAAAAAAATCAATGAACAGCGAATATTTCAGTTCAATTATTTCACGAAAGTTGATAGAAATCAAGGAAATTCGTATGAATATATCTTTAAAAGCTCAATTCACAAAAAATTCAACATAATTAGACACATGAATATCATGTTTAGATTGAAAATTCAAATAAAACGAGAAATTCTTGTCTTCCTCCTAAAAAAAATTGAAATTCCATTAAATTTCCAGAGAAATTTAAAATTAGACAATTTGTTTGCCCTAAATTGACTTCAATGTCGCTCCCCTGAAAATTAAAAACTCCCAAAAATTTCTTCCATCAACAGTGAACTACCTATGTTCCCCTGAGAACCTAAACGATTTCTCTCCGCGACCATCTCGAATCTCCCAAAATAATAAATCGCATACGAGAGGACTAACTGCAATAATCAACTTGAGCATTGCTCGAAGCGACAAATTTCCCATCTTGGGACCACGTATCTTCATGAGTCAGGAGTCACGAGCAATACTCCCGCCAAACAAGTGTCCCGTTTGTGCGTCACGAGGTGTCGGTTCACGGTCTGACGTCACGAGATCGTAAGAGATCACCGAAGAGAGCACAATATATAATCCAAACCATCCATAATTTTCAGTTATGAATGACTAACGACTGTCGCGATCGCTATTGCCCTGGATGTGACGAGATACGAAAAAAGTTAATTGTTTATTGTTCGTTTGCCCCGGAGACAGCTCTTACACAGCTAATTTCATTAATTTTTTCATAAAAAATTACAACATTCATGTAAAATGGCCCGAAGTATGTTTAAAAGTCTAAAAGAATCGAGAATATATTTTAAATATTTTAAGGATAATGTTTCTGTCTATTCTACATGAATTGGCCAAATTTTTATATTAAATAAAAAGAAATTATTTAACCCCAATAGCCCGTGACTGTTAAAAGTCATAGCAGTCTCTCCTTAACAGTAGACACTGACTGAAATAACTCAGTAGCTAAGTGGTAAAAGGAAATAAGTCAATTTTGACTATTGACCAGTTTTCAATCTATATCTCGGAATCTAACGGAGATAGCGAAATGTTCGTAATCACATTTGTTGTAGCACTCAATCGGCTTCACAGAAAAGGTTATAACAAAAATTTCGCCATCTCGTTTAGATTCCGAGATATTGACTGAAAACTGGTCAATAGTCAAAATTGACTCATCTCCTTTTACCACTTCGCTACTGAACTGATCATCAGTGATGTGTATTCCTGAAATTTGGCAATAAATTCCTATAAATTAAAGATGGGCCCTGAAAACAACTGATGATGTCCCTAAAAATCAATTTTCTTTTCTATGTACAATCTCTCATTCTGAAGTGTAGAAATCAGAAAATATTCAAATACAGCCCACATTTTACGTCTTTCTTCCCCTGTTTCGGAGAGAGCCTTGCAAATATTGTGCCGTGATAAGACGACCACTGCGAATATATAAATTTTATCTTTCCCCTACCTGAATTACGTGGAAGAATAATTGTAAAAGTGATTGCCTCCATATGCACGTAATTCAACATAAAAAAAATAACTCTCCTTCCCGGAAAAATGGGCCTGTAAATTCTGACGCAATGTATGCAACAGAGATGAAAAAAAAAATGAATGAAAAGCTAGCGCTCGTGCGTCAACGATACCGCGCTCCATTGACTCGTGATAATTCAAAGAATTCGCAGAAATGTTGATAAGACTTGAAAATTTCATTTTCATCAGCCTTGAACCACCAATCGCACATTATTTCTTCAATCAAAACAAAAGGAAGTAGACAAATAAAATGCCCGTAAAATGGGGCCATTGTATGCATTATTAATTGAATAATTTGCGCAAATAGTCACACAGTATTGATTTCTATTAAACAATCCCGACTTTGAAAGATAAAAGTAAAAGTTCAAGTGACTCAACGATTTTCCACGTGTGAATAACAATAAAAAGTACGTAAACAGGACGATTGGATAGCAGTGCAGGTGACAATAAAAAATAGCATTGAAAAAATGATGCAATTCTCACCGAAAAAAAAGCCGATTCGTCAGGTCATCGACACTCCGAGACGAGAATTCCCCGCGTAAAAACAAACAAAAAAGAAATGAAAACACAATATCCGGGTTTCACGTCACCACCATAATCCCGAGCACTCCCGTCAGTATCAATAACCCCTTCCCGTTATCATTCACTCCCCATTCCCGAAACACCCGAGAAAAATATCCACTTCTCGGAACCACTAAAGCCACAGTTAGCGGCGAATGTAAACAAACGCTCCTCAAAACACAACGCACAGATGCCTGTAAATTCCGAGAAAACCTCGTCTTACATGTCTCCCACAACACGAACTAAATCCAGCGTGCACTAAATAATCGTCGAGTGTCATAAAGCCTCAAAGCACCAAGACGACTCATAAATCCCGGAGGGATTCAGAATTGCTAAAGAAAAATCACTGATTTTTTGTCGTGAAAAGCCCGGAAAAACTGATAAATCGCACTTCAACTGGAGGAAAAACCCGCGTCCGTGTAAAGAACCTCTGCGAATGCTCCAATAGCCGATTAAACGACGAAAAACCGTGAAAAATAAACGAGAAACGGCAGCAACGTGCACCTCGCGTGGAGCCTCGCGTAGTACTAACCTTACGATTCCCGCCGAGGAGAATACAGGCCTCTAACGCGCGCAATCGCACAGCGGTCTCTCGCGGAGTCACACGGACGATGACTTAACGTGTGTGGGTAGCGTGCAGTGTCGAATACTGGGAGAGACGCGCCATTCGGCGGTGTACAGGGCCAACATTCGCACACAAACGCAGGTAATGAAATTGAAAAAAAATGAGGCTGAAGGTTCGGCGGAGAAGACGGCGGAGAAGACGGCTTTGTGAAATGGATAGATTATTTATGTGATTATAATTATAGAGGGAATTTATATGTTTATGTTCATGTTTGTTATGGGATGTTTAATAAAGGCCGGACTAATTACTATTTCTTTTGTAAATCTCAATCTTTAAGCGACATGTATTTTTAAGTCTTGAGAAACTTGAAGGTGATGGATTTTTAGACGTCATAGGAGTGAATGTATAGGGGAGGTTGGGGTAAAACGGACACTTTTGACTTTTTTTAAAATGTTAATGAGGGGTTGAAATGTTGCTAAAATTTAATAATTTTTTTTTTTCAATACAAAGAATTCTTTCCCTTTGTGACGAGCCTAAACTGAGCTCAATTGATCATTTTGTTTCGGAGTTATGAATAATTTAAAAAAAGTCTAAAGTGTCCGTTTTACCCCACCCTCCCCTAATGCACTAGGGGTTCAGCCCCCTTCTCGTTTTGCTAGCCAGATGTGGGGGGGGCTTCGCCCCCCGCGTGATCGTTTGAACGCGATATATCATTATTTGATATTTAATATTTGATATTTTTACGTTTCAGATGCATAATTTACGTGATAATAATTATGTATGGAATTTATATATTTATCTTCATGTTTGTTATGGGATGTTTAATAAAGGCCCGATTAATTACTATTTCTTTTTTTAAATCTCAATCTTTGAGCGACATGTATTTTCGAGTCTTGAGAAACTTGAAGGTGATAGATTTTTAAACGGACGTCAGAGGAGTGAATATATGATGCACTAGGGGTTAAGCCCCCTGCTCGCTTCGCTCGCCAGACGCCGGGGGCTTCGCCCCCTCGTGACTGATTGCGGGCGATATATCACTATTTGACAGGGTAACTTCAACAACTGGTTGGTAATTCATTTTTTTACCAACTAGTTGGTGAAATTCACCAAATATTTTTCCCCGTGAAGGCCTGATTAATTGTCATTCGTAAAAAATCCCAATCTTTGAGCGACATATATTTCCAATTCTCGAGAAACTTGAAGGTTTCAAGTTGTTCGAAAGAAAAATTAAAGTGATTGATTTTTCGACGGACGTTACAGGAGTAAATAGATAATGCGCTAGGGGTTCAGCCCCCTGCTCGCTACGCTCGCCAGATCCGGGGGGGCTTCGCCCCCCGCGTATCCGTTTATGGGTGATATATGAGTGTTTGACAGTGCATATATATTTTTTATGTTTCTGAATATTCTTTCAACCTTCAAAATACGGCTGATGGAGGTGGAGGTAACGACGAAGGATTATATAAAATGGATACATAATATGATAATAATTATGTACGAAATGTACATATTCATTGTTTTTTAAACTCAACCTTCACATTTTTTCCTAATTCTCGAGGAAGTTGAAGGTTTTGAGTTGTTTAAAATCAAAAGGAAGGTGATGGATTTTTAGTTGAACACCGCAAGAGTGGATAATACACTAGGGGGCCTCGCTCGCTTCGCGCGCCAGACCGGAGGGGCCTTGCCCCCCGCGCAACCGTTTGACTGCGATATAGTTTACTGAAAGTGTCATTCGGAAGTTCATCAACGATTGTATTATATATGAAATTCTTATCAATAATTGTATTACGCATTGGCTCACGAGTCGATAATTGAACAGATCGATTTTATTTTCCACCGAATGCATTAAATGCTCCAGTTGTGGATTCTCCTCGTCATCTCCTCATCAATAACCCTCCGAATGAAATTTTCCACCCTCATATCCTCGATCCTTATTCCCAGAACAGAACAGACCTTCACCCTCCGTCTTCATGACGCCGACGCAAAAGGCGTAGGCCCGGTTTCATTTCATCCACCCACAGCATCTCTCCCGTTTCTTCTCATCAAAGAGGAGATGCCGTTCCGCTACGCCCCTGTTATTGAATTGCTCGCAAAAACATTTCAGAATGTGAATGCGGATTTGTCTTGCGTCACGGCGTGATCTACGAAAGCGACGTGTTTGCAGAGGACTTAGAATGTTATTGTGGGGGCGGACGGAAGACGAAACAACGGAAGGAGACAGGAGTTACAGAATGAAGATTACTTTGCTTTCATGTTTGTATTATGAATGCGATAAACATGTGGCGGAGACTTCAGACTCAGTCTTCTTTAATTAGAGTAGGTCTACCCTCACGGCTCGAGTCATTAGGTGTTTTCACATAAAATAATAGTTTTGAGAATTTAATTCAATTTATTTGTGAAAATTATTGAGATTAATTCAGTAGTAAGGCGGTAAACCGAGTTAAGTCGATTTTGACTATTAGCTAGTTTTTGCTGAATATCTCGGAATCTAAGAGAGATAGCAAAATTTTTCTCATGACTTTTTTTATAACGCTCTATTGGCTCTACAAAAAGGTCATGACAAAAATATTTCTATCTCTTGTAGATTCCGAGATATTCGTCAAAAACTAGCCAATAGTAAAAATCGACTTAACCCGGTTTACCGCTTCGCTACTGAATTATAGAGATCATGAACATAAGAATTATTTCATTCTTTAATTTTTTGAATTAAAAATATGAGTGAACAGTTTTTCAATTGACTAGGTTGAAAATTATCGTGGCAACACTATACGGTCATGGGAGAGGTGGGAGATGAGCGAAGTGAGCACCATAACAATGCCCGTGTTGTCATGTCTATTTAGTTCCCAGTCTGGCGGTTCTGAACGGATATTGTTAATAATAAAAAAACGATAGATCGTGATGGACCATGTACCAATATTTTTCATTATATTTTCAACTTTTTTAGTGAAAAATCAGATTTTAATCTTTTATTTTAACGGAGATATTCAACATTTGGCGATTTGTCCGTAAGACCGTAGGTTCAATAGTCTTCGTTTTAACATTTTTGTTTGCAACATTTTTGTAAAAATGGAAGCGGCAATTGAATGGCGAAAAAATTGCTATTCCGGATCTCATCGAGTTTTCGGATACTTGTTAGTAGTTTTTCTTTTATATTTTAATTGAAAAATAGCCTTCTAAGGGTAGAGCTGGTTTAACGAGGTTCATCCAAACTCGCAAACACTTTAAAACATCTTTTTAAACAGACAGAATTATCTCCTTTATGTCAATAAAAATTTTAATCCACCAACTCGAATTGATGAATGTAGGCGTTAGCATGAGTTTAAATATGGGTTTAAGTTTTAAATATCTGAATTACTGGCCTAGATATCCCGATTTTACCTTGACCATTCGATTCAGTATATTTTTTTCCATTGCCCTCTATTTTTGTTTTAATCTTTGGTATCTTCTAGTAGGTGAATGATAAATTTAACAATAAATCCCATAAGAGCCCGTCTATAAAATAACAGTGTTCACTTAACTAATTTTTTTAATTAACCAAAATATTAGTTTCATATGTTCCCCTATCGTTATAAAACATGAAGGAATTTTTCTCGGACATTAAAAATTCGAGATTCGTAAAATGGATGAAAATTCTTAATCCACGAATTTCATTTTATTTCATTTGCTTTCATTAGGGCCGCGTAAATTCATCATTCTGTCGAGAGATGATTGAAATTAACGGGAAAATGTCCCCCGAAATTCAGACATCATCGTCACAATTCAGGGGGAATAACAGTTGAGTGATGAATAGATTCTCGCGTTAGCGAGAATACAGTGGAAATACCAGGTTAGAATCAGACATAGAACATTGAGCTGTGAGATGTAATGAAGGAATACTGTCAGAAAAAAATTTGAAATTTCATTGGTAGTTGATTAGTAATTTCCATGATTGTGACAATGAATTCGACTAAGAGGGAAAAATAATGATGAAATTGCTAATTGTTGAGTAGCAGGAAGACAAGAATTCCTCATTATTCTTCAATTTTCGAGAAAAATATAAATTAAAAAATATGTTCATTAGCATTTTCATGATTTCTATGAATTTTTATGGGGTAAATGAACTGAAATTAGCGATTTAAATCGATTTCCCCGTAAAATGTTCAATTTTTAATGATGAAATTCCTATAAACTTCAGTGGAACTATGATGCGATGAAAGTCTTCGTGAAAAAAGTTCACCAGGAACTTTAAGCAAGAATTGATAAATAAATTGTTGAAAATTTGTTCAAATGGCATAGCAAATCTGGTAGTAATTCTCATGAAAGTGACATTGAATCCGATTTAGGGGGAAAATAATCATAAAATTTCAAGCTTTACTTAGAATTCAAGGAAATTCATGAGTTTTCAGCGGAACTCAAACAGAAATTTCACAGCTTGATGAAATTTGCAATGAAACACAAATATTCAGAAACAAAATGATATGAATTTCCAATTTTTTCCTGAATTTCCCTGATTTTTCCGAATTTTCACAGAATAATTAAACTGAAATCAAGTGTGGAATCAAGTATTTCATTGATTATCTAATAATTCAAACTGAAAAGGAATGGAATATTCGATTTTTCAATCATGCGATTTCCTGAAGTTCCATTGGAAATTAAACATGACAAAAATTTCCGGGATTTACCACTAAAAATTCAGAATAAAATTGTTAACAGTGACTCACAGCTGAATAAAAACAAAAAAATCCCCAGAACCACGACACATTCCAAATCCCCCGATGCCCCTTGATTCGTGCCTCCAAACCTCTGCCGGAAGTATTGCATCAGCCCGTTGAAAGCAACAAACGACGTGTATCGTGTGCCGGATGTTAAAGTCCCTCCAAGTAAGCGAAAGAAATGGAATGAACAAACCGAGTAATCCTCCAAGAGGATGTGAAACAGAAAGAAACCCTGAATGAAGTACGAGGCAAAAGCCGAGGCGGAAGGAAGAGTGAAAGAATAGAGTCAAAACTCGGTGTGGAGCGAAGAAAAAAGAAAAGTTGCCTGGAGGCACGAGTAATAAAAGACAGAATGAACTCTGAAATGAATGCGAAACAGTGAGGTAGGATTTACAAAAGTGTGTGTAGTAACGACTGTAGTGTAGTAAAATCACCGGGCGGAAAGAGGCGCTCGAGGGATGCAGGAGAAATACCAGATGGTGGGGAAATATCAGACTACAGACGCGATGAGCGGAGCGGGTGGAGGGGGGTAGAAATGAGGCAGGAGAAACCAAGAGGCCGAGCGGAATCGGTTCAATAAATGCAGCGGCCGTTGGCCGAGGAGTAGGTGCAGGATGAAGAGAGAGCAAGAGCAATTGACGAAGAACGGGGGAATTGAAGTTGACGGGAGAGAGCTGAAGCGATCGTCGCCAGTGAGAGAGAGCGAGACGGAGGGACAACAAACCCACGCCTGCGCCACGTGGAGGTACACTGGCGCGGCATGGAGGTGAGTATGGAATGGCAATTTGCGGAGACGAAGTACTGAAACAGGGGGAGAAGAGAGGGCAATGGAATACCCGACGCGGGAGAACGAGACGGAAAACTTCAGACGGAGCGGGGAAAAATGGAGGGAGTGATATATATTTGAAGGTGTATGTGCAGAGTTCAGAGGACTACCGGTCGATAGCCCCGAGAGAGCGAGACGGAATGATAACAATACAACGTGGCTCGATGCTCGACACTCTGGCGGTAAATGCCAACGTACTAAACGCATTCCGTTGGCCGGTTCACAGAACCCAAACTCCAAGCGCCCGGAGCACATCCACAAACTCGTGGGTTAATGTTACATTGTTGTTAGGGGGGTGGGGAGGGTTGTTGGAGAAGTTGCTGCATCGTATTTCAAATAATTTACGCGGTATCGGATTATTTGTGATGTTCTTTTGTTTTTGGTTTATGGTTGATGGGCAAGCTGATATGGCCCGTTATGTGCCTAGGATTGGAAAGTATTTTTGGGGTTAAGGATTCAATATCGATATTCAAATCAGACCTGCAAAGTTTGAATAAAAAAATTGTAACATATGCGGAAAATATTTCTCCGGAGGAAAAAAAAGTACTTGGATATCCTCAATATCATGTTCGAAAATTCACTGGTTTTTTATTAATTATTAGAGAGTGGATCAAAATGGAGCATTTTTCATCGTTAATCCCCGGAGATTAGCCGAGTAAAATGAAATTAATTCGGTACTATTCCCCAGTTATTGATTCAAAGCTGTGAAATAAGAGCAACTGCATTTAAATAGTATTATTTTATGAACTGTAGATTTTTACAATTTTAAACGACCCGTTCAGTCCTTCCCCTCTTATTTAATCAACTTTATTCATCGTGATTCCTCTGAGATCAATGATTTCAGGAGAGTGACTTTGGAGGAGAATAAAATAATGCTATTTCAGGTTTCACTGAAAATTCAATGAAATCTCTATTTTTTTTCCTCAACGTATTTGAATTTTCAATGAAAATATGAATATTCAGTGCCAAATTACCCTCCAATTATGAATTGATTCAATTCAGCTATTTATATATTGATTTTCATGGAATAATTAAACCGAAATTTCCACTTCTCATTGACATTTCTCTAAAATTCTGAATTTTCAATTACGAAATTCCCTAAAATTTCCGAAAACTATACCGGAAATTTCCCCGAAAATGTTGCCTCAATTAAAATAACTAGCGTCCACTTTTCCCCACACCAATTCCCAGCCTCCACATACAAAAAAACAATTTACACATGACTCAGAGTCGATAATTTTCTCCCTTCATATTTCTCATTAGCACTGGCTATCGAGACCCTGATTGATTGACTATTCAATCACTCCAAATCGCCGTCATTCCCGGTTATTTTGACACACCAATAGCTCCGATAATACCCGACCAACGGCTGCATTTGAGGTCACGCTGTGGCAATGGGTCAACTGGACTCGCATCAAATCCATACCTCCGGCGCAGTTCTTTTTTTCAATTAAATTTTTTTCCCCAGGATAAGCTGCAGTTTTACAATGTGCATTCATGAGAATACTACCNGCGCGCCAGCCTCGCCCACCCCTTGCGCGCCACGCCTGGTGCGAGACGCCGGCGCGCAGTTCTGCGCAAAACTACGAGAGACGCCCTATCCCAATGGCAGTAAGACAAGGAGAGTAGCTGTACGACGAGCGAAATGGAATGATAACAAGTCCCCATCGATCGGCTGAAACGTTGCCTGGACAACACAGAGCTCACGTCTCTGGAGTGTTACAAAATTATATACCAATGACTGCATTCACCACTGACAATGCCATTTTTTTTTTAAATTCTGATCCGCAACGTTAAATTGTCGCTACGCATTGTGAGGATTTTCACAGGATTTTCGACATAAATCGACTACGTTTGGAATATATAATGGGAGATTTTCAAATGACCCGAATGGACATGCGAGTGGATCAATGGGTGTGACGAGGACGGAGAGAAAACAAACTATAGTAGAGCGTTGAACCTCTACCCCTGATACTTGAAGTACTACACGACCTACGTCGTCCCTTTCACCCTTGTTTGAGGAAAATCGAAACAGCCAGGCAAGCTTACCCTCGTTTTATCGCGCTGCAGAGGCCATTTTTATACGTCGCGAAATCTTCGACGGAGATATTGAGTCGTTAAAATGGATTGAACGGGTGAATGGATGGGGGCGGGGGGATTAGCGGGTTCGCGGAGAGTAAAATTTTCTTCTTTTTCGAGGCAAAATTGCTGATTTTTTTAAATTTATGCATTGGTAGAATAAAAAATTGACATTTCACGGACACACTGAGAGAAAAAAATAGCTCTGCCGGAGAACTATACGGCCCACGTGAGAATACTTGGTGGAGTGGAGCAGATTTTCAGGAGGGAAATTAACCAACTTGATAGAAGGGAATTTAATATCTTTCCCAAAAATTAAATTTTTGTCGGGATCATCAGAAATAGCCCTAGAAGAATTCCAACTGTTGGCAGGAAGAAATATAATCTACTGTACGACAATCATTTCATCTGTGAGAGCTCCACAGGTTTATACCATAGAAATAATACATTGACGAGGAAAGAATATTTTATTCCCAAAAAAAATTGTCCCCTCGAAATTATTTAGTTTTGCCAATAACACAGTTATCGTCAAGAAAATTGTAGTTTCCTCTTCAAATTATCATGTTTTGCATTCAAATAATTATTTAATTCAATTTAAAATACATCGCCATAGCAATTCCAATCGCAATACAAATTGCGGATTTATTAACAAAAATCCATTGACTATATTGTGACAAAAGTAATTTCCCACTGTAATTTTTTTCCGTGTCCCATCTTCCAGAGATGTTCACTTAAAGCCTTTTATTCCTCCCCATTATTAATAAAAATCCCATCAAGTTTACGTTCTCGAGAATTTAATTTCCCGCTCAGAAAATATGAATGCATTCCGGGAAAATGAATGCACCCGAGGGAAAATAATTGAACTACGTGCAGATTCTTTCCAATGCCATTTCCAAATAAAGAATTGAAAGCACGTGTATTTACAGCGCCTAGCCAGCACGCGATGACGATTAACACCCCATTCTCCCTGTTATTTTTTTCTATTCTCGTTCATATTTAAACTACACATGTTGTATTCACCCTCCGTTACACTGGTGTCTGGTCTACTCGGGTTTCCCCAGCGCATCATCTTATTATCTCGTTTCATTCTCCATGCGAATACAGTTGGGGAAGGTCTGGTATTAACGGTTCGAGGACCTCCCCAGATATCGCTCGAGTGCGCGTACAGCGTAACCGTCGTGCGCGCACACCGAGGGTTAGTCACCCTTCATATTTTTTTGCTCATCATTCGAGTGTTGCGGAAATTTGAAACCCGATCTGTTGGAGGGCTTTACGCGAGACAAATTTTCCCGTCATTCTGTGGGGAATGAAGGAAATTTCAATGATTCATGAGAATATCATTTCATTTCGGCCATCACTGCGAAAAATTTTGGGCCGATGGCGCCTTAATCCTGCGACGAGCGCAAACAATGACTGATGAATTGAGAGAATTAAATTTGACGAGAAGTTCAATCGAATCAATTTGAATTGATGTGATTATGTTCTATTTGCTGATCCCCGATTGCCGTACTTCAACGACAATAACCACTCAATTTCAAGAGCAATTTAACTTGGCCCCGGATGATGAGATGAGTAACGAACGATGAATCAATCAACCTTCAATCGAATTTTTGTTTCTGCGCGTCTACATGGGCGGCTGTTGTTCTCGTTGAATTTATCGAGGTCGAATAATAAGGTAATTGTGGGACAGATATGGCACTATGATGGAATACTAACGGTCTTTTCTTTGCAATCGTGAAACTTTGAGATAAATTGTAATAGTTGAATTAATTATTAAGAGTTTTGACGTTAAGATTTACCCTGGGAAAAAACTTTCGTCAAGAGATTTTACCCCAGATTTGTTACCTAGAGCCGAGGATAATTTGTTTTCTTTCGAAAAAAAATCATGGACAATATCTCGAATCGAAAATGAGAGCTCGAACATGACGGATATCTCGAACGAATGGAGAAAGTAAGGCGGTTCTCATGAGTACAATGATCTTGCGCCAAATTTTCATGAAGCCCGCCTAACAAACAAAAGAGACTTGAATACCATTCTATGAAACATGAATAAACGAATCATAATTGTCCAAATCATTTAGGTGAGAGGAAAATCGTATTATTCTACTTTCTTAATATTGCGTTTACGAAGGTCTTCTTCGAACAAAGTTGATTAGAATTAATAGCTAGAATTATGAGATTATCTCACATTTTTGGCGTCAAGGATAGGAGAATCTGAATGCAATATAGTGAAAATGATGGTCGATTTTTTCACTTTGAACAAATAATATTAATATCCAAATACAACATTTCTGATATGAATAAAAAGAAACTGTGACTCAATATTCCAAATGAAGTTTCAATTTTTAATTTGGTGCTGATAACACGAGATGACAATATTCTAAGCAAGGAATTATATTGATTAGATGAACAACAGACATTGAATTCCAGAAATTCACACTCTAAAGTGTGTTCTAGAAGGAATTGAATTGTAATTATGATTAAAATCTTATTCAGTGAGTCTAGGAATTAGAACATGAGCAAATCGTTTGTTGTAATATGAAAATTGAACAGCTGGTGCAATGAGGCAATGAAAATGATTATAAACCGTTAATTGAAAAAGAGAATATCGAATCTCCAACAAGAAATTTGTGTATCTGTTTCCGTAAAATGAAGCATCTTGAGGACAAAAATTGATAACAGTGTGGGCACGCACTTTTACCAGAGTATCAACAAACATCGAATTCCAGATATTCACACTCTAAAATATGTTCTAGAAGAAATTGAATTGTAATTATGATTAAAATCTTATTCAGTGAGCGCAGAAATTAGAACATGAGCAAATAATTTATTGTAATNAAGTCATGAGAGTTTTCACTCTCTGGACCCATTTGACAAAAGGCCCTTGTTTCAATTTTCTTCAGCCTCTCCTTTGTGACTCACCATGAGGACTGTTTTTCTTCACGTCTCTATTTTCTAAGAAAAGCCATAAATGTCACCCTGAGTGTTTGGGTGGAAAAGAGAAAATGTTTAACTAAACTAAGAAATTAATTTTTGTATTCAGGCATGAATTCCAACATATGAAAATTTAGCTCTTTGCAATGAGAATAATTATAAACAATTAATTAAAAAAATATTTCTCACGTGTTCATTTCTATGCAGATAATATTTTGCGCATTGCATGCACTTTCCACAATTTTTTGTGATTTTCTCACTCTTCATAGCCTACTTTATCGTTGACTATTTCCAAATGAGTTGCGTTAGGGAAAATAATAATGCGCGCTCAGCAATGAAAACGACAAACGATGAAAGTTATTTCCGAATTCCCCAGTATATTTCAAAATGTGTCAACATTTTATCCGCATTTTTTACCTAGAGACACTAAACTTGTTGCACATTCGGCGACTACCGTCCGAACGCTCACATAAACTATCCCCATTCTCCTGACCCATAAATTACCCCTAAAATATGGAACGATTAAATTTGAAATTGGAATTTTTACGACTGACAATATATAACCCTTCATCGCTGTTAAACTTCACAAGCGCAAAATGAGAGGATATATTTATATCCGTCCGATGTAACCTGGAGTATTATTCCAAGAACTACAGCGACAATGTTGTCGGAGGTGAGGTGATGTGCAGCCATACGGTGATATAAAAAATGAGAAAGCATAAATGCCAAGTTGAAAAGGCGGGAGAAGAAGAGCGTCGAGCGAATGGGCGATGGATTTACGACGAACGTCACGAAATAGCACGGGCTGTGAAGGAGCTTCATATCAGAGTGAAATGGCCGTCGCCCAGACTGAGGCTCGTAAAACCTAATGAACCCCTTTTCCGTCGCGAATACGTTCATTTTGGAGTTTCAATTTCGGGGAGAAGTTCAATACACCTTGACCGTGGGATCTGGGGATGTGAACAGTGTAAAAACTGGTGTCCTCAAGATGCATCATTTTACGGCAACAGATACACAAATTTCTTGTCGGAGATTCGATATTCTCTTTTTCAATTAACGGTTTATAATCATTTTCATTGCCTCATTGCACCAGCTGTTCAATTTTCATATTACAATAAATGATTTGCTCATGTTCTAATTCCTAGACTCACTGAATAAGATTTTAATCATAATTACAATAATCGCAATTTTCTTTCTTCCTCTTGAGTGCATGGGCACAACCCTTCATACATGGACAAGATGGATGACGAACGACGCGCACACGTATTCCCCCATGTTTACATCGGACTTATCAACGTTTAGGTGCTCAGAAGAAGCACCACACGGTCATGGTCGGCTTCTCCATTTGGTAATGTTGTGGATCGTCGTTCAAGGCCATCGGTCAATGACCATTTTTTTTCCACCCATCATTTCTTGTAGTCCCATGTACATGGAATTGTCGCATATAAGGCTGTTGTCGTTCGTAATATTGTTGATTCCTATTGCACGGGACTTTCTGAGAAAATTTTCCTACTTGTAAATGTGTAATTCTCAGGCAAAGTTGTCTCATTCTGGCACCGGGGATCGGCATCAATCATTAACTTTATTAATATTTGGGTTGAAATTTGAAAATTATGAAATAATTGATAATTAAAATTTTTCAATTAACTATGAATTAAATAATTGAAAATATGGGGTTGTAAATTGACTATTGAGCAAGTATTTTTAAATTTCCTAAAAGGGTTTTTCGATTGGCCAAATAATCGTCAATCCTCCGAACTCAATTATTGATTCATAAAATAATTCGAAATTCGGGTATTTAATTGGTGATTAATTAAATAATTTAAAATTTATGATTGAAAAAATCATCTCTTCCGAAGAAGTACATATTTCTTATAATAGACCGTTATAATGTCTGCGGAACAACTAATAATTTCAAGAAAAAAAAGTCAATTTACAACAGAAAAATTGAGTTACCGTCAAAACTGAGCAGTTCTCCGGGTAATTAATGTCTCTTGTGGAATAGTATATTTCTAACCCAGCGAGGTGAAACGAATAAATCTTAGGTTCGTGAAAAAAAATCCAAGTGTCTTCCATCGAATCGGTTAATTTTCCGCAAGTAAACCTGTTCCCCTCAAAAAACCATTCCCCACGTGCAATATATCCTTGCGCCTGACCGTCAATAAATCAAAATGGCTTTCGAAGTGAGAGTTTATGTACACCCCAATAATCCTTACGACCTTTCGCACGTTTTCAGTTCTGAGGCCGAAATAAGCCCAATATAATGAAAAACCACGAGCCCACAAAATTCCAAATTCAAAACAATTTGACATTGGCTTGAATAGGAATGACTAACGAAGTAACATGAACCTCTCGAAAACCTGAATCGACGAGGTAACCCTTCTCCTAATGAACACCCGCAGATATCCACACGTATGTAAATAGAACTGCGCAGTAAAAAGACGACTCAGTCCGTCTACCTCCATTTCACCATCGAGCAGCTGATTCAGTTGTTTTTGCCCTCTATCCTGTGTATATATAAGTTTATGGGGACTTTCCACATATCCACGTGGAGCTGAAGGCCGCCTTGTAAGAGGACACAACGGAAATTCTAGACGGCGAGAAAAGTTGGATAAAAACTGTCTCGAAAATCGCGTCAATTTTTATTATACGAGAGATAATCGTGGAGCGAAATTGGAATTTAATAACAAATACTTTTAGCGGGGAATATTTTACTATTCGTTCGATAAAAAACATATCTCTGGTTGCACAAATTACTGTTGCCGAACGACAATTAAATTAGCAACTATTTAATTACCGTGTGGTTAATATAACTCAATCAAACTCGAGAAGACGAAAGAATACGAACAAGACATCATCAGGGATAAACTGGCCAATACTAGAAATCAATTAACTTCAACTCTCCAAAATCATCTCTGAAATCATCTCTGAAATCATCTCTGAAATCACTTCGAGTGATTCCAGACGATTTCACGACTTCGAAATGATTCCTCCCCGAAATCATATCCAAGTCATGATGTCAGTCAATCCCAGAATGAACAGCCCCACATCCTCCTGAGCATCACAATTTCCAGATAAAAACGCACTTCTCCGACAAAAAGAATCAGAAAGTTTCCCCAATTTCCTAACGTACATCTACGCTTCGTTTCAATTTCTTCCCATCCTTCCTCCACAAGACCCTAGAAAACGACTGCGCATATCCGCAGAAATGTGTTCCATACAAGTACCTCCGAATACAACCTACTGACATCACAAGCAGCTGAGGAAGGCTGGCAATGCTCTTTGATCAGTCATCAGAAGCGACAGTTGCTTTCTTCCCATTCTACAGCATTCAATTCCGATAAGCCGACATATTAATGCTCTATGAGAAACCAACGAACCAGCAACCGATCTCGATTCTCATATTGTATACCTACAACCCAGAAGGTATCAACCAACATCTTCTATTGCTCCCGAAAACCTTTTGTACTCTTCGCTGCCGAGATGTGCCTCTAAAGACTCTACAATTACCCGATTTTAAATCATAAATCCGCGTGATATTTCGCCATTAATTCACTCAGCATGAATGCAAAGTACACAATTAACCAATAATTACTGCTGTAACGTGTCTTCTACTCTACTGCTTCCGTGAGTCATGACAAGCGCTTCCTGTCTGCATATTTTCGTAAACCATAAAAAAGAAACAAACGCGCTGGATTGCGAGAGTTTGAGAGTATGAAGTTAACTTTTTTTACCCGAGTGAACGGGGCATCCTGTTTATGACAGTATCTCGATGATGAGGAAGAGAATTGGAGGGTAGGGATTACTGATAAAATTAATGGAATGGCAACCCATGTCGTGCACTTACGAGTTCAAAATTGATCGATTGATCCTTCGATGGTCGGCGGTTATCTTCGGATTCGTTGATTATTTAAAAATTGAATCTGTGTATTTCGGTCAAGGTATCATTATACTCCGAATACACATTACATTCACGACTGTCAAGCGATTAAATCGAACCGATGTCATTTGGACTGTGACAAGTACTTGAGAAACAATCAGTTGTGGTTCAATCTTCGAGTGTTGGTTCTGTTAGGGTGTCGTGCATGGAGACAATTAGGATACCTGTAAGAGATACCTGGAATGATGCGCGCTAGATGAGGGCATCGTAAATCCTTGAACATTATCTTTAACTTGGACCTTGTCGATGATGAGGTTGTTTTGACAGCCATATTTGGCTAATGTATTTTCACTGTTTTGAATGCCAGGTGGTGTCCGTGACCATTGGACAAGCTTTTTTCCTGAACTTACGACATATCCTGATGGGGTTCTACCGCTAGGGCGGAGGGACGACAGGCGAGTCATCTTCAATGCTGAGGTCTGCAACAGTAGATCACCATTAATGCTTGTTGCATTTACCGTCAGTGACCCGGTTATGGAATTAGCGTTATTTTTTATGAACGAAGTTAAGTGGAAACTATGGTTTGCATACTTTCTCTGAAGCCAAAAATATCTACTCTACAATACTTCTAAGTTATTGAAAAGAGTACGATTCCATAACTAGGCCTCGTTTCTTAAGCGTTTCATGACTGGGTCACTGAAGGTGTTGAAGGGTTCATTTGTTGTCAACAAACCGATTCGTTTGAGTGATGCAAGGCCCATTTGTTAATATTTGGTACACCTACACCCAAAATAGGAATACCTTGTTTCAAGATTATGGAATCGGCGTTACATTTTACCGGAAATTCATGTGGCTTTACAACTTTACTGTGATGAACAAAGTTGAATGGACATTATGGGCTGTATGCTCTCTTTGAAGCCAAAAATATCTACTCTACAATACTTCTAAGTTATTGAAAACAATGCGGTTCCGTAACTAGGCCTTGTTTCTTAAGGGTTTTATGATTGGATTACTGAAGGTGTAGAAGGGTTCATTTATTGTCAACAAACCGATTCGTTTGAGTGATGCAAGGTCCATTAGTTAATATTTAGTACATCTACACCGAAAAAAGTAATATCTTGTTTCAAGATTTCCAGTAGGTTTCAAGGAAGTAATGAGGCCTGAATTAAATAATTAGCATGCATCATTTCGACTAATTTGAACATAATTACTGGATCTTCATGACGATAGAACAGCTTCCGCTTGGTACGTTGTCGACGCCAGGTGCAAGGATCCTTCAGTATCGGCGGGGATCTGCAACAATGAGATTTCCTGCTTTATCGATTGTTACGAAACATTGTTGATGGAAGGTATAGAGTGTTGAATATTGTGATGATCCTCATGATGGTACTCGGTTCGCGATCAATAATCTCCGAGAAACGATTGTAGACAAATACATTGGAAAAATTGGGTGCAACCGCTTTTTACAAATCAACCTGGAAATTTTTGGCTGAAATTTCCGGTCCACTTTATGGAAATTTTTATCAAGTGACGGTTTCACTGGAATCCTAAAGAATTCCGTCAGGGAAATTTAAAATTTATAATGGCAAAGTCAATAGAATCTGCAAATTTCAGGTCAATTATCTCATTAAAATTAATAGAAATCAGACAAATTAAATATAATTTGGGCAGAGAATATGCGTGATTTTATTAAAAATTCAAATCAGTTGAGGAATTCTCCCCTTCTTGCTGCTCAAAACTTTGGAATTCGATTGAATTTTCCGTGAAATAAAAAATTGTCTGATTTTCCCCCTTCGATAAAATTTTGTCTTCTCCTGAAATTCTAAAAATAAATTTCCGCCAAGTGTGACTGAGGCACTCGGTAATTGGATGGAATGTTGAAAGTATCCTTACAAAATCCTGAAATGAGAAATTTTCGATGGAAAACATGGAAGGACATTCTGTAAAGAGACTGCAGATTCGACGACCCGATATTATACTACGCCATGGTTGATGTAATTCCTTTACATAGCAAGAATTTTTGTCAAGGAATCCTGTTCAGTACGATCTCTTTGATGCATCACGTAACATTAAAGGAATCTCGAAAAACGTAGGAAGAGAAAAGCAGCCCCGAGCTTGTTTTTTTTTCATGTATTTGCAGTCACCCTCTGTTGAATTCTAGTGAGCTCTAGTTCTCGGAGTTGTTCCTCCCAGACATCAGGCTCCTATCCCAAAAGGGGATATACTCGCAGGAGTTAGTTATTCCTCATCATCTTTGGTGTGAAAGATTAATCAAAACTCCAGCCCGAGAATTGAGAGTCAGAAGCCTTTAATGCCCTGTAATATTTCATTATCCAAATCCCAAAAGCCATTAATTGAAATTTAAATGTTCGCACTAATCCCCAGAAAACTTCGATGCTATAAACAGAGAGATTAACTGAATATTTGAGAGGAGTTTTAAAACTGGTTTGCGGTTTTATTATTTAAATCTGCTGACCGTGTTCCCAGATTTAACTGACCAGGACAATAGCCGGTATGAACATAAACCTGAGGCTAACATTCTTCTCTGCAAATTTAAGCTCATTATCGCGTTTCAATTATCACTTTTATTTCGGTGACCAGATTTGTGATGGAGTCCAGCATCTCTCTCGAAATCTCTCTTCATTGTGCATTTGCTAATATTTTGAATAATAGGACATTGGAGTACTAGGGCATGAAGTGATATAAAATACTATTGATGACTCGGACATAAACTTCCTTCTCAACGAATGTGAGTACAAATGTATACTTCACATCCGTCGGAAACAAATCTCATGCCCGAGTGGTCTATAATATTTTTTATCACTCCGTGCAGAAGTCGAGTTCTGAGTCACGTGCGGAGCTGAGCGTGCAATAAACTCAAGTGTTTGTTCAACTCAGCTAAACATTGAAGCATAGTAACAAATAAAAAGTCCGCGCGTAATCAACTGTTGATTACCGTTTCGTGTAGAACATGTCTCGATTATCCTCCCATACCATGGACTAACCTCTCCCAAAGATAAGGGCTTGTACAATGTATCCAATTAAGTACGTCGTGATAACAATTATTTCGTCTTTTCCGAAAATGCTGGGTCATGATGTACAGAATGCAGAAAGCAATAATGGCCTCACATAACAATTCATCGAGTTAAATTGCAGACATTATCGTACTGTTGGGGAACAGAAAGAAACTTCTCGGAGATTTCGGAGCACTTCTAATCTGGGAAATGATTCCCACTTTGAGGGAACGGGTACGCAAGACCATTCAGGATTTCGATAAAGGGCTCCCCCAAACTTAATTTTTGGCAAAATGTTGATTGCTCTCGATAATTATCTTCAATTTATTGAAAATTTAAGTTCTCTCTGAAATCACGCGTGATAAAATTTGAGAGGTAATCCCGCGCTTCCTCAGAGGAATTTTATTTGTTTTTTGCGACATTTCGATTGAAAATTATACAGCTCTTCCGTACGTTTTAGATGGAGAATAAAGTTGGAGAAAAATTAACAAATATGTCAAGTAATTGTGAAGCGAACTCTATTTTCAGTTATATTCAAAAGTTTGCCACGATTGTCTAGGTCATTTTTATCCAACTTCGTGTACATTAATATTCAAAATAATCACTCAAAAAACAAATTACTCAAAAAAAATCTAAGGCATGAATTTTGAAAGTTTTCTTAAAATTTTATTCTGAAAGATAAAAAGCGGAAAACACATGAAAAATTTATGGCCAAGATGTTTTTATAGAAAAATGTAAAATCTGTTGAATTTTTTCTATAGAATATCTCAAAATAAAATGTTACGGTATAACGTTGAATAATCTTCAATAGATTTGACGCAATAAAAAATAGATTTTCTTAATGCAATTGTCATAAAACTCTAATAGACTACTTATAGAATTGCAATAGGAAATTCTATGAGGTTTTTTCGCAAGCGATAGTAACGATCACGTGACATGAAAAACCCATTTTTTATTGAATTTCCAAGACAAATAAAAGATTCTATGAACGATTTCATTTCAATTTGAATTTAAATTCATATAATTGAACTTTATTACTCCATTGTCACCGTATTCCCAACAGTGTACTCCAAGGGGTTTTCGTCTAGAATCTGATGGTGCGCGAATAGCCCTCATTATCTTGGAAGGGTGAGCCACACTTTGAAATTGCGGTGATAAGGGGAAAAAACTCTGTGTGTATGAAGTCGAGTCACGCGATGCGAAATGCAGAGAAGGAACGAAAAAAAACGGGAGTGGCGTGTCGATAGCAAAATTGGGAGTAATGAGTGGCATCGCTGTATTAATTGGTGCTATCCAAACATCACTGTTCAAGCGTGGCATATGCAGATAACTAAACAGTATCAGTAACGAAAAAATGTTGAGTTTGCTCATTATTCCGGTCGAGCCGCGTGGTGTACCAACATCTGTTATCGAGGAACATCCCAAGACAGTACCACCCAAAAGTTAATCGCTACGAATTTCCGGAAAAAATTCTAAGTGACTTAATTTATTGCATTCTCATAAGTTATTGAGTTTTTGGAAAAGATAATCTAATGAAAGACGACGTAGGCGGGGAGACGCTAAAAATTCTGTATTTTCTAACGATTCTGATGCCAACGAAACCCCCGGAGGCGCGACAAATGTCGAAATAAAAAAATTTTTTCTTCGCCCGAAGCCAAAGGGTTAAATTTTCGGTTTTTCCAGGGGAAAAGTGACTTTCCCCAAAATCGAATTCTTTAGCCGGGTGAACGTTGATTCCAACTATTTAAGCGACGGGCTATTCAGACCTCTCAAAAGTATGTGGAAAAAGTGATACTGAAAAAAAATTTTTTTTCATCGCGGCCAAAGCGTCAGATCTTGGATTTTTTCAGGGGGAAAGTCGGTCAAAGGGTCACAAGGGTCACGAGGGCCAAAGTGTCGGATCTTGGATTTTTCCAGGGGGAAAGTCGACTTTCACCAAAATCGAATTTTTTAGCCGGGTGAACGTTGATTCCAACTATTTAAGCGACGGGCTATTCAGAACTCTCAAAAGTATGTGGAAAAAGTGAAAACTGAAAAAGTTTTTTTTTTCAGATTTTTAAAGGGTCAGATTTTCCGTTTTTCCAAGGAGGAAAGTCGACTTGCGGTAAAATCGAATTTTTTAGCCAGGTGAACGTTGATTCCAACTATTTAAGCGACGGGCTATTCAGACCTCTCAAAAGTATGTGGAAAAAGTGAAAACTGAAAAAGTTTTTTTTTTCAGATTTTTAAAGGGTCAGATTTTCCGTTTTTCCAAGGAGGAAAGTCGACTTGCGGTAAAATCGAATTTTTTAGCCAGGTGAACGTTGATTCCAACTATTTAAGCGACGGGCTATTCAGACCTCTCAAAAGTATGTGGAAAAAGTGAAAACTGAAAAAGTTTTTTTTTTCAGATTTTTAAAGGGTCAGATTTTCCGTTTTTCCAAGGAGGAAAGTCGACTTGCGGTAAAATCGAATTTTTTAGCCAGGTGAACGTTGATTCCAACTATTTAAGCGACGGGCTATTCAGACCTCTCAAAAGTATGTGGAAAAAGTGAAAACTGAAAAAGTTTTTTTTTTTCTGATTTTCGAAGGATCAGATTTTCCGTTTTTTCAGGGGGAAAATCGACTTTCGCCAAAATCGAATTTTTTAGCCGGGTGAACGTTGATTCCAACTATTTAAGCGACGGGCTATTCAGAACTCTCAAAAGTATGTGGAAAAAGTGAAAACTGAAAAAAAAAATTTTTCACCCGGACCCAAAGGGGTCAGATCTTGGATTTTTCCAGGGGGAAAGTCGACTTTCACCAAAATCGAATTTTTTAGCCGGGTGAACGTTGATTCCAACTATTTAAGCGACGGGCTATTCAGAACTCTCAAAAGTATGTGGAAAAAGTGAAAACTGAAAAACTTTTTTTTTTCTGATTTTCAAAGGGTCAGATTTTCCGTTTTTCCAGACAGAAAATCGACTTTCGCCAAAATCGAATTTTTTAGCCGGGTGAACGTTGATTCCAACTATTTAAGCGACGGGCTATTCAGAACTCTCAAAAGTATGTGGAAAAAGTGAAAACTGAAAAAGTTTTTTTTTTCAGATTTTCAAAGGGTCACATTTTCCGTTTTTCCTAGGGGAAAGTCGACTTTCGCCAAAATCGAATTTTTTAGCCGGGTGAACGTTGATTCCAACTATGTAACCGACGGGCTATTCAGAACTCTCAAAAGTATGTGGAAAAAGTGAAAACTGAAAATTTTTTTTTCACCGGGGACCAAAGTGCCAGTTTTTGGATTTTTCCCGAATTTGAATCAATAAATAATTATGCATTCATTTGACTGCTCACAGATACAATAAATAAATAGACCTCAATGAAGAAACAAAATAAATCGTTGAAATGAATTATTTGAATTAATTATCGAAAATTCACCCAAAACATCGTACCATTATCATTAATAGCAGCCGGAAGACTCAGTTCGAAAGCTCATCCCTGTGTTGATCCATCGGATGATTGTTGATACCATTAGCACAAACTCACTTTGTGAGTTTAGCACATTGTCTAGTTTCACAATTTCCACGTTCACTTCGCCAAGCTTCACCATGAATGAATATGCGCAAAGCGAAATTGAATTTGCCGTTGATATGAGACTTCACAGAACAACTGAACGGTTTGCTGAAAGCTTTAGATGCAGACTGATAATATACACTTTCTGTTGAAGAAGTCACTGTAACTTTCCCCTATGTTTCGAACTTTACTTGCAAGGTTTCTCTGTTTTCGATGGCAGATATGAAGAGAAAAGATAACGTAATGAAACAGAAATTAGCCGAGGGAACACTAGAAATGTCTCAACTTGGCGGATGCAAACGTTTTAAAAAAGATGACAAAAGTGCCAAAATTTCAGACATTAGTTTTCCCAGTGCCATCCTTAATTCTTCTTATTTTGGTAAATGTTATTTACCTGATTCCTCACAGATACAACAAATGAATTGTCACCGACGAAGCAGCAAAATCAATCGTTACAGTGAACTGTTTAAACAAGCTATCGGAAATTCATCCAAAACATCGTACTATTATCAATAATACCAACCGGAACCTTTCGACTCAGTTCGAAAGCTCATACCTCTGTTGATCCTTCGGATAACTGTTGATACCATTAACACAAACTCACATTGTGAGTTTAGCACATTGTCCAGTTTCCCAACTTCTAGGTTCACTTCGCCAAGCTTTACCATGAATGAATATGCGCAAAGCGAAATTGAATTTGCCCTTGATATGAGACGTCACAGGACAACTGAACTGTTCGCATGGAAGCTTTCGATGCGGAGTGACAATGTAAATTTTCTGTGAAAGAAGTCGCTGCAACTTAACCCCACGTTTCGAACTTTGCTTGCGAGGTTTCATCTGTTTTTGATGGCAGATATGAAGAGAAAACATAATGTGATGGAAGACAAAGTGGTCGGGGGGAAATAATAAAGTGTTCACAGTTTCCTTTATGTAAGCATGAAATATTTCACGATGAAACCTCCTATAAACCTTTTTTTTATCTTTCTTCATTCCTTATGGAGTCCTTCCTGATGTCCTCCTTAAAAGGGAGAGATGAGCCACTGTGTGTTGCAGGTTTTGCATTATTTTCATGAAAAATTCATCAAAAATCATCAGTTCATTAGCGATGTGTTCAAACGGTTTAAGTCGATTTTAACTGCTCATGAGTTTTCAATGAATATCTCGCAATCTAAGGTAGATAGCAAAATTTATGTTATAACCTTTTTAGTAAAGCACATGAAGAGCTTCAAAAAAGATAGATACGAAAATTTCGCTATCTCCCTTAGATTTTGAGATATTCCTCGAACCGTTTGACCGCTTCGCTACTGAGTTGAATACGCGGAGAGAAATTTTTGATAAAAATTATCGTACCGTTCTATAAAAGTGTATCATGAGTCATCGTTTTCTCAATTCTATCCTGCAATTTATCCTGATGAAAGTTCTAGAATTTTCGTTGTTATATAAATTAAAATTATTGGACTGAAAGGATAAAATTTATTATGCGTCAGGATAAAATTTCTCTAACGTAAAATAAAATTTGATCATCATATATTAATTTTTACTAAATTTCGGGATGGAAATGAGCAAACGATGGCTCATGATACACTTTTATAGAACGGTAGGATAATTTTTATCAAAAATTTCTCTCCGTGTACTCTGGAAAATTGCCAGCATCGAGAAAACGGAATAGCTCACCATTCGGAGGATTTCTCATCGCAGATAAATGTTTCGAACGTTTTTCCTAAAAACCGTCAAATAAATAAGATTTGCGGAGATAATTTGGCAGCGCTATGGTGGATCAAAGTTTCATGAAGGTAATGTATGGGAGAGAGTCACGATATTCCGGCGTTAGGATGCAAATAGTAGTAAACTGAAGGTGGGAGCTAACGCGTTATCATTAAATCACAACCACCCCCGGCGGGCGATGTTATCATTGCCCTTTCGTATGAACCATCCATATTCCGCGTCTTTCGGAGTGAGAGGGTGGATATACAAACGTCAATAAAAGTCAACTGAAGCACTCAAGTAACGAATTTCAGGGTGAAAAGATCTGTACCTTCTTTATATATTTATTATAGAGACTTATTTTCTTTGGTGCAGACCTGAGAATTCGGAATGTCAAGACATCGACCATCTTTTCGGCGAATGTGTAAACAATACTTGATGAATCGTTAGGATTGACATTGCACATGATCTTTATTCTGTTCCTGTTGTTCTCGCGGAGATGATTGCGGCTGCGCTGTACTTTTGAATATTTTCAGTTTTTAAATTTTTCAACTAAATTGCATGGAAAAAATTTGAAAAAATTCATACCTAGTCAGTATTATTCAAATTAAATTTCGCAAAATATTGATATTTTTTCAAACATTTCCCTCTTATAAATAAATAATAAAACTTGTTTGCAAAACGGTGGATTATTTTTTATGAAGTGTCAAACATATTTTGGATTTTTTCACATTTAATGAAAAACAATTCAGATTTTAATCTTTGATTACAATGGAAATGTTGATTTTCACATAAGACACCAGGGTAAATCCTGATTTTTAAACATTTCTTCTTTGAAAAACCAAAACGATAATTAAATTGAGAAAAAAATTAGAATTCCGAATTTAATCGAGTTTTCTGCAATTTTTTGCAGTTTTCAATAATCTTGGAATTTACCGTAAGGGTAGAGCTACTTTAAGTCAATTTTGGCTATTGGCCAGTTTTCAAGGAATATCTCGAATTTCAATGAATATCTCTCGATTTTCAAGATGAATAGGGGCTTTCATGAACGATGCAGTCATTCCCCCGTGGTCCATGTACATCTCCAAATATTACAATTATATTGAATTATGAGATGATTATGCTATATATGACCTCGAATAAACAGCCTTCATTATTTATCAATTTTTTCAAATTTGAGATTTTCTTACGTAAAATAATTTGGAATAATTCTAAATGTTAATAAGAGTCAATGGAGTCCATTCAAGGTCATATGTAATCATCCCATAGTTCAACATAATTGTGATATTTGGAGATGCACTTGGACCATCTGGGAACGACTGGTCTGGAGAAATACGCTCCTGAAAAAATAAATTCTTCTCCCAAGAAAATAATTCCTTGGCAAAAGTAATTGTTTTTCTCAGCGTGTGATCTGAAATTGAATTAAACCCCGCAACACTGAGGATTCAGTTGCAATCGTCACTGGAAATTAAACAAATTTCAAACAGTGCAGGGACACTCCCCTGCAATTTCCAGACTTCACCACGGTCTCCCCTCAAATTTCTTCATACCTAAAATAACGTTAAAATGAATACAAAAATTTCCAATAAACTATTCTATGCATTATTTCTCCGGATGTTCGTGCCACTAGAACTAGAAATTGGAAGAGTATTTAAATCGGCAACAATCGCCCGCGGGGTAATGACATTGATTTAGAATTCCCGAGTTGATGAAAAAATATCGCCCGGAAAGCGAGGACTGAGTCTATCGAGTGGACAGGCGAGGCTGAAAATAATTGGATTTGGTCAAAGTGGAGGGGAGAAGGGCTTAGGATCGGTGACAGTCCAGTAGCTCCACGTTGAGACGAGGGTCGACAATTCGCATGCCTGACATGACTGGACGAAACCAAAAATTAAACAAATGTAGCTTTGATCTCGGAAAATAAACAGTCAGACAGTGTTATTTCAGAAACTAATAACGATCCTTCACGTCAACATGAAGTTGAAACTAGCGGAACATTCGTCAATTGAAAACCCGAGTTGAAAACCCGAGTTTGTAGCATNGAGACTCCTAGACCCCACTGGACAATGTTGTCACAATTGCGCTTTTCAATTGAAAACAGACATCATCTTTAGAGACATTTGTCATCTTTAAAGACTTCTGCACGCCATTTTTCGAGCCGCTCTTTCATTTGAGCCAAAAAAAACATTCATATCTTCAACTTCTTTCAACGAATTCTTCATCCATCCGCAAACCATAAAAATTCCTCTCATAGAGTTCAGTTCATCGCCTCAAGAATTCCCGCCATCTCTCCACATCTACAGCTATTCGGCTATTCTGGATCCCCTGGAATACGCCGGTTATATTAATCCGCTGATTCGGCTATGTGACGGCAGTCAAATGCACGCTCGGAAATAAAATGCCAAAACTATTCCCCAAGTCTTAGAATAGGTAATTTATGATCATTTAATGGAACTTTGTGATGGGGTAAACGCCACTACGTCGCGTGTAGTTTACAAAGTTCTCCATTAGTTGGGGGGAAAGTCACTGGGTTAGATGATGGCTCTTAAGACCCATTTTCTCAGTTTAATTTTCCCGAGAAGTTGACGATTGACGAGCGTACACGAATGACATACTTCAAATGGATGAGCACGAGCACAGGGATGATGAAA
This sequence comes from Diachasma alloeum, assembly GCF_001412515.2. NCBI lineage: Eukaryota > Metazoa > Arthropoda > Insecta > Hymenoptera > Braconidae > Diachasma > Diachasma alloeum. The sequence continues at coordinate 114,012 of NW_021680365.1, forward strand.
TTTTGCAATTCTACGCAGAGAAATGAGTTGGAAAACGCATCTCCATTGAAATAGATGAGTTCATTCATTTCCAACAGAAGGAGATATTGAAATTGTACTGAAACACACTAGTATCTGAAATTAAGAAACTTTTGTCGCTTATGTCTCCCACTCTCATCATCCTTCCGACCCTTAATAAGTTCAGAACTTTATTAAATTGAAAGAAAATGGATAAGTCAGTAAAGGGCGCTATGATCCCCGTCTCAATGGCGTCGATGTTTCGTCGTCAGGGTCAGAATATAAAAGTAAAAAAAGTGGGTGTCAGGTAATGAGGGTCTAAATATAAGTCATATATTATGCTTGATCACCGTTTTTAGCCCTTATATGACCCTCATTGCCTGACACCCACTTTTTTTAACCCTAACATTCTGACCCTCATTCCTTCACCTTTACATTCAGGCCCTCAGTTTTTGACTCTGATATTCCGACCCTCATTTTTTAATCTCCACTTTTTGACCCTTATATTCTCACACTCAGTGCCTGGCCTTATATTACACTTGAGAGCGCTTGGTACAACCCGGGCTGATACGAAATAAACACCCATCCCCCATTGACTTGAAATAAAAAAAAGTCTTAAATTTTGTTCTTTTTATTGCAAGACATTACGAACCCGTCTTGTCTATCTAAAGACACAATTTTTCACAATGCGATGAGAAAATAGAGAGCGAAAATTTAATTCCTTATTCAGGAATATTCCCGGAAAAATCAGGGTATCGCGTTCTTTCCCCTTCAATAGACACTCGATCTATCCCCGGAGCATTGTTGTGACAGGACATGTAAACCCGACATTCTCTTATCAGTCCGCCGTTTACTGCTCACAGCATGTGTGGAGATACTCCCGAATTGATGAACCAAAATTTACGGGAGACATGTCGCATAAGTCTCGTACGCTGCGAAAATTGTATCCTCAGGCAGCATACGGAAAACTCGGTAGTCCGCTGGTTCTATCCTCTTTATGGATTACCTCCACACGAATACCCAACAATGAACGTGGAATACATCATGAATGTAAAAAAAACTAAAGGATCTTCGGGACAAAAGACCCGCCGTAGTTTCATTTCATTTGTATCTGGACAACTCGTTACTGTCAGAGAAATGACCCATTTGAAGCGAATAACAATCTTTATCTGAGAATTTTTTATTTATTCCAATAATGTTTTGTATGAAACTACTTAATTCACAGATTCATTGAGATAAAATTGTCTTTTGTTTTAATTACAGAAAATAAATAAATCGTTAATTTTAAATTGTCGATGATGATTTATCTTCATTTGTAATTAATAAATGTGTTGAGTCTATATTTGGTGGTTTTTTCTTGAAGGATACTCAAGTACTTTGGCTATATTTTCCCCAGTGAAATGCCTTTCTACTTTTGTAGTCGAACATCAGAGCGTTTATTTTAACTCCATTGGACCCTAAGTTTCCGGGTATTTTACAATGATTTTATTCTTTAAATTTTGAAGGTCTGAATTTGAATCTCGATATTGAACCGTTCGAAAGAATTTTTTTAATTTAAAAAAAAAATTAGAAAGTGTACTTTTAGAGGAAGATTGAAAATTACGAGAATTTTGTATAAATAATTTATAAACAATCAATTTTCCACAATAACAATCATTTGATTGGGCTCTTAACAAATTTATTCATATTCAGAATTTTACTAGAAATGGATTTCATGACTAAAAAAATACGGTTTCAAACAGTTTAAACAATTTTAATTATTTATTTATAAACAACGAATATTTAAAGAATAATAATTCTCCGCAAAATGCAATTTGAATGACCCTGAAAATTAATGATTTTTTCCAATTTTTCTTACGCAATTTAATTAACAAATTTGATGATTGCAAATGATTGACTCTATACAGTGTGGTCTGTACCAAACTATAAAAGATAATTGCATACCCTTCACAAAGAAATGTTTGTTTACATTAAAAAAATTATTTAATTGGAATAAACGCAAATAAAAATTAAGTTCACGTCTTGATAACAACTCAAAATAAACCCATTCAATAGATTCAAATAAATAACATCTCTGGCAGCGTCAGAAAATTTTGAATGGAATGGGGACACGCCGTTTTGTGTTCCGAACTCGATCGAGAGAGGATTTAACTTACGTGTTTACATGGGGGAGTAATGAATATCCGTGTTTGCGACTGAACAGTTAGCACAAAAACTTTGCACTGCACATTAGCACTGAATTCCGTATAAATCCTCTCGAACCACAGGACGGGGGATTCACATTTGTCTCACTGCTTCAACGTGTTATATCTGTAATTGCTCACTTTCACACAGTGTCAATTTTTTTTTTCAATGCTGAGAGAGCACGTTCATGCCCAGCATCAAATATTCACTTCACTGACTGAGTCTTTCATGTCTTTTTGTCACGAACACTTGTTTGGAAAAAAAATAGTGCAAAAAAGGGGTTCGACAAAGAGGAAAATCTTATTATCCTCTGTGACGGTTTCTACAGAACTATTGGCACTTCATTCCTTCACATTCTCTGAGCACGTGGGGGACTCATTACTTAGGATATTCCACGGGGAAAGGTCAGATGCCGGGAGTATTGCGTTCGCTAAAAAAATCTTGATTAATTAAAAATGTTATGGGAGTAAATTAAAAATTCTTGATCAAGGGGAATTTGTCATTTACTTCACCTCAAATTCCAACTGTTTTTTTGTAGTATTCAGGAAAAATCACCGTCTAAGAATTTTAATATGTTTTGATTATGTTTTTGTTTCTAATTCAGGTAGAAATTCAATTTTTAATTAGATATGGCAACGAAAGTTGCAGAATATTTGTAATTTATTGCGTTCACATTATGTTAGAAAATTGAAAATTGTTGATCAAGGGGAATTTGTCGTTCACTTCACCCCAAATTCCAACTAAAATCTTCTCTGATATTCAACACAAATTAATCAAAATTTAAAATTTTTAATATGCTTTGTTAATGAGCTTTGTTTTTGTTTCTAATTAAGTTAGGGTTCAATTTTTAATTAGATATAGCAACCGAAGTTGCTCAAAATTTGCTATTTATTGCGTTCACAAAATATTTTAATTATTTGAAAATATCACGAGAGCAAATTGAAAATTTCCGATCAAGAAGAATTTGTCGTTCACTTCACATCAAATTCCAATTGAAATCTTCTCTAATATTCAACACAAATTAATCAACACATAAGAAATTTAATGTTTCCTTAATGATAAGCTTTCTTTTTTTTGTAATTCAATTCGAATTCAGTTTCAATTACATATAGCCACGAAAATTGCTAAAAATTCGCAATTTATTGCGTTCACAAAATAAATTGTTGATCAATAAAAATTTCCCATTCACTTCACCGGCAATTTCAACTGAAATCGCTTGTAATATTCACCCCAAATTAATTAACATTTTCGAATTTCAATCCGTTCCGTCAAAGATGAGCTTTGGTTTTTCTAAATTCAGTTGGCATTAAATTCTCAATTAGTTATTCCACCGAAAGTAGCTGAAAACTTGCAATTTATTCCGTTCCCTCCAATTCCACTGAAATGTGAAATTTCATGATTTCTTTCCCCTAGAAGTTTAATGTAGCTCTCCAAAAAATTACCAGTCAACTGCCCACGAAATGTCAACTTTTCCCCAGTGTCTGTGACTATCAACACCTTTCAAAAAAATTCTGGTCCGAAAGTTATCCTAACAACAGTGTCACTGAACATCACATGGCAATGTTTGTAAACATCGTCAGCTGATGACACCAACAGCTCTTCGAGTATCTCCACAATCCCCCAAATTCCTCCACAAAATGTTCAAAATAATAAAATAAATAAATAAAAATACTAAAAACCCGGAGTGTAATGATCCAAGAAATAAGAACTGATCTGCGAAAATGATTGAAAATTTCACGTCGATCTTTACAAATATTCAGTATCACCAACACATTCTGCTCGGACGTAGCACAAATGCCTGGTTTACACCAGCTGTGAACACCACGAATATCCAATAACACGAGAGGAGTGTTTGTTGACGGAAATATGCCTGTGTATCTATTGGAGAGGATTTTCGTGGAGTGTGCGTCATGGAGTCGCAACACGGACTGAGCGCGAAGAGTCTGGCGGCCCGAGTGGAACGCTTTCGGTTGGCGCGACGCCCTGTGTGGAACCCCTAGAGCAATGTACGATGAGCTGATAGGGGGTGCATGTACAGGTGTACAGGGGATTACTTTGTGTTCAGCGCAAAATGTTCATTACGATGAGAATTGCCTGGGGATCGAATATTGATCTCCATGCCCGCAGAAAATATAGTGCGCGGAAATTACTCTCGAACCTTTGAGCGAACACGTACGAAAAAAAATTCAAAAACATTTGACAACAAGACGAGCGTTTGCGTAATATAGAAAACAAGACGAGTATTTTGAAAAAAAATTAATTAATCGGATCAGTAGTTTGAGAGACATTAGGCGGAACCGTTTTTTTTACAAAAAGTTGAATATTTTATAAACCACTTGTCTGATTTCGCCTACTCACAATTTCATTTTTAAATATCAATAAGAGCGAGAATCTCACCAAATTTAAACATCCTATCTAAATTTTTTCGGGAGTTATCCTATTCATTGAATTACGTTTCGCTCGACGGTTACTTTTCGTACAGTAAAATTTACCACGATTTTCTGGATAATTTTCATCCAACTTTTTTTTCACCGTGTGGTAATTTCTTAAGTCGGTAATTTTTTTAGTCAAAACAAAATAAAGTTTTGGCTTCCGTTTTTGTAATTTCTATGGCCTTTTTTTAAATCTTTTTTGATCATTTATCCCTCATTTATTTATTATCTCTTTTTGAACCCTTTTCAATCCTTTGCTCTGCTTTCTTTATCCTTGCTCTATATTTTTCTACTCATTTTCTGAATATTTTTCGATCATTCATCTCTTACTTATTTATAATAAAATAGATCATTTATCCTTTTTCAACCCTTTTCAATCTTTTTCTATGATTTCTTTATCCTTTTTCTATATTTTTCCATTCATTTTCTGAATCTTTTTGTAATTACCACGAAAATCAAATGTGGAATTTTCATGATTTTTCCATAATTTATTTATCCTATTTTTAACCCCTTCTTATCCTTGGCTATTCTTTTGTCATAAAATTTAGATTCGTCGTTTAGAAAGCTAGAGAGAGAGGGGGAGAGGATGACACTCGAGGAAAATAAACAAAAAAGCAAAAACGAAAACGTTATTGAAGTCAAACGGAAATTAAAACAATAGAAACGTCAAACTTCAAGACATGTTCCTAGACCCTTCATGATTATGAAATTCATTGATTTTGTCACCAATTTTCCGTGACATCATCACCAATTTCCCATAACATCATCACTAATCTTCAGATTAATTCCCCTGATTTTCAGGGATTCGTCCAATTTTTGGGAATCCATCACCAAATTTCAGTGATAAAAATCACTGCCGATCAGTCTTTTTAATCAGCATCCAGTATCACCCAACTTGATGATAGATTCCTATAATTCCGTGGCATGTCCCTTTAAATCAAACCCTCTGTGGATGACTCCACTTGTCAAAATCAATACTAAAAGCGGTTGATACAAACTCGCATGCAGTTTCCATAGCAAAAAACAGTCTCAACTCCACAACATACCTCCCATCCCACCCCGCCCCATGACATACCATATTTCGAGGGAAAAATAGAGATCAACCGAGTGAACCTCCCAATCAAAATGCTTTCGTATTAGCTCCCACCGATCCAAATTGTTGTGCCGCTATTGACCACAGGATGACTGACTCGATGAATCCCGGAATGTGAAGGACCATTTGGGTGACGATACCGCAGACTATCCTGTGGTTTTTCACTATTTTATGAAGTATCAGACAAACAGCGGATAAATTGAAGGGTGATCAATCGAACTCAACATGACGAGGGGCCATAGGTGCACCCAGAAAAATTGTTTATTTGAGTTCAATAAACATTATTTGAATCAAATGAATCTAGTGATGCGGAACACAGCGAAGCTTTCCGCACGAGAATTACGTACGCTCGTGAACTTTACTCACGCCGTGCGGAAAACAACCGCTTTACGCACACTAATCCCTTTCGAAAAGTGCACTTTTGAGGCAGGTATCACAAAAATAGAAAAAAAAACCTGAAGTAAAATTGTTTGTAATTGAACTTTTTTTATTTTTGTGTTGTTTGTACACGTTCTTCCATGAAATGTCGCATTTTCTTTTGTTTATTTAGTTTGTAAGACATCAGTGATCATTTTTTTGGCAAATTATTGCTTGAATTGACGCGAAATAATATACCGTTTTGGCGTTTTACCATTATTGACTGACTCACGAAGTTTCATGATAGTGCAATTATTTTCCTGCATTTTTTCTAAAGTTTTGTGAATTTCCGAAAAGTTTTAGAAAAAACGCAGGGAAATGATTGGACGATCATGAAATTTCGTGAGTCATTAAGTAATGATAAAACGCAAAAAAGATATATTTTTGCACGTTAATGAATTTTGGCGAAAAGGGTGTAATACATCCTTAACAAAAATATTAATTTTCCGATAAAATTAGAATAAATGCATATACAATACTACTTCATTGCCAATCCGCGACGTTTCACTCTTCATTCCAATAAATATTAATGAAAATGAAAATTAAATATTAAAAATAATAACAATGAACTAATTTCCGAAAAACGATTGCTGAAATGAAAAAAAAATCGATGGACAGTTTTACATTTCCGAGAATAGATGCCCAAATTATGAACGAAACTCACTGATTTACCTGACGAGACAAGGAATGATTAGTTCCTCAATATTGGGAATCCAACGCCGCTCCTCGTTCTACCCCAGACCTAATCAAACAGTGAATCATTGCAGGACCGATCGACTACCCGTAAATCACTTAGTATGCATCGTACACCATAATTACATCTCCACTTCCTGAATTTAATTGCATCTCATTACGAATAGAAAAAACTTCTTAGAGACTGTGGAAGGATGGAGAGAAGTCATTAATTCAGTTTAAGCTTGCAGAAGAGAAGCTTACAGAAGCTTACCCCTCTCTCAATTTTACACAAAATGCACCCGCGCCAAAGATCCCAAAGCTGTTGGTGTAATTGTGAAATAGTTTATCTAACTGTGCCTCGTTTTATGGCGAAACAGAAAAGTTGAGAGCTTCCATCAGTGGCTGGACAATTCATCCCCCAACTTTATTATCCTGGGACAGTTCATCCCGGTATTTTCCATCCTCTTTTTATCTTACAGATGGAAAAATGGTACATCTGAATCAAATAAAAAACTTTATTTGAAATTTTTCAATTTTTCAATCTTATCCAATTTTCTCCGCATGCATAGAAAGATATCTGAAATTTTGATTAACATACTATTCGCATTATTGGATATCAGATCTCGTGTTGGCTCCCCCTGCAGTATCTCGGAGAAAGGAAGTACTGTTTCCCCTCACGTAATGTTTAAACCTCAGACCTTTCTTTTCCAGATCACGAAGACTTGCAGTGCCCTCTAAAAGGGGTATCGATCGCCCCAACAGCACGAATTACCTATTCACGTAGCAGAAAAACGCTCGCAGAATGGCTTCAACGCCTGCAATAACTTGAAAAAGTCTTGAAAACCCTTTCATTTAGCGCTAATACCTTGGAGTAACGCTGGAAAATTTATTTAATCCGCTGAAGATAAGATGAGATTACTCAGTTTGAAACTGAACATAAGTTTCAATCTCGGAGAAGCTTCTTGAGTACAAAGATGGGTTCGAAGTCTTCTCCCGGGTCCCTCCCCTTATTTTCATGCTCAACAGTTCATAATTATTTTCGTTAAGCCCCAACTTTACTTGTTACCATTTAGCCACTGTCTATTCCATTAGTCGTGCTGTACTGTCAACGGACATTTTCGTGGTCGAAATCCCGGGAGACTTGCAGCACTGCGAGTCCTTTGAACTGTGTTATCATGGCAAACAAAAGATTAGCTTTAGCAGTGTTTCTATTACGATCTCTGACGAGTCGAGAAAGTTTTGTGTTTGAGACATTGCCGTAAGGGTGGTTGAAACCAGAAGCTATATTGAACTGGTGTGAAGGTTAATTATACTGAGGACAAATACACGGAGAAGAAAATTTTTGTATACTAAATTCTGTCAAAGACGTAACCGCGTTTGGAAGGGTGGAGGGCACAAGGATAAGTCAGGAGTTGGGTAGAGTGGAGGAATACGGGGAGGTTCCTTCTTTGGCAAGAAGCACTTTACGAAGTACTTCCTCAGAGTTAGTTGACATCAGAAACTATATTTCGTTAGGGACGAAGATTTCTTATTCTTAGTCCAAAACGTGGATTCATCTTCGAATATCCTTTGGATAAATACTGTTTATGAAGATCTCATTCAAATGAATTTACCTTCTGAGTGGTTCTGAGTTCCTCCTCACTCCATCTCCGTCGATCTACAAATGCTTTTAACCCGAACACGAGATTTGTTGTAACAGTGTTTCTATTACGACTTCTGTCGAGTCAACAAAGTTTTGCTTGTACTAAATTCTGTCAAAGAAGTAACCGTGATTGGAGGGGTGGAGGGCACAAGGATAAATCGGGAGTTGGGTAGAGTGGAGGTGTAGGACGAGGTTCCTTCTTTGGCAAGAAGCACTTTACGAACTATTTCCTTAGAGTTAGTTGGCATCAGAAACTATATTTCGTTAGGGACGAAGATTTCTTTTTTTGAGTCCAAAACATGAATTCATCTTCGAATATCCCTTGGGTAAATACTGTTTATGGAGATCTCATTCTAGTAACAAATATATGAATCAACAAATTTTATGAATTTTGAAACATGAATTTTGTCATATCGCCCTCAATTAAACGCATCCTACATTAAATCTATCGAATGCCTCTAAATGTGGCTTCTGAGTGGTTCTGAGTCGGTACTCACTCCGGGTTCCTCGCTCGACAAATGTTGTTAACTCTAACACGAGATTGGTTTCAACTGTATTTCTGTTACGACACCTGCCGAGTCAGCAAAGTTTTGCCCACAAGACATTCCCGCAGAGTTATTTGACATCAGAAATTGTATTTTGATAGGGATGAAGATTACTTATTCTGAGTCCAAAAATGTGGATTCATCTTCGCATGTCCTTTGGCTGAACATTGTTTATGGAGATCTGATGCAAGTGCCACATGAAATCATTCATAAATTTTGTAATATCAACCTCAATTCAACGTATTCTACATTTGATTTATCCAATATCTCTGAAAATAGCTTCTGAGTGGTTCTGAGTCTGCACTGACTCCAGTCAATTGCGCCACATAAGCTCATCCAAAGGGACCGCTTCACCGGTCCACAACAGTTACCGGAGACCCGAAAAATCGGAGAAAAATGAAATGTAATAAAAACGGTATTATACCTCTTCAGTGCAACAGGTGGATACAACGAATGTCGCCAAAAATATGAAAGTCCTTATCCATATTTACTATTTGGGTTCGAGAGGCGAAACCAAGATATCGAGCGTCAGCGATCGTTTCCAATTGAACGGGAATACCTACGATACGGACATGCCTTTCCAGATGATGGATAATTCCTCGAATACGTAACAGAGCTCATGAATATAGAAATATAAGGACTTCGAGCGATCAATACAGAAGAGGAAAGAAAATTACGCTGGTGTGTACTGCAGTGGAATCCACCGAGAAAAAAATCGACGAAAACAGAAGAACAATTAGTGTCTGAAATTAAGATACTCTTGTCCCCCTTTTCAAGACATTTGGGTGTACAAATTTAAGTCATTTCTAGTGTCACAAATTAAGGCAATAAGACTTGTACTCCAGACATTCTAGGCAGGGATGGGCAATAATATTAGATTCCGGAAACATTAAGAAGCATTATCTCATTATATTGTACAAAGTTTAACTATATTTAAACATTTTAAATATTGTAAAATTTAATAACTAAATTTTTCGATTATTCGTGAATAAAATATTTGATATTTTTTGAATGTAAATTTGTCGTTGAAAAATTAATTCTCTTTTTAGGTACTTGCTTTTCGATTATTCAAATAATCGTCAAGCTTCATACCTAAATTATCAGTTAATAGATTATTTCAAAATTTGAATGTGGAAATTGATGGTCAATTTTATATTTTTGAGATTTTCAAGATTTATGTTAAACATTGACATCTTTATGGTTTGACGAAAATTATGATTGATGGATATGCCTAGCCCTCATTCTAGGTGTCTTAGTCTAGGATCTTTTATTTCGAAGCCACTGAATTACGTAATATCTACGTAATTGCAATTACGCAGATTGTACAGTAATTTTTTGTCGGTTTCTTTTTCCTTGTACAGAACAGTAGCTCGTTAAGCGCGTGTAACGAACGAAAAATACGGTGGATTAGGGAGTCTATTCTCGAGTTGAAATCGTGCGTTCGATTTCGATAGGTCGCATGCGACTCGTGGTACGCCTTATGGGCCGTATGCGACTTGTTGAAGTCGAACTTACGATTTCAATTCGAGAATAGGCTCCCTGAATCGAGTACCGTAGTGAATCTTCTTCGCCATTCAATTCCGTCGAGACGGTCCAACTCCTTTTCTCGGATTGGTGCCTTCAGGGAGGGATCAGGCACCAAAGCGATTACTCTGCCATTGCCCGAACATCTGAACTGCCATGATTGAAACCTAATTAACGCTTGAATTGCACCTCAGCGCATTTGCTCATTGATTGTGGCATTAGTTGGTTCCAAATCGGCTTACGCTCGTTCTGGAGCAGAGTGCCTTGTAAATCCTTCTTTAATGGATAATTAGTCGAGCGAAGCTGCTGTTTCCTTAAAGTTTTTTAGGTAATTTTTATTTTAGGTAATTTTACTGTACGAAAGGTAATTGTGGAACGAAATGTAATTTCGGCGCAAATTACCCTCACGTTCAGTAAATTTTTCCGGACCAACAGAGAAAAATTCACTATTCGTCTTGCACTTTGTCCCCAATATACACTGAGAAAAAAATTAGTTTTGTCGAATATCCATTTTCTTGAGAGAAGTATTTATTTTTTCAATACCATAATTCGTCACACGGGGAGAAATTTTTGATAAAAATTATCCTACCCTTCTATAAAAGTGTATCATGAGTCATCGTTTCTCCATTTCTATCCCGAAATTTAGTAAAAATTAATATATGACGAATTTTATTTTACGTTAGAGAAATTCTATCCATTAAACCATCTGAAGGACGTCTGTGAAACCTTTTGAAATACGACTGCTATCTGGATCTGTCGTCATTCTATTCATTCTTTCGTCATTCTATTCTCTGGAATTACTGAAGTGAACATCGATTGTGTTCCACGTTCGTAACTCATACACTGTCCGCCCCTTTTATTAATTCGCTACGTGTCCGTCCACCTCATTTCTCCAAACGTAACAACATTACCACTAATACCAACCAGAACATTCCTCCTCATATTATCTTCCATTTAGAATTCATTTCAGATTTCAATCTCCACGATTTGAGTTATGTTTACACTACTCTGCTGTGTGTTAACGCTCCTCACAATTTCATAATTTCAGAACAGTTTCTTTGATTATTTTCCCCTTCTGTTCCATTAAAAGAACTTCACAACGTACTCACCAACAGTCCGCGGTAATAGTACATCAAAGTATAAAGGCACATTTGTTGAAATGATATTTTACCCAACGAGTTGCTAACTGACGGAGTCTACAGCCGGAGCCAAGGGCGAGTCAAAAACGTAATTTACCCCGAGTTATGTAAAACTGATAGCGGACTCCCATCTGCATAAATCTGCGCATCACGTTAATCACAATAATTAAGGCTTGAACCCATCATGGGAAATAAAAATAAAAATTCTGAAATACATTCCATCAACTAAAGGATTTTCATCCAGCAGTTTCACATTCGTTTATACGGATTTATTGCCCGGAAACCCGTTAAATTATTATGGAAAACTGAGCCGAAGCCGGATCGGAAGAATTTGAATTGCAAAATTGTTGAATATTCGGGGTTTCGTTGTACTCTCCCATATTTGATATGAGCAGTCCTTTGAACGTCATATTAATTCGAATGAAAATAAAAATGGATATTTACAGATGGAAAGGGAAGTTTCAAATGCACTTTGTCAATCGTTCTGTGACGGTTGTGAATGTTTGCGGGCTATCCCGTTTTCAATACGTTTGAACAAATATGACTTCGACATGGCCATGAACAATATTTTGAGTACACAAAGTCGGATGATTTAATTCTAGGGTTCATAAGTATTTCATTCAACAATAATAACTAGATTGATAAAATTTAATAACTTGATTTGCCGTGGACAAAATGAAACCCGAATGTATATGGCGTGTGCAAATAGCAAGATTTCTTCATTTCCATTATTTCGGCATTTCTGGCACCTCTGAGGGTTTCATTGGCATTAGAGGGGCCAATCAATACAGAATCAACATTCACTTGAAAAAATTCGATTTTGGCGAAAGTTGCCTTTCCCCCGGAAAAAATCCAAGATCTGACCCTTGACCCAGTGAAAACGAAAAATTTTTTTTTCGTCTTTCCTGTCGCCTCCGAGGGTTTCATTGGCATCAGGGGGGTCAATAAATACAGAATCAACGTTCGCTATTTTTTATTTGAACACCCCATGCAAATGGGGAGATGAGGGCGGCTAAAATATATTCTGCAACCCTCTCTCCTTGTTGGGTACAAATTTCAACCCTCCGCATACATGTCTTCCCCCTCCTCAAATACCTTACCAAGTTACCTTTTTGTACCTCGAGTACAGAAAGTTGGACGAGTCGTCAAAAAAAAGGTATTTACACGAATATAAATTCTTTGGTTAATAAATATTCAATTTAACCAAAATAAGTGGATTTGTATAATGCAAGAATTTTATATTTCATACATGCCAGCTCTCGCTATGAATTTTGGCTTCTAACCATGCATAAAAAGAGGACCCGAATGAAATCTATCCTGTACAAATAGCAAGCTCTCTTCATTTCCATATCAAAATATTAACCAGACTCGGAGCGATCAAACTGGACGAGAAATTACTCGACACGGAGGAAAATGTATAATAAAATTATGATGGTAAACTGAGTCGAAACGGGATCGAAAAAATTTGGATTAGAAAGTTGTTGAACGTTTGAAACTTTTATGTATTTTTTCATAATTAATATTCCTTTCAACGCCGTATTAATTCGAATGAACATAAATGGATATTTACAGATGGAAAGAGAAGTTTTACATGAATTTTACAAATCGTTCTGTGACGGTTGTAAATGTTGAAACGAATACAATTTCGAACTGGTAATAAAAAATATTTCAAGTACAGAATGTTGGACGAGTTGTCAAAAACCAGGTAGTCACACGAATATAAATTCCCTGCTTCATGAATATTCACATCAACAAAAATGACTCTATGATCCAAAAACTTGATATTCCATGTATGTCAGCTACAGCAATGAACCTGGACTTCTAGCTCTGCATCAAAATGAAACTCGAGTGTAACGTGGCTTCTGAAAATAACAAACTTTCTTCATTTCCATATCAAAATATGTACCAGACTGAGACCCTCCAACTGGACGGAAAATTACTCGACTCTTATTAATCGACGCTAATAAACGGAAATCAATGTTCAATCCTCGCTTAATGAGGGCGGCGCCGCCCGTTTTCATTTTTTTTATATTTCAGCGTGTTTTTCGACGCTTATAAATTCTGAAAAAAATTGGAGTTCCTAGTTCAATTCTTTTAATAAGCGTTGGCGTTGTCCGCTTTTTTCCCGGGAAATTTGTTCAGCTAATAAAAAAGAAACGTGGAGCGGACAGAACAGCGCCGCCCGGTGCGCATGAGTCAGTGTCGACCGCTCGAGCGACAGTGTTGCTACATTCACTGCCACACTTGCAATGCGCGCGCGGCGGTAAGCGCCACTGTGGCAACAGCGCGCTCGGCTAAGCCGGCTGCGCTGCGCTAACCGCGTGCCGGATGAAGGCTGGCGTCCGAGTGCGAGTGATCGAGGGTTAGTAAAAATTGATCTGTGAAAATTGCTCTTTGTTATCGTAAATTTTGAAGAATAGGATAGTGGGGTGATAATTGCCTTCTTCGTGTAGGAAAAAATTACAACTTCTCACTTCTCATAAACCTCCTCACCAATGGGCAGTATTAACCCCTAATTTACATTTCACCATCACATATTTCAGGCCGTTAACCATGACTAATAGTACCCCATCATCAGGTTAAACCCTCTCTCCAGTAGCGGCGAGGAAATAAAAGAAAATTTAGTCGGTTAGAAACACGCGAAACACCGAGTGACTCCCAAAGGGAAGCAAGTAAGAAGTAACACTTCGATCAATAGACGCCACCCTGTATGAAGACAAATTCGCCATTTTCCTGTACATACTGTGTCAATTTTGGGCAGACCGGAATTACACATCCACTGAATGAGGTATTCTGGAAATTGCATTAAGCTCATTGCGGATTTCCGAGTCCTCAGGGCCGAGTGAATTTTGCGCTGGAGTATTTGCTCGACCGTAAAAATTATCCAGCGTTACGGGAGACAGATGGAAACACTTCTTGTTGGATTATCAAAGTGTGTTAAGCACATCGGGTTGATGCACAACGTTTTATAAAGAATCGGAAAATCGGATTGCAGGGAAATTCACGTTTCTTAGCTGATTTCTGCTCGAGATTACGCTCCAGCTTGTTCTTATTTGTGAGGACTAATGATTATCTATTTTTGGGAAATCCCAACTTTTACATTACATTTGCCTGGAGGGAAGCTAGTGGGGAATCGCTTTCCTCACAACATAGTCTATATATTTCTGTTGATAGAATTGAATAAGTTTTATTGAATATGAAGAGATAAACTTCTTTGTTTCAAATTTTCGTTAATAAATTGGCAATTTGGTTCCGAATGGAATTTCAAGAAAAAGGATTTGATTATATTGAACAAACAATTTAGTTATTTAAAGAAAAATATTAAATTTGAAAAACTAATTTATTTATTTCAAATAAACATTTATTAATAGTAAAAAAACATTTGTTTAATATAAGCAACACTTCGAATCCAATTTTTTATTTAATTTTAAAAAAAACTTTATTTGGTATTATTTAAATAACCTTATTTATTTAATTTAAATAAACTTCATTTGATTCAAATAAATTATTCTTCTGGGCGTTGATTCAACCATTTTCAATCATCAAATTTGTCAATTAAGTTGCGTGTGGAAAGTTTGAAAAATAATGAATCTTCAGCATTTAAATTATATTTTGTTCTAAACTACTATTTTTTCAACCATTCGTTGTTTATAAATAAATCATTGAGATTGTTTAAACTTTAAGAAAAATACTGCAGGTAAAATTCTGAGTACGAATAGAGTTATTTCAATTCCGAACAAATGATTGTTATGGTGGAAAATTGATTGTTCACAAATTATTTGTAGAAAATTCTCGTAATTTTCAAAAATTGCATTTTTTAAATCATTTCATCAATCTTCCTGCAAAAGTAAACTGTCTCATTTTTTTAGATTGTAAAATTTTTTTCTAACGGTTCAACATCGAGATTTAAATTTAGACCCGCAAGGTTTAAATAATAAAATCATTGGAAAAAGTCCGGAAACTTGGGGTCAAAAATACTCAATTGAAAGCTCTGATGTTCGATTACAAAAGTAGAAAAACATTGCAGTGGAGAAAAAATAGGCAAAGTACTTGGATATCCTCGAAATCACGATTATAATTTATTCAGCTAAGAAACAATCCCTGAATTGGATAAATTCTGAAAATAACAAAAATAAAAATGAAAAAAATCCGATAAATTCATGACAGATTTCAGGAAAAGCAGTAAACGACCAAATCGGAAACATCGAAAAGAGATTAACGTTCGATAGAAATTTGTATATGCGCTTCGCATCGCTTGGATTCGGTCGGAGCGCACATACGGTAAAACTACTTTCATAATTTCCGTACCCCCAGCTGAACGAGACTACCACATCTCATTATAACTCCACAGGGGGGAAAGGGAACAGAAAGTTTTACGAATGGAGGATATCTCCGGGGGATAAAGTAAATTTGCGTATGTTGGCTCCTGTTCCAATGCTTGTTCAGACGTCGTGGGGTATCACATTTGAAGCATTTTGACAGTCCCCAGAATCTATCAAGAGTGAAATATGATTGGAGTAATTGTTTCAGTTATTTTGTCACTTGCTCCCGAAAAATCGTTGTTTTATGCGGAACAAGGGACAGTAGTTTTTCGTTTCGGCTGTCTAATAATCACAGACAAGAAATGAACCCTTGAATGAAACAATAATAATGATATGATAGCAATCTTGTAACTTAGGGATAAAATATTTGTTGATAAATTTTCCCCTATATGAGATATTTTCATCCTGAAAAGGCACCGTCTGGTGTGAATTATCCGCCTCTTGAGCCAAATATTTCGTTGCTGTCGAAAGCAGAACAATTATTCATGTTTGAGACTTTCAAAGTCGAACCAAACAAATTCTTTTTTGGCAATTTTCAACTAGCGATTTTGTTGGCCCAAACAAAACTTGTTCGACAACGTGTTTGTTTTTCTCTCAGTACAGCGATAAGAATATCCCCCATACAGCATTCCTCCCCCGCAAATACATGAATGCATTCCGATAAAGTTTGAGCGCCGCCGCAGTTCCTTTCGACGTTCGTCCCAGGCCACACGCTCCGCAACAATAAAAAAATTCCACCCGCAAATTCATTCCGCTCCGAGAATTCTTTTAACTACATATTTGAATTGCGAAGTTTCCACTTCCTGGTTATTATTATATTCATCTCCTTATACCCAGCATCCCACACTCACAGCATTTTTATTTTAATTTTCAGCGGATCCCACAGCGGATTCGTCACACGATCGTAAAAAGATGAGGTGTGGGGAGACGTGCGAAGAACTGCAGTCATGTTTCAAGGCGTAAAAACTCCCGGCATACTAAGCGCACGGCTATTCCTCACTCCGCTCATTTTCCACTTTCTTGAATTTTCCCCGACCCCCAGCTGATATTGATTGGCGAATGAACTGCGCTAGCGCCATGAGGGAATAATCAATTTTTACGAGACAGTCATGTACCGGAAAACCTCAATATAACTCCCATTTAATTGTCGTTGAGAGCCTAAAACGACATTATCGATTGAATTTGAAATTAATATCACGCGGAGGAAGGGAGTTTATTTCATAATGACCCTTACAGGAGCAGAATCTTCACTGTAGAAAACTTCTCGCTGAACACATTCCGAGCGGAATATTTTGACCTCAGAAGTCCTGGAGACGGCGGTGAATTATTCTATTTATGTCCCTTTTAGGAGCGTTTCAGGTTTTCCAAGGATTTTTTCGAGGCGAATATTTCGTTCGGGTTCAAGGTTTATCCCTAGAAAAAAGTTTCTTCTTATGATTGCTCCCGTGTTTTTCATAGATAATATTTATGATACTCTCCAGCTATTGAAAAAAATTCTAAGTAGCTGGACTACACAGTTTAGGAGATAGTAAATTTTACAAAACATTCAACGGATTCGGAATTTGCATGGACAAAAAAATTACTTGAATTGAGTATAAAATATACTTTAATCAAGTATATTTCTCTCAAGTGTAACATAAGGGTCAGACACCAAGTGTGAGAATATAAGGGTCAAAAAGTAGAGGTTAAAAAATGAGGGTCAGAATATTAGAGTCAAAAACTGAGGGCCTGAATGTAAAGGTGAAGGAATGAGGGTCAGAATGTTAGGGTTAAAAAATTAGGGTCAGAATATAAAAGTAAAAAAGTGGGTGTCAAGCAATGAGGGTCATATAAGGGCTAAAAACGGTGATCAAGCATAATATATGACTCATATTTAGACCCTCATTGCCTGACACCCACTTTTTTACTTTTATATTCTGACCCTAATGTTCTGACCCTCCTTTTTTAACCTCCACTTTTTGACCCTTATATTCTGACACTCAGTGCCTGACCCTTATATTACACTTGAGAGGGCTTGCTACAACCCGGCCTGATACAAAACAATCATCTTCGAATTGCAATACCCATCCCCCAATTTGAGTGGCATTTGAAAGCATGAGGACAGTCGTAAGAAAAACCTGTTTTCTAGGGATAGACCGGAAATTTCAATTGTTCTCCGAACACTGCGTAACAAAAAAATGAAGGTATTAAACAGAATTGGAGAACACGCGATATTTCCGAAGCCCTGCGGACATTATTTCTGATGATTTCGAGTTTTGTGTGTGTTGTGTGGGTAACGAATTCCTCGCTTTGTTTCAGCATTCCGCTATCAGCACGTGTTTTTTAATATTTCAATCCAAATATTCTCGCCATCGTTTTGTCAGGAATATTCGGGTGCGCATACCTCCCGAAATTGCCGGAATTCCGACACTCATGGACCCATTTACGTCTGGATATTGACGCATGCTTGAAATACCGGGTTTATGAATTATTTGCGAATTTGATTGGATCTCGGGTGTCATCAATTTGCGATCGCAGTAGGGAAATAGCAGAGGCCTTGTTACGTCGCGTTAACTTGACTCGGAAGTTGCAAATATTTGAATTAAAGTGATACTTTGGGTATTTCGAAGTTTTAGATGTTCACAATGAGTCGATTTTTTAATTGATTATTTGATTACTCTGTATGGATTATAATTGAATATTTCAATGAATTAATATAATTTTTGTTAGTTACTGGAAACAATCAAATGACGCATTCATGTGAATTGTGAATTGGCTTTCAATGTTAAGAATATTGTACAGAATTAAAATTATTTTATTACATACAAAATCAGGTAACTAGTACAATTTTTCAATTTTTATCAAATTAATTATCAATAAACATTTTAAACTTTTCAGATATGAAAATAATCATTAATCACATTTTTCAATTTTTCAAACATTTTATAAAAAAAAATTTCAGCAATCAAATTCACAAGACTGATGACTTTTAGATTAATGAAAAATGAAATTCAGAAATTTAGAATTTATTGATTAATTGTAATTAACAATTAAAAATTATTTTCAAATTTTAAACTAAAAACTGTAAAATTAAGAACATTGATTTCAGACAAATAAAGTCTCCTTTGACCTATAAAATATCGCTCAATGCGAAATGCCTCCAGAACTCATCACCAAACCCGAGCATCGACCTCATAAAAAATTCAATACAATTCCAGCCATCTCAATTTTCTCGTTTCCGTACCCTTTGTTCAAGCGTTAGATCTCCAAAAAAAAACAGAAGCAGGAGAGAATGCACTCCTCCAACTCGTCTCTCGTTTATTCAAGAGCCGCGCTTCCTTCGACCCCGTATTTTCCGCAAACAATTAGTCCTGAGAGATTCTTCCGATGGCTTCTTCCCCTCCCCTTGACTTACGTAAACTCGAATGCACGGGAATAATGAGGAGTAAACACGGATCCGCCAAAACATTACAGTCCAGTTCCGAAGACACAAACTGAAATGCAACTGGGAGAACTCTCTACTAAAGACATTCGTTTAAGCTTGTGTACCGTGAATTTTGGAAGCTTATTTTACCAAGAACATTGAAAAATTAATATCTTGAATCATGTCGAGAGATTTCCCTGAATTTTCCTGATTTTTCTGAATTTTCACAAAATAATTGAACTGAAAAATCAAGTATTTTATCGATTGATTTTATTGATTAGATTGACAAATTCTGAATACGGTAAATTTTTTGTAAAATTTTATAGAACATTTTTATAGAACATTTCCTCTGACCTAAATGATTAGGACAATTATGATTCATTTATTCATGTTTCATAGAATGATATTCAATTCTCGTTCGAGACATCCGTCATGCTCGAGTTCTCATTTTCGATTCGACCTATTGCCCATGCTCTTTTTGAAAAGGATGTGAGAGCTCTCAAATAAGGAACCTCCGTTCGAACTACTTTTCCATAAACCTCGAAAATTCCTGTTAACAAACACACTTCACTTCAACCCATGAAGATTGCCAGACGAATAAAGATTGAGAAAAATGTGAAAGATTGCGCAGATCGAGTCAACCATCACCGTCGGCTGGTTTACGACCATCCGTGCTGAAGGAATGTCACGTATAGTTTTCAAAGTTCTCTCGTCCTCAATGTTACACCGAGAATGGGTGAACCGCATGATGCCTCTAGGATCACGTTTTCTCTGTCCTATTACATTGGATCAAACTTCTCCCGATTCGGGAGGTTTACGGCGAGCACTTACACGTGATCCCTCCAACTCGACGAAGAGTTGCAGCTACTGGAGTCGATACAAGGAGATGGGTTTGGGTAGTTTGTAATGAATCTCAGGCGAACTGCTGTTTGAGTTTGCGGGGCACAATATTCCTGCGACTTGAGATCTAATTCGACTTGGAGAGGTTTGGAGGTCATAAGTTGGATTGGATATCACTTGTTCTCCAGTCGGAGATGTGAAATCGATAGTTATCGATAAACCAGAAGTTTTGCTGCGGTATCCGGTTGAGAAAGCCCACGGGCTGCACCCAGCGAAATTGCTTATTTGAATTGAATATTTCAACTGAAGAAAATAAATGGGTTTATTCAAATAGCTTGTTATGAAGCTTTTAGTTGAATTGAACTCTACGCTGAAAGAAAAAATTAATTTTATCAGCGAATTTTAGTTGAAGCAAACATCATTTGGTTGTTAATTCTCAAATTAACTTGATTTCATAGTGAATACCAGTTATCTCTTCTTGAGATACATTTGACTGGGTGAAATCGAACTTCTCTAGAATTGAAGTTCCTTTTATTTGTCGCAATAATGAGAGTATTTGCTTTCTTTCTAGCCAAAAGTTTGCCAACTCCAGGAATTCGTTGGTTTACTCAAAAATCAAAATTATTCTTATGACTAAATACGTTATTATCTCAATCAACATGATCATACGTTGTTCTCAGTAAATTATAATTGAAGTGAGCATTTCGTCTGTCGAATCAGGATAAATATTGTTACGCGGAAAAAGCTTTGAGATTGTAGTAAGATGTCGTTGAGTTGAAAGAAGTTTATATTTCTTGACTAAAAAAAATCGCATTAGTTTACGATAACAGAATCACAGATTACGGCAATTCAACACAAACTTGGATATCACAAATTTCGTTCAATGTGATGTACGGAAAGCTGAATTTAAACATCGGCTTCATTCGAGAAAACAACATTCAATTAATTCCTCAATGTAATCATCTCCATGAATGCCTGATTTATTCAATTTTCGATGAAAATATTGTTGAAAATGAATTGAAAAATTTGCAATAAAAACTTGTATTTTGGTGCAGACAACCCAAAATTTTTCAATTGAGGAAGCAACAGTAACTATACTCATTTATAAAAAATGCAATTGTCCACTTGTTTCTATTGACCGCAAAACCACAGAAATTGCATCAATTCATCAAATGTTGCAATTTATTTTATGCTCTCTTTTACTTCCTTATCAGGCATTTCCCGAGGAAATAAACCCTGCAGATAGGAGTGGCATCACACAACTTAACACGCTCGTTCAACATGACCTAGGAACCACCCATTGTCACGTATATTCTACATTATCAAATCAACGAGTTCCCCCGTCGTAGGGAGAGAACATCCTCGTCAACACCAGCACACTCGACGAGAATTTTTATCCCTCCTTAAATGAAGAAGATGTCGTAACCAGCTGTCGCCTCGCGAGCTACTGTCTCCTGCACTGAGAGTATTCATATATGAACATCATAAAGGAAAAAAAACTATTTTAGTTCTCAGGGACCTGCGGCATTTTAAAATTCAACGAGTGAGGAAACCTAAAATCAAGTGATTTTATCACTATGCGGAGGGAAAAGGTGCACTCCAAAAATAGAGTGTTTGACGCTCATCTGAATTTCAAATGGCAGACAAAAACAGACGTCGGAATCATCATAAATGTCTGAAAGTCGGTAAAATGTCTGACAATTTCAGAAACCACTGGTTTCTGAAAAGGACTCAAACATTTCTTTCATGTGAAACTTTTCAAACGTTTAGTTCTGATGTTAGTTCTCTTACTTCTGAAATTCCGTTATTTATTAGTCATTATGATATTTAAAAATTAATGTTAAAAAAAACATGACATTAATATTAATTTTTATGTTAATTTATTAGTTATTGTTATTAACATAAAAATTAATGTTAATGTTAATTTTCTATGGAAAATTAATGAATGTTAGAGTTCCGAATACATTTTACAATTTTCGGAAAAATCGCCTTGATCTTGAAAAATTCACCATTCATCTCGCATTTTTTTCCACGGCCCACAGTCCAAAAAACCTAGAACTGAATTTCATTCTACGATTACTTGATTTGTTTTATAATTTTTTCCCATTTTTTTACACCGTCTACTAATTTCAGTGACATTTTTATCAATTAGTAAATAAATTCAGTAGCGAAGTGGTCAAACAGTTTAAGTCGCTTTTGGCTATTGGCTAGTTTTCAATGAATATCTCGAAATCTAAGGGAGATAGCAAAATTTTTCTCATAACCTTTTTAGTAGGACTCATTACACTTTACAAAAAAGGTTATTATAAAAATTTCGCTATCTCCCTTCAATTCGGAAATATTTGTGGAAAACTCACCTAAAGACTAAATTGACTTGAACTGTTTGACCACTTCGCTACTGAATTCTAGTCGTGTCAGTAATAATCGTTAAAAATTAGGGATAAATTTCCACTAATCGAAGATCGACTCGAAAGAATTACGGAGATAGTATTAGTAGAAAGTCAAACTGTGTTCATCCACCCGCGGAAAAATTCCAATCTGAAAACCCCCTAATGTTTCCGCGGCTTGACCTTTCTGAAAGTGCCAATTGAATTCGTATATAGAATCCTGAAATCCCTGGGTGCAGTCGACATTTCTCCAGTTACAAATAAGGTTTTTGTGTGGTGGTGAGAATAATTGTGTGGTGCCGAGAAAGATCGTCTCCGTTTACGATGTATATCGGGAAGGGGAAAATTGACGTCTTAAGAGGTCTCTTGTAAAGTCGTTGAAGATTTGTCACCGCTTTTAGTAGGACTTTTCACACTACAAGATACCCTAAAACTCAAGGAGAATCTCGTGAGAGTAGCGCGCACGGAAAGAAATGTAGAGTAAAAATTACGGAACTCACAGTTCGCTCACCGATTACGGAATCGACTCAGAAAATTTAAGTGACGGTATCTCAATTTTTCACAGGAGATTAAGTTCCGTAAAATTTCCTACAACCACATTTCGCTCCGGAATTACGGAAAAAATACGTAATTTTTATTCAATATTTCTCTCGGTGCGAGGAATTATTTGGAGGGGAAAACACAACTGGAATTTTGATCTCCGACGTTTTGTCAATGCACTCTTACAAAACAATTAAATTGTAAATGAATGAAAAATCTTGAATTGGAGAATTTTATTTGATTCAAACATCTAACATATCTTGGTGCACCTTGTAGAATTATTCCACCCCCAGCCATGCCCCAGGGTACTCCAAAAACTGAGTAAAATTCGTCCCCCATACCCCCAAATGCTCGAGCTGCAAAATTAAAGAGTCCAAGCTCAAACAGATTCCCAGCCCCGGGGAACCTGTGAATGCAACATGAATGCGTATGTTTCTCTTTTATAGTACCCCTCAGGGAATTTAAATTGAAGATGACGACCATGTTGCAAGTAATATAATATCATGACCCCACGCGAGATCTTGAGTTTTGTGGCCCTCCGATTCCCTCACATGCATTCTCCCGTCACGTCTGAAAAGGCCCGCAGAACACATCCAACACAATTTCTCTGACACTTGCTCTCCATTATCCTGCGGTGCGGTGTTTTACGATACACGCGATCCGGGCAATTGACGGACGACTGAAGTACCAATATTGATCCGATCAATTTCCCGATTGCGAGCGTGCAATCAAATCCGTGACGAGAGAATGAATGAAAAGCGATTATCAATTGATTGAAACACTTTGTGAGGAATTAGTGAAATTGACACATTCAATAGCACATGGGACGCACTTGTTACACGAGCGGAAAATAAATACATTTAGTGTGACAAGTTGGACTGACTGTTGCACTGTTGCACTGAGAGAAAAATATGATTCTTCTGACTATATTCCATCACCATCGAATTATAGTCAAAAAGTCCTCAACAATTTTTCATGGGTTGCGGTAACTGCCGGAGAAGTAATTACTACAATGGAATGTAGTCATTGCAACTATTTTATAGTTCTACTCACGATAGATTTGTCGTGGTTAGTGATGCCGCGAGACATTTCACCAGCCATCACGAGACAATACTTTGGAGAGATTGCCTCGGTCTCAGTGAACACGCAAATTTTTGGTCTCATCTCCGTCTAGAAATACGCAGTGTCGGCTTCTCTCGTGATGACTTCGAGTCAATTTATCTCATCTCGGTTTCCAGTTTTTCGCATTTTTTATCTGTAGAAAACCGAGACGAGACAAACCGAGACTAGTCGTGGTTACTTTTGAATTTTGGTTAGTTTAACTGCATTCTGATTTGCAAAAATTACGCTTGTGAAGTTACTATAATGTTATGTGCCGCATACAAAAAAAAATCGTATCATTCACCAAAACTGCCTCAACTATTTTCTTATTGTAAATCGAACTCCTGTTTTTTTTTTCCTTGAAATTTCAGTGGTCATTAAATTTCAAGGAATCGATAAAAATTTCCAAAAAGTGTACCGGCAATTTCAGAAAAAAATTTTCAACACTAGTTGAATTTTCATAAATATGTTCTTCTCGCCATACAGTTATTCATTGAACCGCAGTCGAAAGCTCCGCTTCCCGCACATTCCCCAAAGCTTCCTTCCCAAAATATGCGCGAACTACCAATTTGTCCCAAAATGTTGAATTATTGACGACCACGGGACCCTCGTATGTACCTAACAAATCTCGTTTCACGTACACGACTCTCGTGGCACTATCTCATGCTTCTGACGCTCAACGTGCAGTTGCCTAAAATAAACTGGGACGTAAATACCGGGTGAAATTGAATCGTTCCTCCGCTGAACACGAACCTCTCGCTAGTATCACGCTTCATACCCTGGAGTGCTTGCAGTTCCCGCATTCACACTCCCCTCACAACAGTTTACATTAAATAAATAAATAAATAAAAAGGGAATAAATCCGTCAGAAATATGTTCACAAAGGTTTGTAAAGTGTGCGCGTGAAAATATTCGCAAAAGCGAACGCAAAGATCATCGAAAATCATTCTTGAAGTGAGCAAACCCAGACAGCAGAACTCAAACAGAAGTGAATACGGAAATTATGGAGCCAGATCCATATTACAGACAACTATGCTCCTCCGAGACGCTGCGTTCCGGGTCGAAAGGCTTCTTCCGGGACTTCACAGAGGCAGTGGTAAACAATGCAGGAGACACTTGGATTGCTAAAGTGTTTGGCGAACTCGACGGCGACGACGAGCGCATGCGGGTGATATTTACCGACCCGAGAATCAAGAATTCGGTCGTGAATACGCTGGACAGGGTTAGACATATCTACAGAGACAAAGACGCGCGAATTTCGAGGAGCAAGCGGCTCGAAGGTCTCAGTCTTGGTCGTTCGTTTTTTTGTTCAGTTGTGAGGACGAATTTTCAAGATCAAGAATGTCACTTGCAAATTTGAATAAATTCGTTATTTTTTTTTAATGATGAGGGTTGTTTGAGGTTTATATTAGGAATGATGGAATGCGAAATTTTAATGTGGATTATGTTTATTGAAATTTTTCGTGAATTGATGCAAGTTCAGGAATTTTTGATTTGCTACCACGCAAAAAATAGAATTGTCATTCAATTTTTAGGGAAATTGATGAAGACAAATATTCAAGATGAGATTTAATGCAGTTTAGCAATTTTTTTTACAAGTGAATGTTCTACGGAAATTTCAAGGGATTTCGTCACTGAAAATTCTCGCGGATTTCGAGGAGCAAGCGGCTCGAAGGTCTCAGTCTTGGTCGTTCGTTTTTTTGTTCAGTTGTGAGGACGAATTTTCAAGATCAAGAATGTCACTTGCAAATTTGAATAAATTCGTTATTTTTTTTTAATGATGAGGGTTGTTTGAGGTTTATATTAGGAATGATGGAATGGGAAATTTTAATGTAGATTATGTTTATTGAAATTTTTCGTGAATTGATGCAAGTTCAGGAATTTTTGATTTGCTACCACGCAAAAAATAGAATTGTCATTCAATTTTTAGGGAAATTGATGAAGACAAATATTCAAGATGAGATTTAATGCAGTTTAGCAATTTTTTTTACAAGTGAATGTTCTACGGAAATTTCAAGGGATTTCGTCACTGAAAATTCTCGCGGATTTCGAGGAGCAAGCGGCTCGAAGGTCTCAGTCTTGGTCGTTCGTTTTTTTGTTCAGTTGTGAGGACGAATTTTCAAGATCAAGAATGTCACTTGCAAATTTGAATAAATTCGTTATTTTTTTTTAATGATGAGGGTTGTTTGAGGTTTATATTAGGAATGATGGAATGGGAAATTTTAATGTAGATTATGTTTATTGAAATTTTTCGTGAATTGATGCAAGTTCAGGAATTTTTGATTTGCTACCACGCAAAAAATAGAATTGTCATTCAATTTTTAGGGAAATTGATGAAGACAAATATTCAAGATGAGATTTAATGCAGTTTAGCAATTTTTTTTACAAGTGAATGTTCTACGGAAATTTCAAGGGATTTCGTCACTGAAAATTCATAATTTTATCAAAAAATTAATGGAAACTGTAAATTTCAGTTCAATTGTTTTATGAAAATTCATGGAAATTAGGAAAAGAATAGAATTATTGTTGAATATTTAATGAATTGAAAATTGAGAGTTTTTTGGTACTGAATATTCATATTTTCATTGAAAATTCAAGTAACTTTGGCGAATTTCGTGTTTCTGTCACTCAAAAATTTGGATTCTCATCGAATTTTTAATTAAATTTACAGTTTTATAATTTCTCGTTTTGAAGTCGATTCAACGCAGAAAAAAATGCTGAAATTTTACATTCCACTGAAAATTAAATAAAAATTCCCTACTTTTGAGCAGCAGAATAACGTGAATTCCCCAACTCCATTAAATTTTCCTGAATTCTATTAATTTGCGTGGAATAACTAAACTGTCATTGACAGTTTCCATTGATTTTTTCATCAAATTGTGGATTCCCAACTAACAAATTCCTTGAAATTCCATCTTGAAAATTAATACGAAACGCATCAATTAAATATATACTATTTTATTACCCCAAGAAGTTATTTCTCTGATAACAAATCATTATTCTTCTCAATGCTTCTTATTTGAGCACTCCATAAATTATTTCATCACGCGAACGTCTAAGTTGTCCCATCATTACAGGTATACAATATTGTCGTTCTGGAGAGAATAAAAAGGCTCTGATACTACTGAGCCAGGCGGTGCTCCGCGCGCCGATGACAGGTAATGAACACCCGCTGATCCAATTTCCCCCCGTTTGTGAAATCCATGATCCAGGACAACTCGTAATCAACAATTTCAAGAGAGAATTCTCTTTGTCCGCAAATTTCATTGTTTGTTCCTCGGCAGGTCGAGTGAAGGCAATCGATGAAGGGTACAGCTTAGCATTGGCTTTGGTGGCACGTGCGGACGTACTAATTGCACTCGGCGAATTTCAGAGGGCTGTTGATGATTTGAGAGCAGCCGGAGAGGAGCAGTTGCCTAACGACTTCAGGTATTAAAGATTAAGAACAATATTTTACTAATAAATGCACGGAATTTGTGGGAACGTATTGACGTGTGTGGGGCATAAAAACTAGTGAAAAGTTCAATAGAAATTCAATAGAATTTTCCAGCCAGTGATAGGCATATCAATCAATTATAATTAGCGTTAAAATTTTCACGGAGGCATTCACAGACATTTGAATAACCTAAATCAATTTCCGTTTGTTTTCCGTGAAAGGGGAAGGGGATGAATGAACTCAACCGATTTCGCAATGGTATTCTTTGTTTGACAAATGGAAATTTTGTGGTGAGTGCACGGAGGGAAATATTCAGTAAAAATTAAGGAACAATTCACGTAATCCGCAATGGGGAATCGTTTTCCGGAAATTTTTACAGGAATGGAAGAGAAGAAATCTGAAACTTTCAGTGAATTTTCAGGTTCATCACCGAACAAAGTACGAAATTGTCACGTAATTTTTCCCGAAGAAGTAAAATCTTACAGAAATTCGCCGACTTATTATGCCTCGAAAATCAAAAAATCTTGAACGTTCAACAATTTTTATGAAGCTGGTGAGTTATTTCCACGTTCCGTTCCGTTAAATTGCTCAATCGTTGGGGAAAAATTACGGAACGAGTTGTTGTCTCCACAGCGGTGAGTCATCAGACGGGTGGTTAATTTTTACGGAACAAATCGTAGAATTTACGTGGCGATTCGTACAATTTCAGTTCTGACTCACACTTTTTATTGAATTTTACTTCGCTCGCGGATCACGTTTTGAAACGTAATTTTTACGTTTTTTTTTGGTAATCTTTCTGAATTCTCTCCGTATGGGTTTACTATTGGCTCACAAAGACAGGAGTATAGAATGAGGAAGTCTCATAACAGCTGCCCCATCGCTGTACAGCAGAGCCTATGAAAATTGCGACCCTTCATGTACCATAAATATGACGAATTTCGCGTCACGCAATAGCTGAAGTGCACGCCTCCCTTGACGCTGGCAGCGATTGAATTTTCTAGCGAATTCCCTAGATTTTTCTATAAAATTTTGTCATGCGTGTGCCTTTGCCATTCCCGAACAAAAGGGAACACAACTCGGAATTATTCACAGACATTTGAATAACGTAAATCAATTTCCGTTTGTTTTGCCTGAAAGGGGAAGGAGATGAATGAACACAACAGATTCCGTAACGATATTCTTTGTTTGACAAATGGAAATTTTGTGGTGAGTGAATTTGCTATTTTGGCTCACAAAGACGGGAGTGCAGAGTGAGCAAGTCCCGTAACAGTTGTCCCATTGTCATAGTCACCGAGGGAAATCTCGGGCGAGTGATGCACAGTAGAGCCTATGAAAATTGCAATCCTTCATGTAACATAAATATGACGAATTTCGCGTCACGCAATTGCTGAAGTGCATGCCTCCCTTGACACTGGCAACGACGTCTGCAAGTAGACTCTCGAGACAGTACTTTTCGTAAAGGCATAACAGAATGCCGCTAATTTCCCAAATTTTTGAACATATTTCCTGCTGAGAGTTATCGATATTTCTTAAAATCAAAGCACGTTGATCTCCAGGAAGTGATGATAATGATCAATGTGGTCTGGGTTGAAAAAATATTGATAACTTTGGGCAGGAAATTTGTTTGATTATTTTTCTCACTCGGATTTCAGCCAATCAGAGCGCAGTATTTGAGGCTGTCGAACAGTTTTATTTCGGTAATTCACTAGTAGCTTTGCAAATGTTTCTCACCTTTCAACGCATTTCACGTTTAATATTCTGTGTGGNTTCAAATCGATTTGTGAAGTTAAAGAGCTGAAACTTTGCAATTATCCACCGGCGAAAGCTTCTGCCTTGAATAGAGCTCGATAAATAATTGCATCCATCGACTGCCGCGTGATTAAAGGATCGCATGCTATTCGATGGGATTTCCACAATACCTGCGTCATGAATGGATTTCTCTCATTCTTGAAGACTGAGAGGTAACAGAAAGCCACAGTTTCCTTGAAATTTTCAGTAGTAATACCATTAGTGCTTCAAAATTATCGGATATTTTCCGATAGCTTCGTTGCCTAGGAACGATTGTGCCAAATTTTGCAGAAAAATCCCACGTGCTTCGCACTCGGGATTTTAAACCTGAAAAATTTGGCACAATCGTTCCTAGGCAACGAAGCTATCGGAAAATATCCGATAATTTTGAAGCACTAATGGTATTACTACTGAAAATTTCAAGGAAACTGTGGCTTTCTGTTACCTCTCAGTCTTCAAGAATGAGAGAAATCCATTCATGACGCAGGTATTGTGGAAATCCCATCGAATAGCATGCGATCCTTTAATCACGCGGCAGTCGATGGATGCAATTATTTATCGAGCTCTATTCAAGGCAGAAGCTTTCGCCGGTGGATAATTGCAAAGTTTCAGCTCTTTAACTTCACAAATCGATTTGAATGCGCGAGAGAACACTCGGGGAAGAAATTACTTGTATTTAAGAGTTATATATTGCGCGTGAAGAATATTTTATCGACACTCTTGGATAAAAACAGAGATTTCATGGGCAATTGAATAGCAATTTTCAGGAGAAGGACAATGAATTCTATTGAGAGGAGAAGAAATTATGTAATTTCATGTTCCACTTGAAATTCAATAGAATTTTGCATTTTTGAGCTGCAGGAAGACGAAAATTTCTTAACTACTTTCAATTTCAAATCAAAACATTAACATTCGGTATCAAATCACGCTTTCTCAATTAATTGAAATTACATTGAGAGATGACTAGGAATTTTCGGAAGGGTAACAGTCAATTCGATTGAAGGGGACAAATATTGAAATTTCCCATTTTTTTAATTTTTAATGAAAACATGAATAATTAGTACCTAATGATGCTGCGTTTTACTATTAATTAATTGCTTATTCCTGCTTTCTATTAATTTTCATGGAAAAATTAAATTAAAATTCAAAGTTCCCATTAATTTTTTCATAAAATTTTGAATTTTCAACTACAAAATTCCTTGAAATATTTTTTTTCAGCAACGTTCGGCAATTATTTATTGAGATTTCATGGACAGTTGACAAATAAACTTCATCCGTGTAACATTGAATTCAATTCAAGTGGAAAAAATCCTAAAATTTCAAATTGCAGTGAAAATTCAATAAAATTTCCCTTGTTTTAAATGTTCAATCAAAAAATGAATCGTCAGTGCAAAATTATGCTGAATTTTGCCATTAATTGAAAATTCAGGAATATCTTTCCTTGAATTGTCCTGCTTTCTATCAATTTCCATAGAATTTTAAATATTCAATGACGATTCTGATTCCTTGAAATTAAGTGGAACAATAACGTGATAAAAATTTCCATCAAGTCTACCCGAAATTTCACCCATCAATTTTTAACCGTGAAGAAGAACAGATTTGCTCGTGGTAAATGAGTTAAATCTCCTCGACGGAATCAATATTCCCCAATAAACCAGACCTTCCGTCAAAAATTTCGCTGGTCCTCTAGAAAATCCCATAAAAAACAAATAAAAAGTTCACGCAGAGTAATGATGCAAACGTGACGTCCTTGCGGCGATATTTTCCTCATCCGCATGCACAGTCCCTCGTAAATTTGGTGAGATATCACGGTGACAACGTGAGCGGCATCAGATCGCGTTGCATATGAATCCAGTGGCTAACGTGAATCCTTCCATAACCTTGCCGGACATTAGCCACAAAAACCCATTACCCCGGAAATATAATTCCGATTATCTGCACTACGTGCCTTATCCCGCGATTTATTCCGAAATCAGTTTTGTGTCACGGGAGTGGGGGAACAAGAACCTCCGGTTTTAATGCACACACGTATTATGTAACTTTGTGATCACGAGTGTTTTCCTGGGGCATGTCTTTTTGTTGACATTTCCCCTCATCTTTCTTACGCGGAGGAGAAACTGCAGGAGAAATTACGTGACAGCTCACTTCATCGGGGGATTGATTGTTAATTTCGGGAATTTTTACGGAAAATCGACAAGAAACTGAGGATTAATATTAATGTTTTGCTTTGAAACGTTATTGAAACGAAGGATATTTGGGAGTTAATGCCCTTGAAAAAATTTTTTTTTAACTTCGTTTGGGTCGGGAAAAATGTATTAATCCAGATTTTGGACCTGATATAAGCAGAAAAGTCGATTAGTTCAGGAAGAAACGTGTCTAATGCCGAAATCGACTCAATTCACATCGATTTTTCGACTTGATTCAAGTAGATTTTTCGGCTTGATTCAAGTCGATTTTTCGCCTTTATTGAAGTCGATTTTTTGGCTTGATTTGAGGTGATTCTAGGTGATTCTTCTTATATATGGGGCGGTCGAAAAATCGACTTGAATCAAACCGAAAAAACGACTTGAATCAAGCCGAAAAATCGAGTTGAGTCAAGCTGAAAAATCAACTTGAATCAAGCCGAAATTCGAATTGCATTAAGCCAAAAAATTGACATGCATCAAATAAAAAAATTGACTGGAATCAAGCTAAAAAATCTACTTGAATCAAGCCGAATTTCGACTTGAATCAAGCCGAATTTCGACTTGAATCATGCCGAAAAATCGACTTGAATCAAATCGAAAAATCGGCTTAGGTTAAACCAAAATTCAACTTGAATCAAGCTGAAAAATTGACTTATATCAAGTCGATTGCGGTTTGATGCAAGTGGAAAAATCGACTTGAATCAGACCGATGTGCCAGTGTGCATTTCTTCGAGTCAGACTTGATTCATGCCGATGATCCGGCATGAAATAAACGGACCCCCGGCATAATTCAGTCCGACTTGATTCAAGCCGATTTGTCGGTTTGATTCAAGACGAATTTTTTGGGAGGTTTATTTGAATTAAATAAACTTTATTAGAATCAAATCAATCCTCTACTAGAATCAAATAAACAACTTATTCGATTCAAATAATGTTTATTCAATTGAAATAAACCATTTTTCTGCGTGTAAAATTCACTGATGATCGGGGTTATTCGGAGTAGTGTCCTGTATCACCAATAATTGGTGATAGATTTCCGAAAATCAGTGGCATGTCCCTGAAAACTGCTGATATGTTTTTGAAAATCAAAACTTTCTTTACTCTGTGTACTTTTTTACAATTTCTTTCTCCCTGTAACTCTGTGATCACGAATGTTTTCTTGCGGCACGTCTCTCTCCCGACATTTTCCCCAATCTCTGGAAAACTTGTTTACGTGTTCCATAAAAATATCGTAAAGTCGAATCCGTGGGTTGCGGGTCGGTTTCCCAAGTGATATGACATA
Source organism: Diachasma alloeum (assembly GCF_001412515.2). Taxonomy (NCBI): domain Eukaryota; kingdom Metazoa; phylum Arthropoda; class Insecta; order Hymenoptera; family Braconidae; genus Diachasma; species Diachasma alloeum. The sequence goes on from NW_021680365.1 coordinate 146,945, forward strand.
AAGCGAAGAATACTGCTGGGCGGTACTACCAGGATTAACCGCCCTATTTCCTTCCTATTTTCAACATCCAGGCGATGGAGATCTTTAGTGCGGTCCCAGGGGTGAAAACAATTCGCTGCGTGGCAGGATAAAGTGAATGAAAGGAGCCGAGATACTTACCGGGTCTGGTTTATTCGTCGAGATTCTGTTTTGAGTCCTGTCAATTCCCGGTATTTTCTGCACTATAGCGCTCTTCATAAACTCGAAAAAAATACCAATATTATCAACCATTTGTATTTCTTTTGTCGAGAAATACAAATATTCCAGAGTGGACGATAAAACAGTTTAATTGAAATTTTTCTATTTATTAAAAAAAATTTCAATGTTAAATTTCATGGGTTTATTCCGGCGAAAATGTTTCAGCTGTCATGAAATAACTGATTTATTCTTCCCAAATAAATTCAACGAGAAAAACATTTAAAAAAAATGTAATAAAAATGATTGCGAATTATCTGTTGAAAATTCAATATAATTTACCCTTTTTTTTAACTGTGTGAGCAACAGCCCACAAAATTGACTGTTGGTTTGCGAAAAATTGTGGTTTAAAGCGGAAAATCCATCCTCTGCGCCGCGCATTTTTTCACTGGGGAAATGTAATTCTGCAGGGAGAAAAAAGTTGGGTAAAAATTGCCTAGAAAATCGAGGCAAATTTTACTGCACGAAAGGGACTCGTGAAGCGAAATGTAATTCAATGAAAAAATACCTCGCTCGGTAAAAAAACAGATCTATGGATGCGAAAATTATCCTCGTTTCTACACTGTTATAAATTTCATGAAATTTCATAGAAGATATTATAGTAAATCTCATGAGACTGACATTGAATCGGATTTAGGGAAAAAATTACTATGATATTTCAATTTTTAAGTAGAGTTCCCGGAAATTCATTTNATCAGTGGCATGTCCCTGAAAACTGCTGATATGTTTTTGAAAATCAAAACTTTCTTTACTCTGTGTACTTTTTTACAATTTCTTTCTCCCTGTAACTCTGTGATCACGAATGTTTTCTTGCGGCACGTCTCTCTCCCGACATTTTCCCCAATCTCTGGAAAACTTGTTTACGTGTTCCATAAAAATATCGTAAAGTCGAATCCGTGGGTTGCGGGTCGGTTTCCCAAGTGATATGACATAAAGCGAAGAATACTGCTGGGCGGTACTACCAGGATTAACCGCCCTATTTCCTTCCTATTTTCAACATCCAGGCGATGGAGATCTTTAGTGCGGTCCCAGGGGTGAAAACAATTCGCTGCGTGGCAGGATAAAGTGAATGAAAGGAGCCGAGATACTTACCGGGTCTGGTTTATTCGTCGAGATTCTGTTTTGAGTCCTGTCAATTCCCGGTATTTTCTGCACTATAGCGCTCTTCATAAACTCGAAAAAAATACCAATATTATCAACCATTTGTATTTCTTTTGTCGAGAAATACAAATATTCCAGAGTGGACGATAAAACAGTTTAATTGAAATTTTTCTATTTATTAAAAAAAATTTCAATGTTAAATTTCATGGGTTTATTCCGGCGAAAATGTTTCAGCTGTCATGAAATAACTGATTTATTCTTCCCAAATAAATTCAACGAGAAAAACATTTAAAAAAAATGTAATAAAAATGATTGCGAATTATCTGTTGAAAATTCAATATAATTTACCCTTTTTTTTAACTGTGTGAGCAACAGCCCACAAAATTGACTGTTGGTTTGCGAAAAATTGTGGTTTAAAGCGGAAAATCCATCCTCTGCGCCGCGCATTTTTTCACTGGGGAAATGTAATTCTGCAGGGAGAAAAAAGTTGGGTAAAAATTGCCTAGAAAATCGAGGCAAATTTTACTGCACGAAAGGGACTCGTGAAGCGAAATGTAATTCAATGAAAAAATACCTCGCTCGGTAAAAAAACAGATCTATGGATGCGAAAATTATCCTCGTTTCTACACTGTTATAAATTTCATGAAATTTCATAGAAGATATTATAGTAAATCTCATGAGACTGACATTGAATCGGATTTAGGGAAAAAATTACTATGATATTTCAATTTTTAAGTAGAGTTCCCGGAAATTCATTTGTTTTTAGTGGGAGTGAGATGGAAATTTCACAACTTGATTGAATTTTCAGTGGAATATTCAGAAACAAAATAACATGAATTTTCAATTTTTCCCTGAATTTTTCCGAATTTTCACAGAATAATTGAACTGAAAAATCAACCGTTTCATTGATTTCTTTATTTCTTTGATTAATTTGTTCATTAAATTCTTGTCTGAAATAAATTTGATTGGCAGTATTAAATTTTTTTCTCAGTGTTTATAAATTTCAGTTGAAAATACCTGAATTACAATTTTGCTCTCCGATCATCTTCATTGAACATGAATTTTTTGTGATTCTTTCCTCCGTGCAGAGCGTCATCAGTGATAAGATTTCAGAAGGCTCGGATTATCCGGGGAATTCAAAAAACATCTCCGCGAGGCAAGTTTACACTGTCAACTTTACAGAACTAACGGAGGTGCTCCTTGTGGAATCACGATGCTATTGATCGCAGTACGCAGACGGATTAAATATTCATGCTCCTAAGGATTATACCAGGAGTGCATGAGCTATATTTCCAGAAGAATTGAGAGATATTTTAACATGAAAAGGATTTCTTCTTAATTTTTTTGTGATATACATGGAAAAAAAACGAAGGAAAAAACAACAAAATAAAAAGGTTTCTTTTGGAGGCAATTTGATGAAAGGATTAAAAAATTACAATTTATAAAAATTACGAGCATTCTTTATAAATAATTTATAAACAATAAAATATAAACCATAAAAATTATTTATTCGGAATCGTAACAAATTTATTCATTTTCAGAATTTTACTAGAAATCGATTTCATGCCTAAAAAAATAATGTTTAAACAAATTTGATTAATTCATTTATTTATTTATTTATTTATATATTTATTCATTTATTTATTCATTTATTTATTTATTTATTGCTGTATACAGATCCAACAGCCCACAGGCCAATTATAGCGTCAAAAGAGCACATTGGACATTTACAGAATATAATATATTTATAAAATAACAGTTTCAAAAATAAATTAACAGATATCTCGATATTGAACCGTTAGAAAACATTTAAAAAATCTGAAAAAAATAGCAAGTTTATTTTTGGAGACAGTTTAATGAATTAATTAAAAGATTGCAATTTTTTAAAAATACGAGCATTTTCTACAGAAAATTTATAAACAATCAATTTTCCACCGTAAAAATCATTTATTCGGAATCCTAACGAATTCATTCATATTCAGAATTTGACCAGAAATCGATTTCATGCCTAAAAAAAATTGTTTCTCAAAGCTTAAACGATTTCAATTATTTATTCATCATCAACGAATTTAAAAAAACTAATAATTTTGTGCAAAACGTCATTTGAATGGCGCTGAGTTTTTTCAAATTTTTCTCACGCAATGTAATTGACAAATTTGATGATTGAAAATGGTTGAATCTATAGTCTCGTCTGTACCAAACTGTAAAATACTTAGATATCCTTAATATAGAACCTGTTATGTGACAATATGAACTTTCAATGGAGTACGTTCCATATGCAAACCAAACAGACAAAGATTACTGCCGAATATCTCGTCAAATTAAACTTGTTCTTGTCTATTCATCTTGAATCAACGCTCCATCCCACTTTCCCGAAAATCCTCCAACTGATTCTTCGGGCTCTGAGCAAATGAATCGACCTGGAAAATGAGGAGATCACTTCATTATATCAAGATTCTCCCTCAACCCCTCGGCTGAAATTCCACACAACTGAATAATACCGTTTCATCTGTACGGAAATCCTCTCTCTCGGAAGTGCTTCGATTATCGAGCATTCTCTCCCCCTTCGCTTTGCTATAACCACATTAGGCCTCCTTCCACTGCATCGGAATGTCGAAGGTTTTCTTCATAATTAGGGTGTACCACTCACCGCACACCCGAACAAACATAGTTTCCGGAGAAGCCGTGGAGAAACAATTTGATATTCTCGGTGAAAACAGCATTTCGGGAATGAATTCAGGGCAGTTACCGCAATTAATCTAATTCAATCATTCATGAAGTAGAAAAGTTGTGCAAGAACTACAGAAAAGCTCAAGTCATTTAGCAACTAAATTCCCTTACAGGTTACTATTACTATATTGAAGACAAAAATTAAAAAAATTTTTTTTTTAACAAGTTAGCGAATAAAAAATTCTATCAGTTTTTTGTCGATTCTGTCAAAAAATTGCGCTGTTTTACTGTGCGTTTTTTATACAATTTTTTTACTGAGGTATTTTCTGTAGGAATTCATCGACATGAATTTCCGGCATTTTTTCCACTCATTTTTCTTCTCTTTTCGTTAAAAAAAATCAAACGAAAAACTAGGCAAAATTTAAGCCGATGAATGTCTGTAGAAAATATCTCAATAGAATAAGTTGTGTAGAAAAATCGAATTCTACTCGAAACACCCAGATAAGCTGCGGAATATGTCGATAGAAAATTGGCTAAAATGTAATAGAAAGGCCGATTGAAATCCAATAGAATTTTCTTTCTTGAATTCTCATATATTTTGTCCCAAAATGATAATTTATGGAGAATTTTATCAAGATTACTGTGAATTAATGTACAATCTTCACAACCAAAAAATCGAGACTGAAATTTCAATCATCTTTTTTTAAGAATTGAGGAAAATTGACAAATCTCGCTTTCAAAATTTTTCAGTGAATTACGATGAGAAATAAAAAAAGAGACGACAATAAAATTTCTCGTAAATATCGCGATAATTTCTCACCTTTTTTCTCGTGTTTGCCGGAGGATTATTGTTGACGGGGTGAACACGTGTGCAAATTTCTCTATTTTTAACCCCCGGTAGTCATTATCAGAACGAAAGATGCTTTTTATTCACATAACACTGCACCTTTGACTCGCTCAACTTGCAGCTGAACGTAGCATGTTTCCATAATACATAATCCCTCCCTCATTTTCCGCACTCAACCACAAACAGTTGCCGCATAATGAGTGCTAGATGGTATTTCCATCGTCAGCCGGAAATTATCATAGTGGAAATTTGATAATTTCGAAGTATATGCAAACTTCAATTTATCAAAGCGGGAGGGATTCGTTCAGAGGGAAATGCTACAGAAAGTGCTGAATTATTTTATAATAAAAATGAAAACCCCCACAGGATTTTCACAATTCGATCATTCAGTGGCTTCAAAAAATTGTTGTGAAAATGACAAAAAAATTGATGAATTACAATACCTAACAAGAAAAACGCAATTCTAGTAATTTGAGGCATAAAAGGGAAGGAACAGAGCCCCCGCCCGAAAATAATGATCTGCTAATTTAATTTTCAGAGCACAAATCGACTCAAAATTGAAGGAACTTGATGAACGTCTCGAAGACGTCCACAAAGCAGTGAAAATACTGGGACCAGCCAGGAGAGACCAGTACTGTAAACGTAAGTTCACCAAGTTCACTTGCAGTTCAAATACGAAAATGTTAATTACAGGAGTAATTCAGGATCTCATTTCCGTATGTGGGAACGGACATTTGTGAGTTGGGGGTGACTACAAGGGAAATGGAATACGTATACCGCAGTGGCATGACGGAATTAATTCAGATACGTCAAGAAAAATATTGTTCTTGGGCCATTCCCTGTTTTCTGCACGCGAATCTCATTTTTAAATTATTCAGTTTTGTGTCTTCTCTTTTTTACTTCCGAATGGAAACCTTGAAAGTGTACTCAAATTTATCGACGCAGTTTAACCTGTCGAAATAGGGTTGACAATATGGGAATCGACAAAAAAGGAATTCCATTCTCCCACACGAAAGGATTCCAACGCCAATCGAAATATCCTCACTGACATCAACACTGGATCAACGAAAAATCGGGTATAATATAGCAGCCGGCAATTTACGTGAGTCTCATTCTGCGATGATATCGGAGCGGCAGGTCTGCACTGAGTTAATTGGGAATTCGTTTATAGCAGGTGGAATGAACGAAATTCCCGGAATTATCGAGAGTCCGAATGAAATTCACACCGGACATATCTCCATATATTGGGAAAATGGCCGCGGAATTGGGAGGTGACGCGTTATTGAATCGCAGAGAGGTACTACTCGGAAAGAATATAAACTTATTTTTCACTGTGGGAAAAATAATGAAAATAGTAAAAAGCGGTTTGAACACTTCAGAATTTTTTTTTTTCGTCCGTGCATTTTATAAAAGTAAAAAAATGAATTTCATGTGGCAAACATTCGGTTAAAATGAATCTAATTTTCAAGTTTTGCCGGTATAGTCCTCGGTTACCATGTTCGCAGTGTAATTTTAATTTTTATATTCTCTCCGTGTGGATAAAATAGTCCCGCAGAATAACTCTACTCTGAGAGAAAAATATAGTTCTACCAATCAAATATATTTCAGACGAACAAATGCTCGTAATTTCCACACAAAATTTTACTATAACTTCTTATCTGAAACAAATTTCATTGGAAGATTTTTTTCTCTGCATTCCTATTGATCCTCACGCAATATAATCCTAAGAAAAAAAAATCCAATTAAAAATCCTCTTGTACTCATATGAAATGAATGTAAATTGAATTTTAAATTGAATTTTCTATCTAAACATGAAGATTCTGCATCAGATTAACCTGAATTTTTAATTGATATCTTAATTTTCGTTGGAATAAATAAAGTGAAATTCACAATTTTTATCAATTTTTCCATCAAATTGTGAATTTTCAGTGAGGAAATTCCTTGAAATTTCAGTAGAACTGTCGTTTGTCATAAAAATTTCTAAAAATTGTAGCGGTAAATTCCATTTTTCACGATATTTCTCTCTCCATCTACGAAACCATCTCTACCCGTTTCATCCAATTTGAAATTGCGTAGGATTGATTGGTCCTAGGATTTTATTGTTCCCATCATTTTTAGGATCAATCCATCCGAATCCGTTTCACCGAGATCAACTGATGTGTCACCACTCTGCGAGATGTGTGTGGGCCGTACCGTCAGTTCAAACAAAACCGCGAGTTCAAAGCCTCTGAAACGACTGCACTGTATAATCAACCGATTTTCTATCCGACAAACCTTCCACCGCTTATCATGTCCGCCGGCCTTCATAATTGGCTCGATGAACCAATATTGATCTTGAGTTGGTGGTCTCAGGCGGCTCAATGACCCTCAGACTCGCAAATTCGGAGTGGCGGGACAAAAAACATTGGTGAGCGAGCAAACAGCTGAGGGCACATCAATAGCTCGCTGTGAATCAGCGAAGCTTAGACTTTAGAGTGACGGATCATAAACGGAAAAGAAGAAAACGGAGGTTCTGCAATCGCTGGGTTTCTTCGTACTCTGAGCGAAAAACTGTAAACTAATGCGATTTTTTTTAGTCAAGAAATAGAAACTTATTTCAACTCAATGACATCTTACTATAATCTCAAAGCTTTTTCCGCGTAACAATATTCATCCAGATTCGACATACGAAATGCTCACTGCAATTTTAATTTACTTGAAACAACGTATGATCATGTTGATTGAGATAACAACGTATTTAGTCATGAGAATAATTTTGATTTTTGAGTAAACCAACGAATTTCTGGAGCTAACAAACTTTTGGCTAGAAAAAAATCGAATACTCTGATTATTGCGGCAAATAAAAGGAACTTCAATTCTAGAAAAGTTCGATTTCTCCCAGTCAAATGTATCTCAAGAGGAGATAACCGGTATTTACTATGAAATCATGTTTATTTGAAAATTAACAACCAAATGACAGTTAGTTCAAAGAAAATTCTCTCGATAAAATTAATTTTTTTCTGTCAGTGCGATCTGTTTTTTTGATGTTACATTTTTTCCGCAGAATCTTTCCTTTTAGCTGAAGTCATCGCTTTTTTCATTTTAATGATCGCGATAATTATCACGATATTAGTGCATTACGACAGAACAATACAAATTCATTTCTCCTAAATTTCAAAATAATTTGATATTCAGAATTTCGAATTCTCGATGAATGTATCAAGCTTGATACCATGCGAAGCTTCAGTCAGAAATACCCAGTTAAAGCTCTGTGAATTCTCCAATCAATGCAATTGCAGCGTAAAACAATCGCGAATGGTCAGCATTCAATTAATTTAACTTGTGTAATCCGACAATATGACGTATATCAATGTCGAATTTAGCTTCGCAATTTGCGGCCACTAGAATTTTTCGCGAAGGGAATAATCAATGAGTGCCACACTCATAGGTTTTATTTACAATTAATGAGCGGATTCTTTTGGAGGGGTTTCCATTGAATCATCGGTGAGATTCATGCATTAATTGCCGATGCACAACGCATTCGACAATAGCGTGGACCATGCACAGGCTCTGTTTATGAGGGAGTTAAATTTTCGATTCAATTCTCAACTACGATTCATTAATTGTTCGCGAATAATTCATTGATTTTAACGCTCTGTAGTCAACTGAATGATTTATTAACTATGAAGCTTGCGGAAAAATCTAGGGGTGATCCCTAGAAGAGTGACATTGAATTAGATTTGAGTGGAAAAGGCGTGTGAAATCTCATATGTGAGTTGACGATTTAAGTAAATTATTTGATATCAAGTGGAAATAGAACAAAAATTTCACAACTCACTATGAATTTTCTGTCAAGACGTTGGCCGCTTGAGAGAATGTCCGGGATCCGCATAAATAAGTCGAGAGTTTCACAGTTTACATTAAATTTTCATTTCAGCATGAATATTCAGTATTGAATTGGGGAGAAATTTAATTATTATTTTACAACTCAAGAATATATTCACCTGAGTTGTCCCAATTTCACTCATTTCACTGTACACTGAGAGAAAAACGAACACGGTGTCAAACAAGTCTTGTTTGGGCCAACAAAATCGCTAGTTGAAAATTGCAAAAAAAAAATTTGTTTGTTTCGAATTTGAAAGTCTCAAACATGAATAATTGTTCTGCTTTCGACAGCAACGAAATATTTGGTTCAAGAGGCGGATAATTCACACCAGACGGTGCCTTTTCAGGATGAAAATATCTCATATAGAGGAAAATTTATCAACAAATATTTTATCCCTAAGTTACAAGATTGCTATCATATCATTATTATTGTTTCATTTAAGGGTTCATTTCTTGTCTGTGATTATTAGACTCTTATCATTATTCTTATTATCACAATGAATAAATATTAACCTTCTATTACAATTTACCGCGCGCCCTCTTCCTGGTACAGGCGAAAAAGTGCGGGGGAGCTCGCATAACGAACTGCTGAGATAAAAATTGTTATCAGAGTGCCTACTGAATATTTAAATCAATTTTTTCAATGCCTCTCTTTAGCGATTCCACCCCAGTTAACAGATGGACCGAATCCAGAATTCCCGGGGCTGTCGCGACTCGTGGAGATCCGTGAATCACCGGATGTGGGGAGGCATGCAGTAGCAGCGGGTGATGTACGAGTTGGAGATACTCTTGCGACAGAACCCCCATTAGCTTCGTGTCTTCTGCCAGATTATTATGGGACTCACTGTCATCACTGTTTTGTTAGGTGAGTTTGCAGGATAAAGAATCTTTGGAACAGAATTTTGCGCGAATTTGGTGTTGACAAATACGATAAATTTCGAACTGGATGATGAATAGAGGCGTTCGTATTAACATATTATGAGGGTACTGATTCATTTATTAAAATCACATCTGAATAGTCTGACGTATCTTATTATTGCATGAAGAGAGAAAAAATCAAACGATTTATTTAACTTTACATTAACTTCATTTCGATTAAGGGAAGAGTACTATGAGTTTTAAAAGTCGTGGGTTATTGGAGTGAGACTTTTCATATGTTGAAAATCCATTATATAGATCTGAAAACGAATAATTAGTGCAAAAAAAATTTTTTTTATTGTTCGTTTGCCCGAAAACGCTTAAACTGCCGAAAACAGTCCAGGGCCTCCAATTTTTTAGCTAGGAAGGATTTTTTTTTTCAACATTTTCAGAAAAATATGTGGAATAACAATCACGAGCTAGTTTTTTTAAAATTCGCCTCTTACATGGCTAAATTTGCTTTTTTGTATTTTTTTACATTAATAGTGAATTGTTTTATATGAACAAAACCGAAATCAGCTGTGTAGGAGTCGAATTTCAATAAACTGGCTCGTAATTTTTGTTCCACACATTTGGAATTTTCCGAAAATTTTGAAAAAAAAAAATCCTTTGTAGCTCAAAAATTGGAGGCCCTGGACTGTTTTTGGCATTTTAAGCGTTTTCGAGCAAACGAACAATAAAAACAATTTTCTTTTGCACTAATTATTCGTTTTCAATTCTATATAATTGATGTTCAACGTATGAAAAATCTCACTCCAATAACCCGCGACTTTTAAAACTCATAGTAGTGTCCCCTTAATCAATATACGCGGAGAGAAAAGTTTAATAAAAAATCATTCTCAGTTACAGAAAAATTGTTCACAATATTGAGCAATCATTCTCGTTCACTGGGATAATTTTTAATGGAATGCAGGGTAAACTTTACGGTTTTGGCACAAATTACCGTCACGTTCAGTAAATTTTCGCCGGCCAACGGAGAAAAATTCACCATTCGTCTCGCATTTTTTCCCGATAGAATGTGATAAAGTACTGAAAATCGAGTTCAGTCCACGATTACTTGACCTGTTCGGTAATTTTTCTCTAGTTTTTCTCTCCGTGTAATAATTTTTATACATTTAATATTGAATACATTTTGTATTCAATAAAAATCTTGTACTCCGTGATATATTTTGCATGAAAATCCAGTGAATCGATATTTTGGGCGGCTGTCAACATTGTAATGAATAACTGTACTGTGTGTTTTCATAGCTCTCCGTTATTTTTGAATATGTCATCCTCAGTGATCGCTCCTGATCAATTTAATGAAGTGTACGATGACATTCATTATCTCATCAAATGAATCATAATGCGCATCCCCTAGCCCCCGACAGATTCCTCTCGAAATTCAAATTATTCCGAATTTATATTCAGAGATATACTCAGACTTGTTGGCACTGGAATGCTCAGTGACAGCCTCGTAATCAAGCTATTCACAATATTTATTCAGGGCATGCTATGCAGCTCTTGTTAGGGGATAGCTGAATGCATTCCGCTGTAATTACTCTCATTCGAGGAAGCCCATTAGTTTATACTAAAGAGAATGATCGGTGAGAGCTACCAGGCTCCTTTCTTTGGTTTCTTTTTCTTCGATTTTTTTTTTCAAAATTCTTTTCTCTGTAAATTCCAATTATCTTTGATTTTTTTTCTACGATCATGCCCGCCTTCCTCTTCCATGAAGCGTGCAAAGTGGCACCTGATTTGTGCAATTTCGACCATTTTTCATTGACTTATGAGACTTTTAGGCGAAAATTTCATTTTGATGTTTTACTTGAAAATTAAACTTCGGTGGCGCTTTTCGATATTTCTAATTTGAGTAAACGGGAATATTAGTGGACCTACCATTTCGAAGGCCATTTTCTGTTCTTTAAAATGATGTTATGTAAATATGATTGGATTAAATTTCCACCAAATTATTCCAGACTGTTTCCATTTTTAGCGTTATACTAGGGGGCCACGCCCCCTGCTCGCTCTATCGTCGTATTCTGACCCCTGTGACCCTTAATCTGACCCTCGTGACCCTCATGATACCCCTTGTGACCCTTATTTAAATCCTTGATTTCTGACCCTCAATTTTGGAGTCTTAATTTCGAACCCCAAATTTTCATTATCAAAAGTTGTTTTGGATTTTTACAATATAAAGAGATATTAAGACCCTTAGTTTGCCCCTTGTAACCTTTAGTTTCTGACCCACATAACCCTTATTTCGACCCTTAATCTGACCCTCATGACCCTTAATCTGATCCTTGTGACACTTATTTAGACCTTTAATCTCACTCTTGTGATCCTTAATCTTGCGACCCTTAATCTGACTCACATAACCCTTGATGTGACACTTGTGACCCTTAATCTGCCCCTCATGACCCTTGATTTTTATCACCAGAAGTCGATTAGGATTTTCGTAATATAGATTATACTTTAAAAATTACATTTTTCATCAATTATCGAGGTTTTGGTCTTGACTACCGGGGATCTGTTATCTATCAATTTTAAGGTCTCAAAGTTATTTTCGAAATACTCCTAATTAATGATCAATGTAAATTTCACAATTTAATAAAAGAAAAATACTAAAAATTGAGAATCTCAGTTAAGGTATTCCATGAAAATGAATAAAACAGTGGGAAATTCAGGGGAATGAGTTCTTGAATTTTCAATTGACATCTTCGAGACGTTTTTCATTACCCATTCATCTCCATGTAAAGACCGAATCCATAGGTTCACTTACCATCTTCATCATCCTCGGAGGCGCCTCTCAGTAAGTGAATCTGACGCCCTACTTATCCTCATGTCGACCAAATTCGCGCAAGTGGGCAATTTCCGAAAGGGAGTTAGGGCCCTCAAGTGAGCACAGGATACATGATACTGTTTATGGTTGGTGCTCGCCCTGTTTTTCATTAACTGTTTTCCATTACGTGTTCCAGTACCTCTTAAATTCTAATATCCAGCGGACCCGTCTGTGATCGTAAACACTTGCTACCTTGATATTTGAGAACGCGAAACAGCTGTGGAAATACTCACTCTCCACAAGGAGCTGAAAGTTTTAGAAAAAGGACCATAAAAAGAAACATAAAAATTACGTTCGGAAACGGGATCGCTAGTGATGCCGTGAGACAAGACAAAACGAGAGTTCTCCACTTTCTTGTATTGTCTCGCCAGGCAGCGAAATTCTCTTTGAGCCTATTAAAATCTGTATTTATGTGAAAATTGATGAAAATGCAATTGGATTCAAGACACTGCACCGTTAGAGGGAAATATTCAGTAAAAATTACGGAACAATTCACGTAATCCGCAATGGGGAATCGTTTTCCGGCAATTTTTATAGGAATGGAAGAGAAGAAATCTGAAACGTTCAGTGAATTTTCAGGTTCATCACCGAACAAAGTACGAAATTGTCACGTAATTTTTCCCAAGGAAGTAAAATCTTACAGAAATTTATCGACTTATTATGCCTCCAAAATAAAAAATTCTTGAACGTTCAACAATTTTTATGAACCTGGTGAGTTATTTCTACGTTCCGTTCCGTTAAATTTCTCAATCGTTGGGGAAAAATTACGGAACGACTTGTTGTCCCCACAGCGGTGAGTCATCAGACGGGTGGTTAATTTTTACGGAACAAATCGTAGAATTTACGTGGCGATTCGTATAATTTCACTTCCGACTCACACTTTTTATTGAATTTTACTTCGCTCGCGGATTACGTTTCGGAACGTAATTTTTACGTGTTTTTTCTGGGAGTTTTTATTGAATTTTTTTCTCCGCGTAGTCAGAGTTTAGTTAGGATTTAATCAGGGCTTAGCCAGGGTTTAACTTAGGTTTCCTCCACATTTTTTCAGACTACGAGCGCCCATGGGCTGCCCTCACTGCAGCACTGTTGCCTTCTGTGGTGTTGGATGCAGGAACGAAGCTATGGAAAGTTATCACAAGTATGAGTGCAAAGTTTTAGCTCTTTTCATAGGTAATGAAACAAATTTAATTAAAACTTACGGGGGAAAGCATTGCAATGATACAAGCCTGTTTTTGCATTTTTTATTTAAAAAAATTCATCGTTTTTTCATTATCTACAAAAAGCGTATTTTACTAGATAAAATTTACTTATTCACTACATTTACTCTGTTTAAATTCTAATCCTCTACAAAAATTTCGTTTTCTACAATAAATCGGCATCACTCATTACTTTAGTAATATTATGAGAAGTTTCACCTCACAATAATTAAGATTTACTTATCTCCATTGAAATTTGAAAAATAATATAATAATTGGCAACTTAATTTCTCAATTACTAGTTGATAAAATAATTCGGAATTTGAATATTTACATTGATGATTATTTTTATAATAACAAAATTGGTGAGTAATATTAACAATTGACATATTCAAAATTTAATTTCAATTCAAAATTGTGATTATGCCGACGTCTGTGTTCCACTTTTACTTGAAAAATCACTCGTTTTTAAATGATCCCAAAATGAATCCAAATGATCCAAAAATTGAAAATGAATTATTTCAACTACAGGTCAAAATGAATTTTCACAAAAAATCAATTTTTCTCTCTAAATTTTCATTCTCTTGGAATTTTTTTTTATTCCAATAAATAAAATATTCCATAATTTTTTTTTAAATTATAGAATTTTGTATCTAAAATTCCGTAATCTACAAAAAAAATTCTGTCCATTGTGCTCTACAGCAACTAGTCAAGATAAATGAACATTTCATTTCGATAAAGTTGTAATTACCCTTTGTACTTGAATTGTCATTTCATATAGTCTCCAATCCCTCACTATTCTCCGCACTTGCAGGGTCTGGAATGAGTATTCTCAGTACACTTGCCCTGCGCATGGTGACCCAAGTAGGCCTCCAAACTTGCCTGAAACTCCACCGTAAGTGCAAGGAGATTGCGGAATTCAAAACCACGAGAAACGAGTTGGAAAGTCAAAGTGAAGCTTCTGCAAAGCCCGAGGGTGGCATGAGTAAATCCGCTAAACGGCGTTTGAGGAAGAAAAAACTTCTGGAACATTCACAGCAGATGAAAGGCACTGGAGATGTGGATTTCCGGGCGTATGAACTCGTTACTCACGAATCAATGAGGTCACCTAGTGATTTTTTTGAACGAACACTCATGGCCGCTTTTCTGCTCAAATGTCTGATGACTGTTGACTTCTTTGGAAGCACGCGAGCGAGTATTAGTACGTATGTTTGACCTTTTGCAGCTCCAATGAATTAATCAGGAATATTCGGATGAAATCAATAATGAAGTCGTGAAATGTCACAGAATTAATTAATTTCCTCTTTCTTTTTAAATGAAGAGGGAAAAAAGTCGTTCAGCAAAAAAGGAAACAAGTCTAGTGAGAATTTCAATATTTTTAGTAGAATTTCAAAAAATATAGACAAACCTACATAAACGTAAATTACGTTTTGCTCAGTGTGAAATACGCAAAAAATCATTTACTCAAATGATCAATTAATTATTTACTCAATGAATCAATTTACTCAAATTTCAAGGAATTGCGTCACTGAAAACTCCCAATTTGATGGAAGAGATCAATGAAAACTGTAAATTTCAGTTTAACCATTCCGTGAAAATGAATAAAATCATTGATAAATCTGTAAAATCTGTGTTAATAAATTCTCGAATTCCCAATTAATTGAAAATCCTCTCGAGATAATTCCGTAACTCACAGCACAAAATAAATTGACTCGTTATTTTTACATCTGTAAAATGAAGGAAACAAACTGAATCCCTTGTTATGAAGAAGACAATCAATTTTTATTCATCGGATTTTTCTGCCCTTCTGAACATAGACTCTCCGACAGACGAGGAGATAACAATAGGCTCACTTCTGCTCCGCAATCTGCAATTACTTCAATTTAACGCTCACGAAATTTTTGAAACCCGCAGTGGTAACGAACACCGCTTTCGGGGTAACAAAACCGTCTACCTGGGGATAGCTATTTATGCGAGCGTGGCACGCTTCAATCATGATTGTTACCCCGCTGTCACGAGGTAAGTGCGTGATGGATTTCAATGGATAATTTGCTAATTAACATTATTAATAGGACGGCGTCACGTGAGTTAGGACGAGTGTCCCAGCTATCTAGGGAAATCGTGATTATTCAGGGAGATGGCACATTTTTATAATCATGTGGGGAAGGGTTGGCTCGTCTGGCGATTAATAGCGGATCTCATATTCTTACCACAGGATTAACACTTCACCCGGAGAAATATTGTATTTAAATTCAATACACTTCATTTGAATCAAATAAATGGATTTATTCAAATAACTCCTAACAAAACTTCTGCTCAAATTCAACCTGACATTTATTTGCGTTTTTATTCATGTCGAATAAACTGTTTTATGACAAAAGAAAAATTGTTTCCTCGATCTAAATTTCAAGTTCATTTATTAGAACTTGAATCACAATTCAAACGGCGAAGAAAACGAATTTATTGACATGAAATAATCGTTCATTTGAAATAATCGTTCACATCATTGAAGTCTGGAGTTATTACGGGATTTTCGTGTCATACAGAAACGTTGGAACTAAATGAATTTATAGGCTAAAAGAAAATTGTGACTTGAATAAAAGCTCTTCTCTAAATTTATTACCAACACTCATCCGGAAAGGTTAACAATTTTTGGTTGATTCATCTGGCGATCAATAGAGCACCTCCGGCAATGAACGAACCGGTGAAAGCGAAATTATTCAACTTGCCATATTTCTACCCCAGCATCAACGCTTCAGCCGGAGAAAAGGTGCATTCAAATTCAATACACTTCATTTGAATGAAATTAATGGGTTTATTCGAATAATTCATAAGAAAGCTCCTATTCCAATTCAAACTTGATATTTATTTGCGCTTTTATTCACGTCGAATGGATCGTTTTTATGAAAGAGAAAAAATTGTTGCCCCGATCTAAATAAAAAGTGCATTGGTTAGGAATTAAATCGTTATTTAAATGGCGAACAGGAAGAATTGAATGACATCAAATAATATAACGAATGAATTAATTTATTTATTTATTCTTTTCATATTATCGAAGTCTGACATTATTACGGAATTTTCGGGAATGTTAACAATTTTGACGATTATGACACAACACTCACACAATTTATTTATTTATTCTTTTCATATTATCGAAGTCTGACACTATTACGGAATTTTCGGGAATGTTAACAATTTTGACGATTATGACACAATCGTAGTGAGTTGCCTCGGGTATTTATAAACGACACGGAGAGAAATATTCAGTAAAAATAACGGAACAATTCACGTAATCCGAAATGGGGAATCGTTTTCCGGCAATTTTTATAGGAATGGGAGAGAAGAAATCTGAAACGTTCAGTGAATTTTCAGGTTCATCACCGAACAAAGTACGAAATTGTCACGTAATTTTTCCCGAAGAAGTAAAATCTTACAGAAAATTGCCGACTTATTATGCCTCCAAAATCAAAAATTCTTGAACGTTCAACAATTTTTATGAAGCTGGTGAGTTATTTCTACGTTCCGTTCCGTAAAATTTCTCAATCGTTGGGGAAAAATTACGGAATGACTTGTTGTCCCCACAGCGGTGAGTCATCAGACGGCTGGTTAATTTTTACGGAACAAATCGTAGAATTTACGTGGCGATTCGTGCAATTTCACTTCCGACTCACACTTTTTATCAAATTTTACTTCGCTCAGGATTACGTTTCGAAACGTAATTCTTACGTTTTGTTCTGGTAATTATTATTGAATTTTTCTCTCCGTGTATTCAATTGAAGAACTGTTCATTCATACTTTCACCAAAAAAATTAAAGAATGAAATACACACAAATCAGTAATTTTTATACTATCGTGTTTGTGAAGACACTCAATGAGACAAGCCGCAAGGGTAGAGCCACTTTAACCGCCGAATTGAAGGAGGTAAATCACATTTGACTGGTTTCCCGTAGTATTCCCCTCAATCAGAGGGATTTAATCACGACACTCCCGGCAAATTCATCATGCCTGAGCCCGTGGGACCAGTGCCAATGCCTCGTAATCAAACAGATGCTATTTACCCCGATCGAATGAGTGTTTCCTCCGCTCGTTGTTCACTGTATTTCAGTGCATTAATTACGGAATTACGGGATTAATGGTTCTGTTGTAATGATGGAAGGTACTTCACGGGCCGGGACATTGTCATAAGGGCGACGCGCCCGTTGAAGCCGGGAGAGGTGGTTGCCGAGAATTACGGACCGATTTTCATGAAGAGGAGTCTCAAAGAACGGCAGAGGGTACTCAGTGGACGCTATTGGTTCAAGTGCACTTGCAGAGCTTGTACTGAGAATTGGCCGGATTTTGATGGACTCGTTGATTACTCGACACGATTGAGGTGAGATTTCAATTGGAGTGCGGTTAAGGGCGCGCTGAGAGAAACAATTAGCTCTGCGGAAAAATTATGCTCCCCTGAAGAGACCTTTTGTCGTGTTGAATGACTTTACTTGGGGACAAAAAGGAAAGTTTCCACTGAAACATGATGATTTTCGTAGTAGTAATTTATCTCGTGAGACATTTATGTGTCTTTCGGGTAAATAGATTCGTTCTACAGAGAATTATATGAGGCTCCGGTTTTATCAAGTGAATGGTATTGAGTAGTGTATATCTTTGGCCAATAAACATTTATAATTTCCATGGAGCAAATAATAATTTTAAGAGGAAACTACAATTTTTTTGCCGATAACTGTGTTATTGGCGGAACTAAATAATTTCGAGGGGACAATTTTTTTTGGGACAAAAATATTCTTTCCTCGTCAATGTATTCTTTCTATAGTATAAACCTATGGAGTTCTCTCAGATCAAATGATTGTCGTACAATAGATTATATTTTCCTCCTCAAGTAAATCTGTTCCACTCCGTCCAAGATTCTCACACGGAAAGTGTAGTTTTTCCGAAGAGCTAATTTTTTCTCTCAGTGGGATTGTACGAAGAGAAAAGAATTGACGAATAACAATGTTCAGTGGAAAAAATTATATTGTAAAATCGACTAAATTTTTTTAATCGAGTAAAATCGAGAGATCTGCTTTTTTCCATTATAATGTGTTAATTTTTTTCTATCGAAAATTTTCTGTTTTTCATTGAATTGTTCCTTACACACAGAGAAGTTGTTTATTTTAATTAAATAAACTTCATTTGAATGGAACGATGAATTCATTTGAACAGATCGTGATAAAGCTTTTATTCACATCTGAATTTTATTTTTAATAATTTTTTCATTCATATAAAAAAATAATTTTTAACTGAAAAAAATATTTCCTTGAATCTAGTGGAAAATTTATTAGGAATTAACAAATTTTTTAAATTTATTGATATAACCAAAACATTTTTACTTGATTAGATGTATGAAGTTTAATGATTTCCACCAAAAATATTCACGAAACGCTCAGATAAATTTATAATAAAGAGTTTTATTCGTTTCAAACGCGTCATGACGACCTTTTTGCTGGGTGCACTTAATAAGAAAACTCTGAATAACGAATTCAAATCAATATTCAGTCGTCGGATCGGAAATAAATCTCGTAAAATGTGAATGAGAAGAGTTTTTTTTATCTCGCTCCATCTTCCGTTCGAACATATTCAGCTTCATCAAAGGATTCATGTGAGTATTGGAATCGATCCGGGAAGGCTAGGTACAGAGACACAAAGGAACCCGTGGACTATCAATTCCGAAATATGCCAATTGATGTATTGATACACATCGAAATTCTATCAGAACCTGTATGAGGGAAACGAGCATCTCCACTTTCTCGGAAAACTTTTCAATTTGAATGCATCAAATGCACTAGATTTCTAGATTTCATACAACAAATAATGAAAAGGAGATTGCAGGAGAGGGACTGACAGCGACGGCAGAGTAAATATTGAATCATTTCCATAGAGAAATATTCGATTTCTACGTCAAGATAATGGACGATATTTTTCGTCGTGAATTTTTTATTCCAAAGGAACGCTTCTCAATGTTTTTCTTGGTCCACTTCTTTTAAAGATAATGAATCGAATATAAGATGATTACATTTACGATAACTTCAGTCGTGAAAAATTCAATTTATGGACTTTTAACAATCCAAGAATTTTCTGTGAGCCGCGTTACTCACGTCAAGGGGAAAATCCTCGCTTATGTCAGACCGAGAGATCACAAAAATTCATCATGACGAATCAAATTTTCTTCAGCGATGAGACGAATTTTCTCGGATAAATTAATAAATATCGAAATTTTACCAGACATTTCTCGCAAAACTTTTCAATTTAAATGTATTAAATTCACTAGATTTCTAGATTTTATACAACAAATAATGAAAAGGAGATTGCAGGAGAGGGACTCAATGCGATGGCAGAGTAAATATTGAATCATTTCCACAGAGAAATATTCAAATTCTAGGTCAAAATGATGGACGATACTTTCCGTCGTGAATTTTTTATTTCAAAGGAACGCTTCTCAATATTTTTCTGGATCCACTTCTTTCAGAAATAATGAATCGAAATTAAAGATGATTACGTTTCTTAACTTCAGTCATGAAAAATTCAATTTCTAAACTTTCGACAATGCCAAGGATTTCCTTTGAGCCTCGTTACTTACATTAAGGGGAAAGGCCACGCTTCTGTCAGACCGGGAGATCACGAAAGTTCATCATAACGAATCAAATTTTATTCAGCGATAAGGAAAGTTTTCTCGTATCTGGTTTCCATCCCAATGCAGACATGAACAGTTTCCGTAAGAGGAGGAGTTACTGTGGACTCTGAATTTTCATATAAAAACTCTCCGTGAATTTTACCGGTTGAAACTATTATGAGAGCAGGGATGTGACTGGGAAAAATTCATACTGTTAAACATTCCTGCTTGGATTTCGATAAAGTATCCTTGGAATTTAATTAAAGATTTGGATTCTCACGGTTTCACTGCGAATTACATTTAAATTGACGATTTTTCGTAGAGAATTGCATATTAACGTCAAGCGGATTTTCCCATTAATTTTATTATGAGAAGTCACTTGTGTTTTTTCGACAAAACTTAAGTTTTAGTGAACAATTCATCATAATTATTCAGTGTTACTGGAAAATTCGGTTTCATTTTTTTTAATGTCTCTTAGGAATTTTAGAAAAAATTTTGTTAGGAATTTTTTATAAAGGTTCTTTGGAAATCAAATAGTCTCAATCTCTATATAATTGCTGGTTTCCACGAAAGATTACGTGTATAAATAGTTAATTTAATAGTCACACGAAAGTTGATAAAATCTTCTCGTTCGCAACTTTTCTCTTTTTTTCCTGTTTATCGCAACTCAATCATGCCTTCATCTACCACTTATATGTACACAATTCAACACTTCAATTTACCATGTATAAATGAATGTATTTAAGGATATCCAAGCATCTATTCAATTCTATTCATCAGATTCAACCATTTTCAATCATCAAATTTGTCAATTAAATTGGGTGAGAAAAATTTGAAAAAAAAATCACGAATATTCAGCGTCATTCAAATAAAATTTTGCACATAATTATTATTTCCTTAAACATTCGTTGTTTATAAATAAATAATTGAAATTGTTTAAACTTCGGGAAACCGTATTTTTCTAGGCATGAAGTTAATTTCTGGTCAAATTCTGAATGTGAATAAATTTGTTACGATTCCGAATAACCAATTTTTATGATGGAAAATTGATTATTTATAAATTATTTATAGAACAATTGCAATTATTAAATTATTTCATTGATCTTCCCACCAAAATCGCAAACTTTCTAATTTTTTTTTCCGATTTTTTAAATGTTTTCTAACGGTTCAATAAAATCATTGTCAAATAGCCGGAAACTTGGGGTCAAATGGGGCTCAAATGAAAGCTCTGATGTTCGACTACAAAACTGGAAAGGCATTTGACTCGCAAAAGAATAGCTAAAGTACTCGGACATCCTCAATTTGACCCTACACATGTCTCTATAAACAATACATAAATAAATAGATTTTCCACTTAATTGTGTTACGAACAATGAGTCGTAATCAAATTTCAAAGACAAAATTCCTCTCCACTGTCTCTAAAATTAATACAAAATATAAAATTGTAGTTAATTCAAAGAACAGCAGCCGATCGTAAATTTCGCTTGTGTTTACACTCCCCATCTAAAAGGGAAAAAATTCCAGACTTCCCGAAAATGCACGTCAAGTGCTCATTTATTACTAATCCCCAGTTCCGAAATTTATGAATAGACAGAGTGTCTCCAGTCCCTCAGAAATTGTGAAATTTACTATCTTGTTTTCCGCTCGCAAGACGGTCGTAAAGTCGGGGAGATTGCCCCGACCCAGACCCAGCAATGGCCAATAAGAAAGTGCGAACAAGAGAATCTCCACCCTCTCTCAAGCAACTTCCAATGGAAATATGTAAAACTGTGAAATGACCAGTGAAACCCCCCTCTAACCCCCTTCTCAAACCCTTCCACAATCTTCGAGAAACGAAAAGGCAAAATGTAAGAAGTCAGTTTAGTGTTGCTCTGACAACAGCCGAGAAATCCATGAATACAAAGTTTTATCACTTTTCCATTTTATTACTCTGAAATGATAAAATGTAATTTAGTGTGCAATTCAGTAATGAGGAAAGAGGCAAAATATAAAACGAAGGGGTTTGTGAAATTCAAGAAATCAGTGCTGATATTAACTTTTTTTTTAAATTAGAATGGACTCGAGTGCTCATCTGTTATCTCATTTACTTGTTGAAGAGTGTGAAGAACTTGTTTTCTCTCATTAAAATTTCAAATGTATTGAATTTTATACGCTTATGATGCATTATAAACCGACGTCGGTGGCCGAGTAGACTAGACGCAAGTCTACACTGAGAGAGAAACAAACACGTTGTCAAACAAATTTTGTTTGGGCCAACAAAATCGCTAGTTGAAAATTGCCAAAAAAGAATTTGTTCGGTTCGAATTTGAAAGTCTCAAACATGAATAATTGCTCTCCTTTCGACAGCAACGACATATTTGGCTCAAGAGGCGGATAATTCACACCAGACGGTGCCTTTTCAGGATGAACATATCTCACATAGAGGAAAATTTATCAACAAATATTTTATCCCTAAGTTACAAGATTGCTATCGTATCATTATTATTGTTTCATTTGAGGGTTCATTTCTTCTCTGTGATTATTTGACAGCCGAAACGAAAAACTACTATCCCTTGTTTCGCATAAAACAAAGATTTTTCGGGGGCAAAATACGTATGGGAGTATCGAATAACGAAGGAGTAGTGCTGGAAATGACATTTCTTGCGTGCACAGAGAATGCCATTTTTTTTTAACTACTAAATCTATTTTTGCGACAAAAATTTTTCATTCCGGCGCACTCTCTCCATGTTTGGCACAAAAAAATCCTTTTTTGATAATTTTCAAAAAGCTATATTCTTGGCACAAGTAAGACTTGTTTGAGAACTTTGTCCTTTTCTCTCAGTGTAGTGTGCGGAAGGTTGCGCGTTCGATCCCATGTGGTACCGAATTTTAATTCAATTCAATTCCTTTGGTTGGCTATATCCCCCTGATGGAGGCCACAAAAAAATTTATAACAATATCAAATAAAGGATTTTGACCCTCTTGACCTACACGGAGAAAATTATTTGGTGAATTTCAACGACTAATTGTTAAATTTCAAGTTGTTGAAATGCGATAACTGGTTGGTAATTCATTTTCTCAACAACTAGTTTTTGAAATTCACCAAATAATTTTTTCGTATATGTGGATAATGAAAATTACAATAATTAATTATCCGTTGTCCACCTATTAATCATAATCGAGGATTTGGGTTGATGAGGGTATACGGCTGGGGTTACTCCGTTGGCAAGAAGCACTTTACCTGAGACTCCGGCGGGCGGAAGGTTGCTAATAGAGTAACCGCCTGTACCGGCGTGACTTTCCTGTGGTTTCCCTTGCTACTCCTATGTTCTATATTAGATTTATTATTAATCTATAAGAGTGCGAATGGGGCGCAACGTAGAATCCACAGTCGCACGCGTAGCGTTAGATAGAGTCCTGAGTGGGGCCCGAATGCATTACAAAAATTAATGATCCATGTAAAAAAATTCAATTAATGATGTCGATGAGTGTTGAGTGAAGAATTTCCTGAAGGTGTAAAATCACAAAGATGTTTCATCTCAATTTTCCACATTCGAATATTTTCCCGAACTAAAACAAACCATTCCATTTTTACAATTCTGTTCAAGCCCACTCCCCTCAATTCCTCCGACTTATTTTGCAGATGCACAACTGAAGGATGTAGAGGATCACTCCACCGATTGAAAAACGGAAATCCGAGTATCAAATGTACAACTTGTCAACGAAAGATAAATCTGAAAGAGCGTATTGCGCGACTGGAGGAATGCGAGGAGGAGTATAAACGTGGATTCACGAGTATGGAGGAGGAAAAGTCGGATGAGGCTTTGCGTCAAGTGGCGCAAGCACTTGAAAAATTTCACATGCATGCCTGGCCGCCTCACAGGGATACGCATTTGGCGGAAATAGCACTGGCTGCTTGTATGGCGGAGAATGGAAATGCGTGGAAAATTTTTACCGAATGATCTCCCTCGGGCTATTCCAGGCCGAGTTATTGCATATCCGTATGATATCTGATATTCATGGTTGGGAAATGGTTGCGAGTGGAAGGGATGTTTTCGCGTTCAGAGGATGGACATCCTGGGATTAATAATCACTGAGTGAACGTTTCGATGAGTTTATAACCAAATAACGCTAACGGAAATATAATTGGAAATTCGATGATTTTATTTTCAATTTTATGAAATGTAAAAAGTTGAAATAAAAGGGATGGTGGTGCGCAATTTAATTATCCATTGGACTGTCGAGTTGCTTCATCAATATTGTATGGAGTCTATTTCCGTATGTAGAAAATTGAAATAAATGAAATTGGATGGATGGACGTTGGGTTGGATTCGAGATTTTTTTTCGCCTGAATTGAGTGAAAAAACGGGTGCCCGGAATTAAATGACGTCACTTTTTCAAATGAGAAGTCTGAGAGAAGAAATTAGTTCTGCGGAAAAATTATATGTTCCCCTGAGGAGATCTTTTGACGGGTTGAATCAATTTACTTGGGGATAAAGAAGAAAGTTCCCACCGAAACATGATAATTTTTGTAGTAGTAATTGTTCTCGTGAGACATTTATGTCTTTCGGGTGAATACAGTCGTTCTACAGAGAATTATATGAGGCTTTGGTTTTATCAAGTGAATGTTATTGAGTAGTGTATATCTTTGGCCAATAAACACTTATAATTTCCATGGAACAAATGATAATTTCAAGAGAAAACTACAATTTTCTTGCCGAAAACTGGGTTATTGGCAAAACTAAATAATTTCGAGGGGACAATTTTTTTTGGGAAAAAAATATTCTTTCCTCGTCAATGTATTCTTTCTATGGTATAAACCTATGGAGTTCTCTTAGATCAAATGATTGTCGTACAATAGATTACATTTTTTCCTGCCAACAGTTCGAATTCTTCTAGGGTTAATTCTGATGATCACGACAAAAATTTAATTTGTGTCCGGGGAACGCAATAAATTTTTTCGTTCGGATGAGAATGTTTCCCATATTTTCCGCGAATAAAATATTCATAAAGCCAATATTATGCGAGCAAACGAATCCCCGGTCATTAATTAACAGTGGCAGAACTTTTCGACGCATATTTGACAAAGTGAAGCTCGCGGTAACATCACTGGCAGTTTAATAATTCCATGTTTGTGTCAATAAAGATGAAAATGATGAAGGGATGTATTGTGAGTGCGGACTTTAATCATCATTTTTGTAATTGCTCGCGGTTTACTTCCACATGGGCAAAAATTTTAATAAACGAAATTGCGTGAATTACCACCGCCACTCGTTCGTTTGGGGGACATGAAAAAATGCATGTCCACGAAATGAAATGAAATGCTGCACCCCCAGATGAGAATATTTCCCGAATTTTCCGGGGATAAAATATTCATGACGCCAACATTACTGGATTGTAGAATCCAAGATATTGCGTGCAGTATTCGTACTCGTATCTGTTGAGTGGATGGGCAAATGTTGCCATGAACATTTAATCCTCGTAAATTCCACTTCCTGTTCCGCTATCGTGACATTATCATAATTGGCTCTGGCTATTGTTCCGTCAACAACGAGGGTCGCGTCCACTCGTGACGATTGCATGATGGGTAGGTAAAAAGCGATGGTGGGCTGTAAGAGAATGCTGTGCGAATCCCGGAGATATTTACGGGCGGGGGATTTAGACGGATCGATGAAAGAGGAATTCAATGCAGTTTTATGACGAATCGTTGCTGTTCAAAATTTTTGGGTGAAATTCCCGGTACATTTCTTGGAAATTTTTATCCCATTGCAAAAGGCAATATGACCGATGCGAATCATATTACAATAAATGATTTGCTCATGTTCTAATTCCTACGCTCACTGAATAAGATTTTACTCAGAATTACAATTCAATTCCTTATAGAACACACTTTAGAGTGTGAATTTCTGGAATTCAACGTTTGTTGATACTCTGGTAAAAGTGCGTGCCCACACTGTTATCAATTTTTAGTTAGTTCACACGGTAATTCAATTAATCTGTTGTTCATCTCATCAATATAATTCCGTGCTTAGAATATTGTCATCTCGTGTTTTCAGCACCAAATTAAAAATTAAAACTTCATTTGGAATATTGAGTCACAGATTATTTTCGTCACTGAAGCATTTCGTCACTGAAGATGTGAAATATTATGGAAAATGCATGAAAACGCTAAATTTCAGTTCAATTACTGATCAACGAAAAAAAAATTTAATGCAGTTTTATAACGACTCATCATTGTCAAAAATTTTTGACTGAAATTTCCAGTAGACTCCGGGATTTTTATCACATTACAGTTCAATTATTCCACGATAATTAACAGTAATCAGGAAAATTCAGGTAAATATATTCTTGAAGCTTCAATTAATTGAAAATGCCGCATAATGTGGCACTGAATATTCATAATTTGGCACGGAAAATTCTCATTCCCCTACAGCTCAACAATTAAAAAATTCATTGAGTTTTCTATAACTGAAATGTCACGATTTCAAGAAAATAAGATTAATGCTGTTATTGCATGGCATATGTTTATTGAATGAGGATTATATATTAATTTTTCTATTGAAAAATCACGAAAAACTGAGAAGTCACAGCCAGTCGAAGAATACGTCATAATGCAGACGTTTTCAATGTCCTCCAACTCATTAATTTCCCACCAATCCCCAAAATAAAATAATACGTATCTAATATTTTTCATGAAATTATCCAGTAATAGAGCCCATATCATGCAGAAGCCAATGGAGACTGCGTTCCACTCGCCAGGGATTAATCAGGAAAAATAAATAAAACCACTGAAGTACAGTTTCATGACTTTTACGATTTTTTTGTTCAATTTATTTTTTATAATGCACATGTTTCGTGAAAAAATTAAATTCCATTTATGAAAATTATCATTTAGCGCTTTTCAATGTTTCGGTACAAAATTCACTGGGCAGTCGACGTGGTTTCATCACTCCATCAAAACAATTACTGCCACGTTCAACGCATTTTAATTATATCGGTTAATCCAAGTGATTGGGCTATCACCAAGCCCGCAAAATTGTTTTTCCATAAAAAGGAAGAATTCGGTGAATGCCAAACTAATACCATTCATCTCCCTCCTTCTTCCTCCCCCTCTGCATGTACATCATGCGAGATATCAATTCAGATCTAATTGACTGTTTGAAAATTTCAACATTTTTCAACATGCTTTATCTCATCTTTATTAAATATCAGTAACGAAGTTCTAAATGGAATTTAGAGAGGACTGATCGTGCGTTCTTCATCCGAGCTATTGAATTTTGTAAAAACCTCAATTCACTCATATATTTTCTCATTCCAATGAATTTGATACAAACAAATTTTCGAAATAATTAGCATTCCATTGACGAAAAGGAGAGGCAGGAGGTGACATAAATCCCGAGACTCGTTTCAACACTGGATCTCCACACGTGGTACAAAAACAAAGCGGCGTGTGTCGCGTCTCGCAATTAATCCCTCTTCCCTCTACTTCCCTCCGATTTTAGAGAATTCCGTCGTCACCTCCAGCCTCTCTTTTATCAAAAAAAAAACTTGTTCACGCGCTCATCCGCGAACACCACACGCTGGACATAGAGACTGGCTGTTATCAAATCGATGGTTCATTATTCTGATTCCTTTTTTGTCGATATTATCACGAGCGAAAAACATTTCATGAAAAAACCTGGCGAATTCGATAGAAATTCACATTAAATTTCTATTGAAACTTTTTCTATTGACCTATTTTCCATAGGAATTTCTCGACATGATTTTATTCCACTCTATTTTTCTTCTTTTTCAACTGAAAAAATGAAATAAAAAATTTGAGACGAAAATTTGAGCCGAAGAATTTCTACAGAAAATATTTCAATAGAATAAATTGTTCAGAAAAATCAAACTCTATTGATTTTTTCTATAGAATATTTTTCAACGACATTTATAGTGAAAAAACACAGTTAAACATCAATTTTTCAAAAGTATCAATAGAAATTCAATAGAATTTTCCAGCGAATTCACCGGGTTTTTCTATTAAATTTAATCGCACGTGATATTCCTCGTAGCGTTTGATTTCAGTCAACACATGCATTGTACTTTTTCGCAGTCAGTATTACAACTTGTTTCTTTAATGTTTGTCCCTTAAACACTCTCATGCAAGCCTGATTACTTTTTTTAAATTCTTTAATGTTTACTTCGTAATTATTAATGGTTTCTCTTCTACGGTGCATCGTGTTGGACCACGCGATTATGTTAATCATCGAATTGATTGGGCTTATCACTTTCCCCGTGTACTTGAGCAATTTAATGGTAATGCTTGATCAACGAACGTGTGCTCATCAGGAGAATATCATGGAAATATAAAAAATTGATTCAAAAATCGTCAATCATTGATGTAACGTAATCGCGAGTCTCAACTAAATGTTCAATCATTCTCGCATCTGCTATTCTGGGTATTATGCATCCACTTGCTTTCCTTCGTAAAAGTTTAATGTTCAAACACAGTGTTGAAAGGTTTTGGCGAAAATTTCTGGTGCACTATACGGACAGTTTTGGCGCACGTTTCACTGAAATTTCAAGGAATTTGGCCATTGGGAATTGACAGTTTTTGGGAAATCAATGAAAACTGGGGATTTTAGTTCAATTATTTCACGGAAATTCTAGTGAGTTTGAGAATTCCATTGAATTTTCTGTGCAATTCGAAATTTCATAAGTTTTGTGGCATTTCCGGTGTCAGTTTCATGAAATTTCAGGAAATTTTGTAAAGGAAAATTCACAATTTCACCAAAAAAAAACGGGTAACTGTAAATTTCAGTTCAGTTATTCCATGAAAATTCCGGAGAATTGCAGAATTGCTCGGAATTTTCTGTGAAAATTTTAAATTTCATGATTTTCAAGCCATTTCCTCTAAAGTTTTATGGAATTTCGTCACTAAAAATTAACAATTTCACAGAAAAATCCACGGAAACTGTCAATTCCAGTTCAATTATTCAATGCAAATTGATATGAATCCAGGAACCTCTTTAATTTCCATTAGAATTATATTCTTGAATTTCCAATTAACCGAATATCCATCATAATTTCGTGCTGAATATTCACATTTTGATCGATAATTCAATTGAATTACGAAATTCTTCCCTTCCTGCGGAAAAATTTGGAATTTCCCATAATTTCCTGTAAAATCTAAAACTTCACGATTGCTCCTCCCAAATCGAGCCCAACCTAACTCCCCAGAAAGTCCCTATTCAACTGTCCCTGAAATTTCAATTCTTTCCACCAGTGCAGTTATGAATAAAAAGAAATTTTAAAAAATGAAATGAGAACAAAATAGATCGGCCTTCGTCAGGGTGAATTTTGAAGATTCGTATCAAACAATAAATAGTCAACAGTTATTATCGAAAAAAGCTTTCAGATTTTATTTCGTGATGTTACTACAAACTAAAATTAAAAAAAAAGATTACTCCATGCAAAAAAAATGTATAAATTCTCTCATTCTCTTTTATCATAATCAATTTCAATACATATTACTCTCTTGACATATCGTGATTGAATAGTCAATCAAGTCTGCAGACAGTTAAACAATGACACCCAGTGGTATTTTTATTCCAAATGAATCAGCCCCCGTTTGACGTACAGCTGTCAAAGAACAATAACTCTGCATGCAATATGATACTTTTATGCCAATTGTCCACGGGGTATCATTGAATATTCTGATTGTCCAACGGGTAAACAACACGTTAAGTCCAATCAATAATTTCGTCAAGTGCGGGACCCACCAGGGGTCGTCACTGCGTTGATATCAACCAACGATTAATTTTAAAAATACAATTGAGTCGCGCAATACATATTTTTATCGTTACAATGATTTTTCCGCACATAACGCAATTTCTTCATTTATTATTCTTATTTTTTCACAAGAGAATTCTCCGGATTTTGATCTCAAGACATTTTCAATGTATGATTTAGTGCCAATTTTCTGTATCTTCAGGTATAAACAGTGAATACAAAAAAACGCAATGATTCAACACAACTGAACGCGAATTGTTAATAGGGAAAAATAAACGAGAACGAGTACAAATTATTTCTTATTCTCTGTTGAATTTTTTTTCGACTTTCCGTTGTAATTTTTGTTTCATTTCAGAGGACTGCTTTGATGTCATTAAACTTTCTTTGGATGCCTGATAAGTCATTCCGCACCCTATTTCTACGTATTTCTTGATTTTTTTTTCACAGATAATGATTATGCAATTAGACATTACCATTGTGTTCGCCACTCGATTATCACCTCAGGTGTTTTCTGTTACTCGTTACATACCTTGAAACGCTTTAACTTGCTTATTATCGTGGGGAGAGTGTTGAGTAGTGTTTTCTGCTGGTATTTCAAGTTTCTCTTTATGTTTTAAATTTTTCGTATTCTTTCATTGTTATATAGGTTGTTATTGAAATGTTGCTGCTGCTTATTGTTCGTGATGTTGAGATGCCGCTGCTTCTTCAGTGTATAACGGGTGTTGGTGTTATAGTTTTTTTTTATTGTTTTTTTTTCTTTTGAGGAGTGTTGATACGTGGTAGTAGCGGTTATTGTTGTTAAGCAGTGCTCTCCGTGGTGGTGTTCTGCACAGGCTGGCTCTCCTGGAAAATCAAGAGAGAAATTGCGGGTTTTAGGTCGATTGGAATCGTAATAATTCGACATTGTTAGTTGTTAGAACTGATTCGGTGGGGAATCCCAAACATTTGCGGTAATTGTTTCTCGCCGATTTGAATGATTTTCAGGTATTTTTTTCCTTTTCGTTTTTCAACTATTTTTATTGATTTATGATTGAGAAATTAAATTTTAAAAATAATAAAATAATCCTTTATGTGAAGTAATTTTTAAAAATTGATTTCTCAGCCTAAAAGTCACATTTTCGAAATTGTAACAAATTATTACTTATTATTTACAATAACAAGGAGGCAATGTTGAGAAAAATATTTAGTATTCTTTTTTTTCTTTGCTGAATTTTTTTCCCTTTTCGTTTTGAAATAATTTTTATTATTTAAACCTTGAATGTCTCAATGTGAATCTCAATTTCAAATCGTTCTAATACCTACTTTTCAAAATCAAAAAGTCTATTTTGCAATAATAAATAACATATATAATATCACGGAAAAGTCATGTTTTTGGAATGTTGACAAATTATTCACCTTCGTCTGAATTTTTCTCACGCAATTTAATTGACAAATTGCAAATTAAAAATTGCAAATGTACATGACAACTGTTTTTTAAATGCATATTAATTCCCTCAGTCACATTTTCATCATGAAATTAAATTGATCCCATTAACAACAGAGGAAAAATTAACGTGAAGATGAATAAGAGAAAGAGGAAAATGACGTGAATACGTCCGCCAGTCCTCTGATTTCCCCCTCGATTTACTCCACTCGCCTTTGACCAACTTCGAGTCAGTAATTGCTACATTAATGAAGGAGAGTGGCAATCAACTACCTAAATAACCATGCACAAGATCCTCCTATTCTCGAAATAAGAGATAAGTGGTAAATTGCTCCAGGAGAGAAAGGAGAATAATAATGGAATGCATGACAAAAAAAACACTGTGAGAAAGGAAACAAGAACGAAAGAAAATAAATTTACCTGAGGAGCAGGGACAGCGACTCTTGCATCCGGATCGTCACATGAAATCTGAATCACTTTTCCGCTTGACTTCTGCTCCTGCTACAAATAGTACAAAGAAAACGTGCAAAAGTGTCGTCTAAATTCTACAATGATTGTTTTTTAGAAAATTAAATCATAAGAGAATAAAATGAATCAGGTGAAAATGAAGAGTAATATTTGTCTACTTATTTGCACATACAACGTGGAGGGGATAATTGTTGGAAAAATGGCCATTCTGTGTTAGCTATTTCTTTTATCCTATTTATTCATTTATTCATTTCTTTATATTATCTCATTTATCTACTAACTATTGAATTAATTGAATAAAAATTATGCAGACCTTGATATAAACAGACAACTACAACAACTGATATTTAAAAATACTCAGATTGAACATTAATTATGAAATAATCCGAGATAATTAGCCTTCTCTAAATAAGAGTTGCTCTCATTAAAGATTGTAAATACTAAAGTAATCAGAAGTTTAATTGAGTGAATCTCTATGAAACGTTCAGATATTTATTCAAGAATAATATTCATCAACTGTTATCTATTTGGTTTATTCTATCTATTTATTTATTTTTCTTATCTCATTTATCTGCTAATTATTAAATTAATTGAATCAAGTCCTGAAGCTTTTGATAAATTAAACAATTGCTTCTGATACAGACATCCAATTTAGCAACTGACATTTCAAAATATTCCCGATGAATATTGATCGTAAAATAAACTGGGATAATTAGCTTTCTG
Organism: Diachasma alloeum; assembly: GCF_001412515.2. Lineage (NCBI taxonomy): Eukaryota > Metazoa > Arthropoda > Insecta > Hymenoptera > Braconidae > Diachasma > Diachasma alloeum. The sequence goes on from NW_021680365.1 coordinate 179,609, forward strand.
TAAACACGAATTGCTTTCATCACAAATTGTCGATATCAAAGTTACCAAGAGTTTAATCAAGGGAATCTCTATTAAACATTCAGATGTTTATCCAATAATATTGTGTTATTTACGTCGTTTTTACTCATTTATTTATTCATTTTTGCCATCCCATCATTCCATTAATTATTCAATTGATTGATGAAGTTCTTGATATTAATAGACAATACAACAACAGATATTTCAAAATACTCCCATCGAATATTAATTACGGACTAAACCGAGATAATTAACCAGCTACAAACGAGAATTACTTCATAGAATTGCTTTATAAAGTTTAACTGACTGAATCTCTATAATCTCCATTCATCAAAGAATAACATCGCTCGTCCCATTAATTTATTCATTGATTAATCCTTCCACTGTCCCATTCATTTCCTAATTATCATAATAAATAAACCAATATCATGAAGCTCCTGACATAAACATCCAATTTTAGAAAGTGCTATTTCAAAATATTCTCTTGAATATTCATCGTAAAATAAACAGGGATAAGTAGCCTTCTCTAAACAAGAATTGCTTCCATAAAAAAAACGCTAATATCAAAATTACCAAAACTTTAATGAACTGAATTTAATTACCCAAGGCAATGAAAAAAACTATTAATGAATAATTAATAAACCTGCATAACAACACTGTCATCAGCATCAGGAAGGATTTTTCCAGGTATTTGGGATGGGAGATTGGAATCAGGTTGAATATTCTCTTTGTTAATGTATCGTGCATGGAGCCCAGTGGATTGTGCACGTTTGTAACGTGGACGTTGGACCCTCCCCAGGTGGCACCCCTCACCAACGCCCTCCTCACAACCACTCACCTGACGAATCATTTATCGAGGCAAGAGCGGATGAATCGAGAATGTGAGAGATTTTCATGATAAAGTGAAAAAGAATGCGAGAAAATGTCTATCGATAAATAGAGAGGAAGGATATTTCATGTTTTCTATGATATAATTTTATCAACCCACCTGATTGAATTCTTCCCTGCGTGGTCTCATGCCGCCACCACCTCGCCCTCCACGGAAATTATTACCACGGAAGAAACGTCGCGGCCCACGTGATCCACCACGTCCACCGCCACGTCCACGAGCTGGTGCACCACCTCCTTGACCACCTTCGCCACCCTGCTCACCCTTCTCGTACCGATTGTCACCGGCATCACCACCATTCTCTCCCTGATTCTGGGGTGGGCCAGATCTGCGTCCACGGTAGTAACCACCCTCGAAATTCTGCCTTCGTGGCCGATAACGTCTCTGGCCACCACCCTCGTTCTGCTGGGGCTCATCACCACCCTGTTTAGCTTCACCTGAAGATATTTGATCGTCTGATCATCAAACTTTTGGGTTTAGATATTGTATTGGTTGATTATTCAGGGGGGGGAAGGTACATTTAGAGGAACATTTCAACGGTTTTAAAGTCTTGTTTTAAGGATGTCCAAGTACTTTGGCTATTTTTTCTCCATTGACATACTTCTATTGGTTAATCTTTGCAGGTCTGAATTTTAATCTCAATATTGAACAGTTAGAAAACATTTTAAAAACGTGAAGAAAATTAGAAAACTTATTTTCGAAGGAAGATTGATGAAATAATTTAAAAAGTAAAATTTTACAATTTACAAACAATTTTAAATAACATATAAACGGTCTGTATCAAACTATAAAAGATACTTGGATATCCTTAATGTCAAAACCACTTGTTTTCAATTTAAAATTTGCATAATCACGATTTATTATGTAATTCAGTAGTGAAGTGGTAAAACTGTTGAAGTTTAAGTTTAACATTGCGTTTACTAAGGTTTTCTTCGAAAAAAGTTGATTAGAATTAATAGCTAGAATGATGAGATTATCTCAATTTTTTTACGTTAAGGATAGGAGAATCTGAATGCAATATATTGAAAATGATGATTGATTTTTTAACTTTGAACAAATAATATTAATATCCAAATACAAAAACTGTGACTCAATATTCCAAATAAAGTTTTAATTTTTAATTTGGTGGTGATATCACGAGATGACAATATTCTAAGCACGGAATTATACTGATGAGATGAACAACAGATTAATTGAATTACCGTGTGAAATAACTAAAAATTGATAACAGTGCGGGCCCGCACTTTTACCAGAGAATCAACAAACATTGAATTCCAGAAATTCACACTCTAAAGTGTGCTCTAGAATGAATTAAATTGTAATTATGATTAAAATCTTATTCAGTGAGCATAGGAATTAGAACATGAGCAAGTCATTTATTGTAATATGAAAATTTAACAGCTGATAAATTGGGACACACATAAATTGGGATTCTCATCGGTCGTGTTATTTTTTGCAATGGGAATGATTGTAAACAATTAATTGAGAGAAGGAATATCGAATCTAGCAGGAAAAAGGGCATCAACAAGCCGACCGCAAGGGCTAGTATGATTGAAAATGGTAATGAAATTTACTGACCATCGTGTTGACCTTCTCGGGGGCCTCTGCGCTGGGGTCTGGAAGCCGCACGCTGTCGATAGTACCATGCACGGTAACCACGACGCTTGTCCGCAGCGTACGGTGAGCCCTTCACAGGCTCACCGTCTGGTCCAGTGACATTTGCTGCCTCGTGGCCCTTCTCACCGATCACCACGTCAAACTCCACTACTTCACCATCACCCACGCTTCTTACAGCCTTCTTTGGGTTATTCTTCACGATGGCTGACTGTTGAACGAGAACAAATGGCAATAATTAAAGAGAATTCATCGTCGACATCATGAAATAATTTCAGAGATTTTTAATGAAAATTATTGTTTTTTCATAAAAAATTATTTGTTATACTTTAGTCAATATTAGAGGTATGTAAGAATTTTATGACACGTCATATGACGTCACGTGACCAAATAATGACGGCATTAATGTGACACAAATTCTATGTGAACATCATATTCCATGTAAATAGCAGTTACTATGTCAAACTACTTAAAATTTAATGACAGCTGCTAAATTTTTGACATTTTTTGTGACAAATCGTATGTGATCGTCATATTCCATTTAAATGGCAATAAAAATGTCCCATTTTTCGAAATTTCATAATAGCTTCTCAATTTTATGACATTTTTTTCACATAGATTGCAAATAAATAATAGTGACAATGTCAAACTACTCAAATTATGACAAAAAAATATATAACGTCACATGACTGTCAAAAATTTCTCATTTGACGAAAAAATAGATCTCTGCATCTCATGGAAACAGAAAAATTTGCATATTTTTTTGCAGATCTGGAAACCAATCAACAAATAAAATTGACTCATCTTATTATGTCAACCGACTAGTCAGAGATCTTCATTTTCATCGAGAATTAATTCTGCAAAAAAAATGAAGTAATAGAATACTCACTTGATGGACAAATACATCCTCCTTGATGTCATTCCTGGAACAAAAATAGAAAAAAACTCGTCTATAAATAATGATTTCGACTCAACCCATAATTTCCACGCATCCATCTTCAAAAAAGGAAAGAGCATCAGAAACAAATTTAGACCCTTCACATGAAGACTTTTATATCCCCTGGAAACCCAAACAAAAAACCCACGGGAGCATGAACTTTTGAATTCCCTATGAATATTGATCCCAAAGGATCACATTCTAGAAAAACAACTAATAAAAATTTGAAATCCTCAAGCAACTTTATTCACGAGAGAACCTGGGAACAAAACCACGTTTATTTTTACATATATAGTATCGAAAAAATATTCTAGTTATAAATTTCGTTGGTTTAACGGAGAAGAACATTAAATTATTCACAAATAATTTTTGAGAATAATTAAATATTCGGTTTTAATGTAAAAAACGAGCAAAAATTGAGTTTTCTTTTTTTTGTTCATGGAATCTTCCATTCCATCTTCATGGAAGTGTCCTCATGCCGTAATTCTCAATCCTTTACACATAAAGAATATATTAATGAATATAATTCAACGACGCTTTTACAAAATCTTCATTTTTTCGTGTTTTCGATTTTTTTTTCGAAATTCCTGCAGCTGAAAAATCTGAAAAATTGTTCCAGTTGAAGTGCACAATGAATCATCGAAGCATGATCTTGTTCACATTTTTTTCATCATTTTTCTCATCACATCCTGATTAAATAATTAAATAAACAAATAATCAACTAATTAAACTGAATAAATAATTCGAAAAATGAAAAAAATCTCATTCAATAATTGACAATCAACTTGAATGACTAATTTAAAAAATTATTCTCTCAGAATGAACTACAATATTCGAAAAGCCTCGAAAAACTCCAAACCATCTATTTTATCCCACCAACAAAAATAATCCCTCAAAACTCGAGAAGCGGTTGTACAGTGCCCCATTGAGAGCGAGCTCGTGTATTAGATGGGCGGCTACACCCACCATGTCAACACAGTGAATTGCGACCCTCTCAACGTAACTGTATCCCTCCTAGATATACAGATATATCTGTAGCCCGTGAAGCTGCGGAGCAAAGCACGGAGTCGAAAGGTCATTGAACTGACGCTACATCCTACACTCTACAGGGAAAATACTCGTGCTAACGCCACAGCTGCTAGGACTCGATGGGACTAATGTCGACATGCGCTCATCCCATCAACCCTCACCCCACCCCTCGCCCCCCATCCTGAGCCCTTGCTGATCAACTCTTCCATGTGTCTCTCGCGTCAGGGATTTTCCCCTCATTTTAGTTTTCATTATTTTTCCATATCTAATTTTCTCCGGGGAATATAGAATGGGGGGAAAGGGGGAGGGGGTGCCTTTTGATAATAAAATAGTGGAGATCAGACAGAGAATTTCAAAGGTATGAACAGAGTGATGACAACAAGATTTTTCGTCGTAATTAGATTTTGCAATTTCAGCTTTTTGATGGGAATTGTGTTAAATGGGTTGTGCAGGGCTTAATCAATGTCCCTAATTGTCAGGCATTTAGCTTGACCATGGCTTCACTCATCGCGTGCTACAGTTTGTGAAGTAGTTGTGGGACTTCAGACTTTTTGCGGTCGAGTTGTATGAAGACCTTTGATAATTTTGTGGTGATGAGCCTTTGGGGCGTCTCGG
>NW_021680365.1:184720-190330 GCF_001412515.2 Diachasma alloeum
GGGGGGGGGGGGGGGGGGGGGGGGTCGTTAAGGCATGCTTCAACGCAGGGAGCATTTTCGTGATACGTGTGATGGTTTTTATTTAGGGGGGCATAAAAGAGGATGATTGGAGGAAGCTATCAGTGTTGAAATCGTGATTACATGAATAATGGGGGGTTTACGGGATAATGGGAGAAGAGATTTTTTGTGGGGAATTTTGTAAGCTGCAGGAAAGATCTTCTGACATTTTGTTGAAAAATCGCGCGTTTCAGAGATAATTGCGAAAATTAAATGATCCGCTTTAGTTGCTTCTACAGAAGAATAAAATAAAACACTCTCATTGTACTGAAAGTATAGTTCTCTAGAAAGAAGATTTCGCGGCATTTTTTGCGGAAATGGAGGGGTTTTAGGGGAAAATGTCAGAAGAGACTTTTTGTTGGAAATTTTGTAATCTGCAGAAAAGATATTTTGACATTTTGGTTTAAAATAACTAGTTCCAGAGATAATTGCAAAAATAGCGTGATCTATTTCAATTGCTTCTACAGAAGAATAAAATATATCATTCTCATTTCACGGCATTTTTTGCTGAACTGACTTATTTTTTAGATAAATTCAGAATTGAAATGACCTATGTAGGATTGATTGAAATCCAATGAATCAAAATCGGAGTGAAAATTATTTTTACGCTTGCATTCAACTGAATTAATTAAACAGTTGAATTTGTTATTTTTGTTATTATGAGTTTTATATGAGATGAGGAGTTAGTTAAGGGATATTTTAACACTGATGCAGCATTTTCTTCGAACGTGTGACGTTTTGTATTAAGAGGGGCATAAAAGAGGATGACTAGAGGATTCCATCACAAATAAAATCATAATTACGTGAATAACGAGGGATTTTAGGGAAAAATGTCAGAAGGGATTTCAGAGTGGAACATGATCCATTTCAATTGCTTCTAAATCATTCTCATATCGTTGAAAATATAATTCTCTGCAAAGATTTCGTCACTGTTTATCCCAAAAAATGACTAATTTTCAAGATAAATTCTCGTGCCCCCCAATATTATTTCCAGTGCTTGCAGCCAAATTTTTCTAATTTCTTTCCGTGTGTACATTTTGCAATAAAAATGTGGGCATTATCATTTCTGTGAACAAAGTCTGAAGGCAAAATATGAAATGTGTGGAAAAATGAAGGAGTTTTGTCATGGGTACTACGTCACACGTCGAAAAAATGCTGTGTCAATGTTAAAGTATCGTATTCATGTTCACAGACTGCAAAATTGAGGGAATGAATGCCATTTTCATTGATGAACATATGAACATGACTTTATGGCATCAGAACGCAATAGGAAAAATTGCACAGAGTCCAATAGTTTCTTGGTATTGTATTTGAATTGGTCCGGTGGAGGTTTAAGTGCACTGAACCCCTCGACATTACAAATTCTAGGGGAAAAGTTTCGACGACGATGAAAGCAATCATAAACTCCACGACTGACATTTTCCTGTGATGTTCGTAACATGATTATACGAGTGCTCAAGTGATGGGAGTCGATGTGAACGCAGTTGGAATCAGAAATTACTTCTCGAATGAGTGAGAATCTTATTGGAAATTTGCCAGGCAAATGGAGACCCAGAAATAACATTTCGATTTTATGGTACAGATGGAAATAAAATAGACTGAAATTTCGGGTTTGGGGACAGGTGAGAACGAGTGCATATTTGCAAAATATTTGTATTCATGTTGAATTGTTCGGGTACGGCCAGAAAATGGTTTATTTTATTCAAATAAACGTCATTTGAATAGACTGAATGGGTTTATTAAATAGCTTGTAATGAAACTTTTATTCAAACTTAAATTTAATTTTTATTCGGGCTTTTATTGACATCAAATGAATAGTTTTTTGAATATAAATTAATGTTTCTTTGATCCAAATGAAGGGTCATAGTGAAAGTTTTATTCGGAGTGAATGACTTATTTGTTTCATGAAATTGAAATTAATACAGAAATAGTGAATAAAGAGTTTTATTTATTATTGTAAAATGTGGTTTTACAATAATATTCTAGAAGAATTGAACATTTTATTCTAAAAGTTACTCATATTGACGTCTACTTATTAAAATGGCTGATGAAGTCATAAATTGGCAGACAAAATCTGCCTTTTCTATACGATTTAACATAATAACTCAACAGTTCATGAAAAAATTCGTCAGGTATGAAGTCTCTCATCAAAACCTGTGACTACTATAATAAAAAAAACCTATGACTAACTCGGGATTACTCACTACGAGCGTAAAAGCAGACTCCTGAAGCGAGAAAAAACGAAAGAGAAGGTGGAATAATTGGAGGAAAAGAGGATGTGAAAAAAAGAATCGATGAAAAAAGATGATTAACACTGACCTGTTGATAAACCCATAGCCACTCTTCACGTTGAACCACTTCACAGTCCCGGTCACTTTGGTAGCTGAAACGAGAAAGAATTGCACGAAATTACAGAGCTGTTGCATTTGCATAACTGAATAATTCTCTTAAACACACTGTTGAAAAAATGAAATCGTTTTGAAGGGAGCGACATAAAATGCGACTTCGAAGGAAAAAAATCATGAAGTTTCGAAGTTCAGTAGAAATTTAATGAAGTTCTGAATTTTTGAGTAGCAAAAAAAGAACAATTTCTCATTTTATCTGAATTTTTAATAAAAGCATGAATATTTAGTATCAAATTAATTGGAAATTCAAGAGTATATTGACCTCAATATCTCTGATTTCTATTAACTTTCGTGAAATAATTAAACTGAAATCTACGGTTCCCATTGATTCTTTCATCGACTTGTGAATTTTCAATGACGAAATTCCTTGAAATTTCAGTAAAAAAATAACGGAATAAAAATTTCTGAAAATAAATTCATTTAAAAATTCTTGCACACTTTGGTAGAAATTTTCAGGAGACGGACATTAAATTTAATTCAGAGAGAAAAAATATCAATTTCATATTTCACCAAAAATTCAATGAAGTTCAAATCGATTTCCCTCATTTTTATTAATTTTCACGTAATAATTGAGCTAAAATTTACAGTTTCCATTAATTGTTTTATCAACTTCTGAATTTTCAATGACGAAATTCTTCGGATTTTCAGTGGAACTATAACGTGAATAAAATTTTCAAGAAACTCGAACCGTTGTGCAATTTTTTTCCTTCAATTTTATGGAGTTTTTTGAGTTTTTAAACATTCAATTTTTTTTCTACCGGCAACTGACCGACTGTGGCCCAAAACGATCGCAAATGTTATTGCAAAAACAGTCGAAATAATGAATTCATCAAAATTTTCAAAAACTGTACCAAAAATTTCATTCAACAAATTTTAAATGCTTTCGGAATGCGATGGCAATACCGAATTGGGACTCCAATACCGAGGGAATATTTCGTGATGAAAAGGGCGATGGGAAATTGTAAGGAGCGTCGAGGGCGCCATCAACAATGGCAACATGAAGTCCTATTCACCGGTGTATGCATTATGCATGTGAGAATTTATTAGTTGAGACTTGAAATGCGTTCTTTTTCGAAATGTAGGGCAATGATAAAAATGGATTGTATTTTATGCGTTAGTAGATAACACAAAAATATTATTTCTTGCCAACAAAATGCGAAATACAAACAGAATATACAATTGAATTCAAGTAATTTGATTCATGTTGTTGGTGCATATTCAATTGATTGCATTCACGATAATTTGATGAATATTGAATAAATTCATTCAAATTTCACTGATGAAAACAAGATGGATCAGCTCTATTCTGCACTGGGTTTTCGATGGATATCTTTCGTAATGGAATTACACAAAAATGTGTCTAGAAAAATTGTGACATTACGGTTAACTTTGAATACATTTGATAACAACTGTCTTCAGAGCAAATTTTCTTCACCCTTTTATCATTATTCATTTGTTCCAAATAGTGAATTTGTAAGAATTATAATTCATAAGAAAAGAAAATGGATTTTTATAAATTGAAAAATTTCATAGGTGAAATTTGATTAATTAAATAAAATAGATTCCACTTCACCTTGAGTTTTCGATAAATTTTTTTCAAATCTGCAATTGTTTATGAATTACTGTTTTTGGAGTACAATTGATTGATTCATTCTTATTTTCATCTTTTAATAATTGATTCAGAAGAAATTCTAAAGCAATAAATTCCCGAAAATTCCACAATTCCACTGAATGAATACAGAAATCTCCAAATTATAAACCGAATGTTTACAAATTTGAAAACATTTGTTAACAATTGTGTTTGGAGTAAATTTGATTTATTATTTTATTATCATTCGCTTGTTCCAATAGTCAATTTACAAGACTTATCATTCATAAGAAATGGCAAGTGTTGATAGATTTTTATCATTTAAAAAATTTATAGTTAAAATTTCATTAGTGGAAATGAAATAGTATTTTACATTGAGTTTCCCATAAATTTCCAACTCTTTTCGGAGTGAATGTGATTCATTGATTCTTATTATCTTCTTCCAAGAATTAATTAATGAGATTTGTAATTTAGAAGAAATTTTAAAGCACGAAATCCCCCAAGATTCCAAAATTTCATCGAATGAGTATTAAAACCTCCAAATTATTAACTGAATATTTACAGATTTGAAGACAATTGTTAACGACTGTATCAACTCAATTTGTTTACTGCTTTTGGAGTAAGTCTAATCTATTATTTTATTACCATTCGCGTGTTCCAATCCTCAATTTACATAAATTGTGAAATTAGAAATTAGTAATTGTCCTCTTCCAATAATTAATTAACAACACTTATAATCCAGAAAAAAATCTGAAGCCTGAAATGCCCCAGAATTCCGCAATTCCATCGAAAGCCTCCAAATTATCGACCGAATGTTTACATTTGCCTCGCCGAGTGCTCCGATTCAACACAAGAATCAGTTGTGTTATGAAACTGCGATTGGCGCCTTCGGGATTACGCCGAACACAACTGGATTACCCCAACCGACTCCCATCGACCGGCTCATACAATCCAAATACTCTCATAAATGAATAAACAGCGAAATTAATCCCCTGACAATAACCGCCCGGCGTCACGTAAACACTAAAATTCCGATCGCCACGAAGCCGAAGAAAATTCATTCAGCCCTTGCCACCACGAATTTAACTAAGATAAATGATCCTACGCTCGTGTGACAGAGGTGAACACATCATTAGTCCAATATTTCTATTGAAATGAGTGTAAAGATGCGATGTTTTAAATTAGATATCAGAAAGTAAAAACTTCAGAATTAGAATTCACTTATATTAATCACGATAATCACTATTTTTTAATAAATAATCGTCCATAAACGTGGAAAGTCCCATGTCCCTACGCTCGCTCATCTGTCCCCATGCACGTTTGACACATGTCCCTATCCTCGTCTCGTGATTTGAATGATATGGAAAGGTTATATCCGAACTAATTACATCGTGAGTATCCTACTTGGGATAAAACAACATTAAAAAATATCTCGAGGCACAAAATTATATTTCAATTGGACAGTCCAACCTTTTAAATGATTTTTTCATCCGTTTAGTCCGCTACCAGTTGACAGTTGGTTGCAAAACGAGCATAGGATCAATGCCATTTCCATTGTAC
>NW_021680365.1:191448-192883 GCF_001412515.2 Diachasma alloeum
AGTCCAACCTTTTAAATGATTTTTTCATCCGTTTAGTCCGCTACCAGTTGACAGTTGGTTGCAAAACGAGCATAGGATCAATGCCATTTCCATTGTACTTATTCTTTTAATTCCCGAGATTTCTGTGAAATATTGAGATGTTACTATAATTTATGCATTTTTATTGTTTTTTTAACCATTCGAAAGCTCAGTCAAGGGATTTTTAATCTCATTTTACTGTTATAACGGAGATATCAACATTTTAAAATTGTGAGTTTCTTAACTTGCGGCTTAAGAATTCACTCTGTCGTAGCAATTGCTGGACGATTAAGGGAAATTCGAGTTTCATGGGAGTATCTAAAATAAAAGAATTATCTAAATGGGAATATGATGGCTTCCATACCTCCAAGAATGTTTCAATCAGCAAAAAAAATTATTTGAAGTCAAAATAACAAAACAAAGAATATTTAAATTAAGAAATAGTTGAATGCAGTCGAAAACCCTAATCTCTGGACTGGGCCATTTTTTTTTATTTATTAAATGTCGATCAACAGAAAAAATAATTGATCACATGATTATCCACGAGTAATATTATTGAAAAATTAAATAATCAGGACGATTTTCATTTTATTATTTATGGAGTATTCAATGGAAGTAAAAATCGTCCAGAAACTAGCCCCCGTCCAGTAACTGACCTGTTTACGCTATATCTCGAGACAGAAAATTATATTTTATTACGCATTTTTATTGTTTTTTATCCATCCTAAATTTCAGTCAAGGGATTTTTAATCCTATTTTACTATTATAACGGAGATATCAACATTTTAAAATTGTGAGTTTCGTAAATTGCGGCTTAAAAATTCACTCTGTTGTAGCACCACTAGGGTGAACAGGCCAATTGCTGGACGGTTAAGAGAAATTCGAGTTTCATGGGAGTATCTAAAATAAAAGAATTATCTAAATGGGAATATGATGGCTTCCATACCTTCAAGAATGTTTTAATCAGCCAAAAAAATTATTTGAAGTCAAAATAAGAAAACAAAGAATATTTTAATTAAGAAATAGTTGAATTCAGCCGAAACNAAATTGTGAGTTTCTTAACTTGCGGCTTAAGAATTCACTCTGTCGTAGCAATTGCTGGACGATTAAGGGAAATTCGAGTTTCATGGGAGTATCTAAAATAAAAGAATTATCTAAATGGGAATATGATGGCTTCCATACCTCCAAGAATGTTTCAATCAGCAAAAAAAATTATTTGAAGTCAAAATAACAAAACAAAGAATATTTAAATTAAGAAATAGTTGAATGCAGTCGAAAACCCTAATCTCTGGACTGGGCCATTTTTTTTTATTTATTAAATGTCGATCAACAGAAAAAATAATTGATCACATGATTATCCACGAGTAATATTATTAAAAAATTAAATAATCAGGACGATTTTCATTTTATTATTTAT
>NW_021680365.1:194615-337929 GCF_001412515.2 Diachasma alloeum
TTTTTTTTATTTATTAAATGTCGATCAACAGAAAAAATAATTGATCACATGATTATCCACGAGTAATATTATTGAAAAATTAAATAATCAGGACGATTTTCATTTTATTATTTATGGAGTATTCAATGGAAGTAAAAATCGTCCAGAAACTAGCCCCCGTCCAGTAACTGACCTGTTTACGCTATATCTCGAGACAGAAAATTATATTTTATTACGCATTTTTATTGTTTTTTATCCATCCTAAATTTCAGTCAAGGGATTTTTAATCCTATTTTACTATTATAACGGAGATATCAACATTTTAAAATTGTGAGTTTCGTAAATTGCGGCTTAAAAATTCACTCTGTTGTAGCACCACTAGGGTGAACAGGCCAATTGCTGGACGGTTAAGAGAAATTCGAGTTTCATGGGAGTATCTAAAATAAAAGAATTATCTAAATGGGAATATGATGGCTTCCATACCTTCAAGAATGTTTTAATCAGCCAAAAAAATTATTTGAAGTCAAAATAAGAAAACAAAGAATATTTTAATTAAGAAATAGTTGAATTCAGCCGAAACCCCTAATCTCTGGACTGGGCCATTTTTTTTTATTTATTAAATGTCGATCAACAGAAAAAATAATTGATCACATGATTATCCACGAGTAATATTATTAAAAAATTAAATAATCAGGACGATTTTCATTTTATTATTTATGGAGTATTCAATAGAAGTAAAAATCGTCCAGAAATTGACCTGTTTACCCTAAATGTGAATGGGATTTTCTCTCTTATTCTTCAATAAATCCCTGTTCACTAGTGTCTGTACCTTTCCTTATTAACTAAAATAACGACTCCAATCGTATTTCGTCCGACAGACACTTGGCCCTGTCAAAACAATTAAAATGCGATAACTCACGACATCTGAACGAGCACAGGTACATTTACCTCAACTCGCAATGACAAATGAACAAAAAACATTTGACATCGCCGCAGTAAAATAGCGAAACGCCGGCAAAAATCTCCATTCTCGCTCTTCAAATCCCTCCGAGAATGTCTCCCTCACCAGCAGTCGCACATCCCTAGCCATCGACAGTTTTATTTAATAATAAACTAGATCAGGGTCGATATAAATAAATATTTTGAGGTTAGAAACGTGGCTGCAAAAATCCCAGCGCTTTCCCCTCGTCAAACCGAACAATAGATCGTATCGCCGGCATTTTACATTCGGAGCACGCTGGATCCTCACTGAATTTTGGAGCATTCTAGACGCAATGCCCCCAGCCCCGCGAAAAAACCACACCACCTGAAAAACCACTGACACTCCCCCGAAGTCCAAATAAAACAGCAAAAAACCTCCGAAACCCCGACTATTCCCAATCGCCTCCATAAAAAGAAATGATTTAATGGACAAAAATAAAAGGCGAAAAATGTAGACCTGAAATTTACGAGGGGTGCACCGATTGGCTTCCAAATTAGTCGCGTCTCTGCGTCACAATGTGCGTGAAAAAAAAAATGCCGAAAATTTTCGCATTGATTTGGCCAACGAACTGACGAAAAATCGAGCCGTCATTTCGTGCCCCTGAAATGGTTATTTCGTTGATTTTACACTCAAGAAGTTTGCGATTAAATCCCGGCACGCCGGCCACATGGTGCGAGCGTGAATTGGGCGCCATTACGAGGTGAAATTGATGTGCGAAATTGGAGCAAACGATGAAATCCGCGTGAGGGGGTTGAAGGGATAAATTACGGGGTGAAATGATGTTTTGGGGAGGTAAATTGTCAACTCACCGATGACCAATTTAGCTTGCTGGTTAGCCTTGGGTTGTTCGGGCTGTTTTTCCGGGTCAGCCATGGTGGTGGTGTTAGGTGTTAGACACGCCGCTGCCGTACCTAGATGTTCCCGTCCTTCTGGTTGTACTGTTGGTTACCTTCTAATGTTCCCAACATGGCTGCGGCAGCCAGGCGACCGTACCAAACAGACGGCTTTTGGTACGGTTAATGGGATTGGAGGGGAGTGGAGATGACTGAGGTGGATTGGCCAATGGGGGAGTGGGATTTATTTTATTGTTGCCAGCACGCTGCCCACTCCGAGAGGGGCCACGGGCGATGTGGCGGCGCCGATGGGCTCTCAAATTTTAGAAGGGACCTGTTCGATCTTCGGGGATTTTTCGGAATTGTTTCATTGGGAAGGTGAGGGAAGAATTGAGGCGAATTGATTTGTGGAGGAGGTCAATGGGGAACCGGAGGGAGCTGCTGCTGGGGTTTGCGTGAAAGGGGTGATTAGGTGATTCTGTCGTTGGTAAAATTGAAATTATGGGAAGAATTGTCGGATTTATGATAGCATGGGGGGTTCGGGGATAATTTTAAAGCGGATTTTTTGAGGGATTTTAGCAGCTGCAGGAAACATCATCTGATGTTTTGGTCTAGAATCACTGGTTTTTGAGATAATTGAAGAATTAGAGGGGGTCGTTTTAATCGGTTTTGTGAAAGGAAGAGACTGAAATGTTCAGTTGAATGTAATTCAATTGTGAGTGATTTGAGGTAAAAATGACAAAAATGATTTTTTGGTGGAAATTTTGTGTATTATAGAAATGATCTTTTGACATTTTGTTCTAAAATCACTCGTTTTTGAGATAATTGAAGAATTAGAACGGGTCGTCTTGATTTTTTTGGTTTTGTGGAAGGAAAATTTCAATTGAAGTGATATAGTGAATATAAGTCAATTGTGAGTGATTTGAGGTGAAAATGTCAAAAGAGATTTTTTGTTGGAAATTTTGTGTACTATAGAAATTATATTTTGACATTTTGCTCTAAAATCACTGGTTTTTCAGATAATTAAAAAATTAGAACTGCTCATTTTAATTGCTTTTATGAAAGACACAAATCGTTTGAAATTTTCAACTGAATATACCCAGATAATGAATAATTTCAGGAGGAAATATAGAAAAACATTTTTTGTTTAGTTTAATTCTCCACAAAAAAAAATTCTCTTACATTGTCTTTTGAAATCACTCATTTCAAGGATAATTGCGAAAATAGAATGATCCATTTTTATTTCTTCTACAGAAAAATATAATGAATCATTTTCATTTTGTTGAAAATCCAAGTCTCAATAAAGATCTCCTGCCATTTTCTCCTAAAATGAGTCATTTTTCAGATAAATTCAAAAGTAAAAATCCATTGTCGATTTTAAAAAAAATTTAATTAATTTTTAAATTCAATTAATCGATCAGTCTCGCTGGAAATCCTTCCATGTTTGCATTCAATCGAATCAATTAAAAAATTGTATTCTTTATTTCTCTCATTGCAATATTTTCAAAGGAATAAAGCCACCTATCACATGAAGTCCACCCCTTGGAGACAGTGAAAAAAAATACAACAATTCGATTAATTATACCAGATTAATTATGTTTAATCAGAATATTTTTATTACTGACATGAGTTTCATTACAATCATAATAAAAACTGATTCCTATACATTTTCATAATTCACTCGATTCAATCCCCTACTGTAGATGCTTGAATTCGAATGAAATTACCTAAAGATCATAAAGAGCCAACAAAAAATGAAAAACCCATAGTTTCGTATTTTTTCTTTCTATAATAATATAACTAATTACTCTGTACAAGTTCTGTCCTCACCTTTTCCGCAATTTTAAGATACATCTCTTCCTCTTATTTCCATTACTGGATATTGCGCAATATTCATCTATTTAATTCAACTTCATTGTTTGTTGAATCTATCGAGACATAAAAAAATGACAAACACCAACTGAAAATACATGATTACTGTTCATGAGTTCAATAGTATGAGATACCCTATTCTTAATCGACATTGATGTAATGCCTTCAGTAATCATCTGTGTACAAAATGTTGTTAATATTTTGTTCATTATAAAGCCTCGAATTTGATCTATCTTAACAAAAATTAATGTTTATACGAGTCCAGTTAACATTGGAATTTTTTTTTTCATATTTATTACGAGTTAAACAGTCCATTTTAAAGTTGTTGTGACTCGATTAATGCACGTGGAATTGTATAAAATTGCTTTGATTGAGCAACAGTCATGTACATGAATTATATTATAATTAAAATTTTTTTACCTAAATCGAGACAATTTCATCACAAATTATCTCAAAACGTCATCAAGTCGAGTCACAATCACCTTTTCACAATTTTATAATTATTTTGAAACAAAAAAAGAGTACCAAGTATTTCAGTGATTTTGAACATTAGTCACCACGTGGAGTACTCGATTGTTATTCATCCTAGACTATTTCCTTAGTGTAATGTGGATATTGATAGAGCAGATTTTACATTCTCCATCATCTCTGGCGTCTGCCTGGGCGTGTGGATCTTGAACGTGGAGCTACTGAACCGGAACCGATGCTGAACATGTTGCCACCGCTGGAGGCGCCAAATGATGGGACTGGGGCGGAGAATGATGGGACACTCGACGAAGCTGGTGTGGCTGAACCACTGAAGTTGAACCCTCCTAGGGCAATAATGATAGGAAACATTAGTTTTTAATTAAGTGATTTTTGTAATTATTGAGAAGTAAAGGGGGAATATGTGAAGATTTTATTGTTTAGTTTTGTTAATTAGTGGATTATTTTGATGATGAGGAAAATGTCAGAGATATCTTGACATTTGCGCATAAAGAAGTCCTTTATTCACAAGATGAATGCAGAATAAAATTCATCTATTGCGAAGAAAAATCTTGAAGAACATTTTGTGTTGGAAATTTTCTCAAAAAAGTCTTGACATTTTCTCTCAAAGTCACTCGTTTCAGATTTTAATTCAGAATTGCAGAGATCGGTTTTTAGTCGAGTGATTTTCATAATAATAAAGAAGTGAAGAGGGAATATATGAAGATTTTATTTTTTAATTTTGATAATTAGTGAATTATTTTGATAATGAACGATTAGAGAAAAATGGTAAGATAGGATTTTGAAAGAGAATATCAACAGACAATTTTTCCCATAATAATTCTCACCTCGAAAAAAATCATTCATCATTTCCTCTCAAATAATTTGCCCCCAACAAAAAACCCACATAAAAACCATCAAATTCATGACCAAATCAACCTCATTAATAAATGGCGTAAATCTCGCCAATTTGTTCTGAAATCACTCGCCTCAGAGACAATTAAAGAATTAGAACAGCTGATTTTAATAGCTCCTAGGAAACGAATAAATTGAAATGTTCAATTGGATAAAACTCCATAATGAGTGATATGAGGAGAAAATGTCGAAACCCATTTTCTGTTCGAAATTTAACCATCGACAAAAAATATCTCTTTACATTTTCCCCTGGAACCACTCATTCCCGAGATAATAGCAAAAATGAAATGATCCGCTTCATAAAACTAAAACCTAAAACATAAAACTCACCAGTTTGTGGTGCAGCACTTCCATTAAACTGGAACCCACTGCTGGAGCTGCCGCCACCAAACGAGAACATCCCCTGTGTCCCCTGAGTGGTGGCAGGTGTGGTCCCACTGCCCCCAAAGGAGAACCCTCCACTGGCATTGGTCCCCCCAAAAGGTGCAACGGTCCCAGTGGACCCAGACCCCGTCGTTCCAAAAGCCGGAGCAGCTCCCCCAAACGGCGAAGCAGCCCCACTCCCAGGAGTACTCCCCCCAAACCCACTGAAACTGCTGTTGGCACTCCCAAACGCCGGAGGAGCAGTCGTAGGTGTCCCAAAGCTAGAGCTCGACCCTCCGAATCCCGAAGTAGAGCTAGTCCCAGTGGGAAAAGCTGGAGGTGCAGTTGTCGTAGCCCCAAAAGCTGCAGTCCCACTAAAACTAGAACTAGCCCCTGAATTCTGTCCTCCAAATCCTGAGGACGTGCCCCCAAAACTGGGGACAACTGAGGAAGTTCCAAAGGCTGGAGCTGCAGTGGTGTTTCCCCCAAACCCTGAAGATGTCTGGCCAAAAGCTGAAGTGGTTGTAGTTGAGGGATTGCCTCCAAAGCCAGCAGTTGTCGTGGGCTGTCCCCCAAACAGCGACGAAGGCCCACCAAAGCTGGTGCTCGTGGTCCCTCCGAAGCCAGTGGCTGCTGTTGTTGTGGCACCAAAAGTTGGGGGTTTGCCCTGTGCAAAGGCACTAGCTCCACTGAACATGGAGTTTGATGTTGAAGGAGTTGTGGTGGCCCCATTGAATAAACTGGGGGTTGTGCTTGCTGTTGTTGTGCCAAAGGCTGAGACTGTTGTCTTGGGGGGTCCAAAGGTGATGGCAGTGGCAGTTGTGGTGGTTGAATTGAAGCCTGAGGGTTGAGTACCAAATAATGGGGTTGGGGCACTGCTGAATGATGGGGTTGATGGAGTTGCGAAGGCTGGAGCTGCTGTTGAAGGTGCTCCAAAGGCAGGGGCTGTTGTTGATGGAGTCCCAAAGGCAGAAGCTGTTGTTGATGGGGTCCCAAAGCCAGAAGCTGTTGACGTAGTCCCCAAGGCAGTAGTTGTTGAGGGATTTCCAAAGGCAGGAGCTGCTGTTGATGGAGTCCCAAAGGTAGAAGTTGTTGAAGAACTCCCAAATGCCGGAGTTGAGGCAGTGGCTGAAGGCGTCCCAAAGGCAGGAGCTGCTGTTGTTGAACTTCCAAATGCTAGAGTTGAGGCAGAAGTTGCAGTTCCAAATGTTAGAGTTGTTGTTGCAGGAGCTTGAGACGTTGTGGATCCACCAAAAGAGGCGACTGGTGCTGTCGATCCAAACGAAAACCCTGATGATGGAGTTGTCGACTGAGTAGTTTTGTTCCCTCCAAACGTGAAAGTAGATGATTGGGTTGAGGTTGCAGGGGCTGAAGTGGTGGTGGCTCCGAACACTGGAGTGCTGGTAGCAGCGCCTGAACCAACGCCAAAATTGAATCCTGATCCGGACGATGATGTGCTGGTGGTGGCAGTTTGGCTCGCCCCTGAAGAACTGGAAGATACTGCACCGAAGGAGAACCCAGCGACTTTAGGAGGGGATTTGCTCGCTCCCACGAACGTCAGGAGCCCATTCCCAGGAGCTGGAGGGGCAGGTGTCCCTGAGGAAGATGTCGTTGATGTCGGGGTGCTGAAGAGTGTCGTTGCCTTGGGGGCTGCATCAACTGCTGAAGTAGTCACAGCTGTTGAGACTGCAGTTGCTGGCTGGAAGAGCTTCTGACTCGATTGGGAAAACGTTGGAATTGTCTGAGCTGTCGATGCTGACGTGGATGATGTTCCAAACGAAAAAGTTGGGGTTTGAGAGCTGGATGTCACTGCTGGAGCTGTGGAATTCGCAGTTGTAGTGGGATTCGAGACAGGAGCTGAAGATGTTGGGGCTTGGGTGATTGAAAATCCTTGAGATTTATCTCCAGCACTTGACGATGGAGAAGTGACGACACTCGAGGCAAAAGAGAACCCTGCTGAGGCCTCTGGTTTGTTAATCTCCTCCTTTCCCTCAGGTTTATCCAACTCCAACTGAGGCAGCACCACTCCTGACGACAACGAACTCGACGACCCAGAACCACTAGCTAAATTAAATGTCACGTGTTTCCCAGGAGTTCCCATCGTCTTCGCCTTCCCAATTATTGGAACAATAGCTGAAGTCGATATTGGGGACGTGTTGACGTTAGTCGTGCAGGTTGACGAGCTCAGAGTTGCCAAACTAGAGGGTGAGGATGGCAATGTGATTGACTCAGCCTGAATGACAACACTAGGATCAATAGTGCTAGATGTCTTTCCAGAAATGGCATCAAACATGCTCTTCAGCTTTGCCTTCATGCTAGTCTGCCTCATGTTGATTATGTCAGACTTCTTGATCTCCTCGACATCGCTCATGGAGAATTTCGAGGACAACGAGCTGTGCTCGTCAATCAGACTCTTCAGTTTATCAATATTCTGGGGCTCCTCCTTCATGAATAACCGATCAGTCAATTTTACTGGGACCTCTATCATCGAGTTCTTAGTGTTCTTGAAGATTTCCTCGATTTCGTGGGCCTCTGGGGACGCGTGCTTGGATGATGGTCTTCCTGGGGACCTCGGGGAGACACTTTCTGGGGAGCTTCTTCGACTGGCTGCATCAGGCAGAGATAAAGAGCTCTCGTTGATGGATTTGTTTGAGTTCTGGAGGTCTCCAGGCAGTTTGGAAGATCTTGAGACTTGACTTGTGTCCAGGGATTTGAAGTGCTTTCCAAGGTCTGGGGTGCCACTTCGGGAGATGTCTGCTTTCCTCTTCACCCCTGAGTTGACGTTTGTACTGGAGCTCAGGGAGTTCAAGATGTCGTAGCAAGAGGGCTTTTTCGTTCTCTTGACTGGCCTCAGGGACGTGTTGTCGATGGAGATGTCTTCGTCTGATCGCGAGGAGTCTTCTCTCGCTCGCTTCTGCGTCATCTCCTCGAGGTTCTCCAGCTCGTCACCATACAGGCCATCCGTTCGCTGTTTTTTTATGAGTTCAGCTGCTACGTCTTCCCTGGAAGCGTGTCTCTTCAACGACATGTCTCGCAGGACCTGCGCCACTGTTGGAGGGGTTCTTGGGGGGTCTTGGCAGATGTCGGAGATCATTCTTTGACGCTCGGGGGGAGAGTATCTGGTGTCTGGTGGCGCGATCCGCACCGTCACTGGCAGCCTCATCTTCCCAGTTTTGGAGTTTATTAACGGCGTTGGACTTGAGCTCAAGTTCACTTTGGGGAACTGACCGGTTCCGTATGGCGATTGCCTCAGTTTTGTCGTGGCCTCTGTCGCGTATTTCGTGAGGCGGGAGGTCAGCCCTGGAGATGTTATGTCGGTGTATGTCCTGGAAAAAAGTTTGAGGTTATTTCGAATGAAGGAAATCAACAGTGAGGGGAAAGCTGGTGAGTCAATTCCATTGGGACACAGATTTCGATGAAAAATGCATTCTTTTTTAAAGTGTATTGTGATGAAATTTTTTTTGCGAAACATTATTGTTGAAAAATTGCATTTTAAATGTATTTTCGAGAAATGGTTGATAAGGGAATCGAAAAAGTTGAAAAAAGTTGAAATCAAGTCGAGTTTTTGTTGAAGGTTTTTGAGTTTCACGAAAATACATCATTTATCTCTGCAAAAACTATTATCCAAAAATTGTGAGCTAGAAAGGTTGAGATTAACGAAATGAAGCTCAATTTCTGTTGAGAATTATTGAAGGCAAGAAAGATAGAAGAAATTTCAGAGAATTTTCTGTAAGTCTAATTTATCTCTATAAAAATAATTGTCGCGACACTTTTGCTCTATTCAGAGATATTGAAACAAATGTTGATAAGTGCATGAAAACGTTGAAAATCGTTCCTGTAAATTTGAGTTTTTCTAGAGTATCATTCTATTCAAGACTCTTTTTATAGCTTTCATATCTGTATAAAAATCCCCCAGAGATAACAAAAATCAAAAAAGGTAAATAAGTGAATAAAAACCTTGAAAATGCTCCAAACCACAAATCAATTTGACTTTGTGTTGAGAATCTTTTAATCTAAGAGAGACAACAAAGTCATTACGAAAACCACAAAAATTCTCCTCGCCTGCCTCATCTCCAAGGATATTTCATCACCACTTCTTCAAGAAAGTTTGAAATAAACCAAATAAAATAAATTTCTCTATAAATATCTTAAAATCCAATCCACCTACTAAAATTTCCTTAAAAAAAATTCTCCTAAACCCAAAAGATATCCCTCCCCACCGCCAAAAAACTAAAAATCCAAACTTACTTAGTATCAATATTGTATCTAGTAGACGCAAGAAGAGGGCCAGCAACAGTCTGCACAGTCTTGACCCCAGCAGCCCTGGGCCTGATCTTGGGGCTGATGGAGGTGCCCCAAGGGCTCCCCTCCTCCTCCCTGTTGCCCCCGCAGCCCAGATCAGACGACGATTTCTTGACATGTCGATGTCCCACGATTGAATCACCACAGACATCCCCATTCTTCGCGTCCCTCCGCTTCCACGGTATCACTGGCGTCGACGTGACCTTGTCAAAAGCCCTGGCACTCTCATAAGCCCCCGAACTCCTCCCCACATAGACATTATTCTCCGATTCACTGATGTGAGCACCAACACTTCTCTTCGGTATGGGACTGAGTCCTTTCAGGGTCTTGAGTTGACCAGCTGTCCTTGGACTATTCACCAGTGACTCAGAGCTCAATTGGTACGTGCTTCTGCGGTAACGCTCCATCCTGTTGGTTATCTGCTCCTTGTAACACTCCTTAACAATCTCAAACAATTGTGAAACGTAGCCAGACGTTTGTGACGATATAATATCGAATAATTCGTTGAAATTAACACCGGCTGCACTCAGGTAATCTTGGACAATAGACGCGTGTCGTGTCACGAGACTATCGTCAATGAGCAGTGATACACAGCCGTACACTGTTATTATCAGGGCCAGGAGAATGCCTATTAGGGCACCCGACGAAGTGTACAGGATCACGCACCCACTTAGCACACTTACCAATACGATAACACCGGGATTATCTAGTTTCCACATATTATTCATTGGTTTCAGTGGGTTAACCTCCCCATGTTTGAAAACAGCACATTCACGAGAGGCACCGGAACCTCGCCACGCTCGTACCGCGCCAGGGAAACACTGACGCCAATTTAACGGCCCCAATGCGCGCGCCTGTTACGACGTGAAGTGGCTAACACGCGCCGCTGCTCCACAAGCGCGGGAATGTTTGAAATAATTGTACGCAGAAACACTGATTTTATTCTGGCACACAATATTTGATTGGAAGTAGCTCTACCCTTACGGTAAATTCAAAGATTATTGAAAACTGCAAAAAAATTGCAGAAAACTCGATTAGACTCGGAAATCTAATTTTCAAAGAAGAAATATTTAAAAAACAGGATTTAACCCAGTGTCTTATGTGAAAATCAACATTTCCATTGTAATCAGATTAAAATATGAATTTTTTTTCATTAGATGTGACGCTGCGCGCCACGAAATCGGCCTTCAATTGAAGGCCCGAGTTGAAGACCCGAGTTTGTAGCAGAGATGTCAGACAAGATATGAATGTTTTTTTGGGCTCAAATGAAAAAGCGGGTCGAGAAATGGCGTGCTAGGGCCTCTAAACATGACAAACTGGTTTTCAACTCTGGTTTTTAATTGAAAATCATGGCATTTTCATAAAAAATCATTTGTTCATTAAAAACACCCACTAATTAGCGGATAGCGCGCGAGTCACTGAGCCGATTTCAATCAATCAAAAAGCGTTTTATTCGTATGAGAAAGACGAACAACTTTCATTTGAAATATTTTTTTGTATGTTTCATGGTTTCCATGAAATATCATTTTTTCATCAAAGTTGCGGTAAAATTGTTTATAACTAACAATTGGCCACTGGAATCGCAAAAACACCAAGAAATTCGGATTCTCCACTCCCCGAAAACATAAATTCCGATCATCAAATCCTGCCGCCCTTTTCATGTCCACAGAAAGGGGTATAGCGTATAGACTAATTCTAGAAATTGCCATTTCTACTTCTATAGTGTTATGTTTACATCGAATCAAATTGAGGCGCGTTCACAGGCCCACATGCAGCGCGCACATACAGATGTTCTCAAACTGGTGTCGTGTGGATCTCAACCATGACCAAAAATAAACGTCACTCCACAGTCAACTAACCTTCTATTTTTACCGAAAAAACTTTTAACTCTCTGTGTATATCGTGACATTCAATACAATTTCAAGCTCACAAACACAGTGTTACGAAAGCTCTGCCCCGAAAATAACCTCGGGACATCCAGTACAATCCAGACTCTTCGTTCATGCTTTTAAATCTAACGGCGAGTGAGCCGGTGCTCAGTAACATTTTGATATCAACGTAAGAAGCATTGAGTCTTCACAGAAGAATTTCAACGATCAATTTTCGGTTTTTCATAACGAAAAGGTGAGCCCTCAGTGTTTACATTGAAGAGTGAAGGGAGTGGTTTTAATGGAGTGGTTTTAATGGCCAATACCTCGAGAACGACAGAGTGAAATTCGTGGATTTTTTTTTTCATTTCAAAAATATTTTTCCAGAGTTGATAATGAGTCCTGACTCATCTAAATCGAATCATTCGGTCAATATATATTGACGAAATTATCAATTTCTCCGGAGCAAATGATACGATTGGAATGACTGATTTTATTTCAAAAGCTTAAGAAATACCTTCAAAATAAAAAAAAACTTTTAATTTCACGCTGTCATTTTTTAACTTTTTGTGGCAGAAAGTGGTCTATCTTCCCCTCAATATCCATTCTCCCCTAATCTCATTTACTCTCAACAAAATCAAATTAAGCTTCACTTCTAACCTCAGTCCCATAATTAACAAATACAAAATAATAAAATTGAAGAATTAACACAATTCTATTAATTCATTGTTGCTAAACTTGTCCTCAATTTCACAGAGTAATATTTTTTAATAACCGCGATAGAAAATTTCATCGAATTTCTATTGAACTTCTGTTTAAAATTCTATCAGTGTTTGGTTGATTCTATTGAAGCATTTTGCAGATCGAGGAAGAATTCTTCATGTCACGGAATTCCTATTGAGTTCTCTACAGGAATTCCTCGACATGAATTTTCTAAATTTTTTTCATTTTCGCTCCATTTATCTCCTTTCTTTAAATAAACAAACAAACAAAAATACTTCTATAGAAAACATCTCAACAGACTAGATTATATATAAAAATCTAATTCCATTGATTTTCTATAAAACATTCTCCACTAAACAAATCATTAAAAAACGCGTATAAACTTCCAAATTTTCAATAGAATCTCCAAAAATGAATCCAAAGTTTAAAGAAATAAAAAAAAAATCTTTTGTGCACGTAAATAGCGATTTTCCAAATAAAATTCTCATTCCTCCCCAGCACTCCAGAATGACGAAATCGACTCTCTCCCCTCTCGAGCTAAAGGAGAAAGGCAACGCCGAGTTCCAAAAGGGAAACTACGACGAGGCCTTAGAATACTACACATCGGCCCTAAATTTGACCGCAGAAGACACCCCGGAGAGGTCAGTGCTCCACAAGAACCGCGCAGCAGTCCACCTGAAGCAAAAATCCTACGAAAAAGTAATCAAGGAGTGCGACGATGCCCTGAAGATAACTCCAAACGACCCAAAGGCGCTCTTCCGCAGATGCCAAGCCCTGGAGTCCCTGGAGCGCTACGAGGAGGCCTACAGAGACGCCCGATACGTCATCAACGCAGACCCCTCCAACAAGGCAGTGCAGCCCATCCTCTCCAGACTCTTCGAGATAGTCCAGGAGCGCCACAAGCAGAACTCCCGAACGAGTGCCAAAGTCTCCCAGATGCTGGAGATGGCCTTCGACATGAAGACAGACAAAGAGAAACGCGAGACTGCTATGAACAACCTCCTGGTGCTGTCACGTGAGTCAGCTGGTGCCGAGGGCATGTTCAAGGAGGGAGTGGTGACAAAAATCCTGAAGCTCATAAAGCTAGAAGGAAAAAACGATGAGATTGTCATTTCAGCTGTTCGTGTGATCGACGAACTGTGCAAGCACAACATCGAGAGGACAGCAGTGATCATCAGGGAGATTGGCATTCCCTGGCTGCTCGAGATGATGAACAGCAACTCCGAGGAGAGGGTGAACGCTGCTCAGCACTGCATGCAGACTGTCCTCAACAGCTACAGTGGCTTGGAGAACAAGCCTGACGCAAAGCCAAACAAAGAGCTCTGCGAGAAGTATAAAACCGAGATTGACACGATTCTCTCGTGCCTGGTCTTCAGTACGACTAACAGAACCCTCTCAGGACTGGCCAGGGACGCAGTCATCGAGCTGATCATGAGGAACATCCATCATACAGCCCTGAGCTGGGCCGAGAGGCTGGTCGAGATCAGGGGGCTGCAGCGGCTGATGGAGGTGGCCAGTGAACTCGAAGAGTACAAGTACGAGTCAGCCATGAGCATCACCCCATCCACAAGGACGGTGACCAGTGTCTGCCTGGCTAGGATCTACGAGAACATGTGGTATGACAAGTTGAAGCAGAAGTTCAGCGAAGCTATTGACGAGTACATAAAGGACAAGCTGCTGTCGCCAGACATTGAATCGAAGGTTCGAGTCACTGTGGCCATCACAACACTGTTGCTGGGCCCCCTGGACGTGGGCAACTCCATCGTCGCGAGGGATGGCATCCTCCAGATGATCCTGGTGATGGCTGACACCGACGATGTGCTCCAGCAGAAGGTCGCCTGCGAGTGCATCATTGCTGCTGCTTCCAAGAAGGATAAAGCAACGACGATCATCAATCAGGGGGTGAACATTCTGAAGAAGTTGTACCAGTCGAAGGACGATGCCATCAGGGTGAGGGCACTTGTGGGCCTGTGCAAACTGGGGTCCTCAGGGGGCACTGACGCCACTATCAGACCCTTTGCCGATGGGGCCACTAAGAAGCTTGCTGAGGCCTGCAGACGATTTCTCATTAATCCCAAGAAGGACAAGGACATGAGGAAGTGGGCTGTCGAGGGACTCTCCTACCTGACTTTTGACGCCGAAGTCAAGGAGAAGCTTGTGGAGGACCAGCAGGCCATCCAGGCGATGATAGAGCTCGCCAAGACTGGGGACAAGTCGGTGCTCTATGGGGTTGTCACGACTCTCGTCAATCTCTGCAATGCCTACGACAAGCAGGAGGTGATTCCTGAGATGGTGGAGCTCGCCAAATTCGCCAAGCACCACATACCTGAGGAGCACGAGCTGGACGATCCGGATTTCGTTAATAAGAGGCTGATTATGCTGGCGAAGGCAGGGGTGACGAGTGCTCTTGTCGCTCTGGCGAAGACTGATAGCCAGAATAGTAAGGAGTTGATTGCCAGGGTTTTCAATGCCATTTGCAGTCAGCAGGAGGTTCGGGGGATTGTTGTGCAGCAGGGAGGGGCCAAGGGACTGCTGCCTCTGGCTCTTGAGGGCACTGGCAAGGGGAAGAAGCAGGCTTCGCAGGCACTGGCTAGACTCGGTATCACTATTAATCCTGAGGTGGCTTTCCCTGGCCAGAGGATCATGGAGGTGATACGACCACTGTTGAATCTTCTGGATCAGGAGTGCTCGGCGTTGGAGAACTTTGAGGCTCTCATGGCACTTTGTAATGTCGCTGGGGTCAGCGATGCTGTCAGGAGGCACATCCTCAAGGAGGGGGGATTCCCCAGGATCGAGGCATATATGTATGAGCAGCACGAGATGCTGCAGAGGGCTGCCACTCAGGTCATTAATAATTTGGTCATGTGTGAGGAGGCTATCAAGTACTTTGAGGGGGACAATGACAGGGTCAAGTATCTTGTGATCCTCGCTGAGGACGAGGATGTGGACACCAGTCTCGCTGCCTCGGGGGCTCTTGCCATGATCACTTCTGTCAGCATTAAGGCTTGTAACAAGATCTTTGAGTCCAAGAACTGGGTCGAGTCTCTCAGGTTTCTCCTCGGGAATCCCAGTGCTGATGTGCAGCACAGGGGGGTCGTCATTGTTGCTAATATGATCAAGAGCAATAAGGAGATTGCTACGAGGGTTATTATCACCGATATTATGGAGATCTTGATGGCTATTACCAAGAGCGAGGATGTCGAGAGTGGCAAGGTCAAGGAGATCGCGCAGGAGGCGCTCGAGGCGGCTGCCAAGTGGGAGCTCATTGAGAAACAACCTGAGGGGAACGCTGGGGCGCAGAGGGAGTCTTCGGGGGTGGAGAGTGTTGAGTGAGGGCTCAGGGGCATCTCTTTTCATGGTTGCACGCATGAAAAATTTGATGGGAATGTCTAGCGCATTCGCGTCTAGCGCATTCGCATTTTTCATTCTATGTTTCTTTTTTTTTCATTTAGAAAATGAAATTAAAAAACTTGAAAAGTTGCAGCCGAAGAATTCCATAGAGAAAGTTGTGCGGAAAGATCCAATTCTATTGACATTTTCTGTAAAATATTTTTTATTGGACATTTTAATATAATGGGCAAAAAAACTAGTAGAAAGCTCAATGGAAATCCAATTATTTTTTAAGATTGAAAAGACGTACGTGAAATGAAAAAAATTCAAGTGAAAAAAAAAGTCAAAAAATCTGACTTTTTCTTCTGAATCAGTTTTTGAGATAAATTGACAATTCAGAAAAATTGTGAATTGGACGAATTTGGATGGTTTTGAGATGTAGAAACCCACTGCAGAATTAAAACTTGCATTTGACGATGGAATGACGTATTTAGATCCATCTCATATCACGAGATTCAATAAATTTATTTATTGTTATTGTACTTAAAGAATTTATTTGTATATAAAATATTACAACTTTATACAAGACTTTTGAATAAAAAATATTGTATCGTACTGAGCGGTTTATTTTTCCGCAAATATCATGTTTTAAATGTGCTTGAAAGGCCCTGAGTGAATTATCCTCTGAGAAATGGATGGTTTAAGGCGTCATCAGCGGTGATTCGGGTTTTGTAGTCAACGTCCAGGAGTTTGAGGAGCAAGTCGAAGGCTTCGGGGGGATAATGCTCGACTAGAACGTTCTTCAAAGATAATTAATTAGTTTTAACGAATTTCTTGCGCTTTCCCCGAGAAATTCTACTTGATTTCTAGCGGAACTCTAATAATTCTATCGAAGTTCTATTAAAATTCCATATAAAAATTCTTAGACATAAACTTCTACGTTTTTCCCCCTGTATTTTTATTTTTTTCTCATAATTTATTTATTTTTTTCTCGACATCTACAGACTTTTTTATGTAAGAAAAAGCCTATTTAAAACGTATAGGAGAGTTGCACATTTTTTAACAGTTGGCACAAAACAAATGGAATTTTTCAATAGAATTCTTATTGAGGAATGTGTTAATAATGGTTGATAAAACCTAATTTGAATAGAATTCTTACAGAACTCCAATAGATTCCAATAGAATTTCTTGGAGAAAGGCCCAGGTTTTTATATTAAATTTTTTCATTTGTTGGAAGACAGGGGGATTTAATACCTTACGATAATCATTTCGAGAATTATCTTTTGGAGGAATTTTCACACGTGCTCGAAGTTTCTGGCAGAGAGATACTATGTCAGTGCCAGGCATTTGCTCACTACAGATCAATTTCTTTCCTAGTCCAAATAAAGGGGATGAATGAGTAAATAATACAGCCATTCACATGAGAATAAACTAAAATATATTTCTAAATCAAGAACATCTAACTTTCTTCAATTAAATATAACGAAATATTCTTGTGTTAAAAATCCTCGTTCTTGAATGAAGAAATTTAAAAAATGAAATCATCATTGCTTTATTTGGTTTCATTTTTTAAATTAAAAATTAAATCAAATAAAGTTGAAAATAAATTAAAAAATTAAATTTAATTAATTTAATGAATTTTCTCCTTCATATGGATGTTTGCAATAAATGAATGAATGAATTACCTAGTTTCCGTGCACATGCTGTCATTTTTTCGGTGCCAAAAAGGGTTGTAATTTCAGCTAGAGCTGTGCAGTCATCAGGACAACGAAAAAAGGGCTGCGTTGCACTGAGAATACAGAGCATTATCACTCCAGCTGCCCAGATATCGATTGCTAGAATTAATTACGTTCTATTAATAATGTACCAATAATTTTTAAAAATTTCTGACCGATCGTTTGTGACTAAATCTTCACTTTGAAAGTAATGAGAAGAGAAATTTTTTCTCTGTGAATGTTTGTTTCCATTCTCAATCATTAATTTATGATGAATAAATAGAATTAAGGTAATAATCACCAGATAATAAATAATTAAAATTAAAGATTGTAATTCATTTATTTTAGAAAAATAAATGGATTTTTCTAAAGAGTGAAGAGTTCACGTTTGAGAAGATGTTATAATGGTTCTTCACCTGGAGTTTGATGAGGACATTTAAACAAAACTTCGGGAGCTCTGTAGCCCGGAGTACCAGCTCGAGATGCAACTTGTGATGGTCTCGCTAAACACAGAGAACAGACCCTTGGTTTTCCAAAGCAGTAGCATTTACTGTCGGCGGCAGTTTGCTTGGTTTCCTCGAGTTGCTGACGTTTATTCTGCAAATTAAAATTTTTCGTATACTTTCCTACATTATAAATAAAAAAAT
Source organism: Diachasma alloeum (assembly GCF_001412515.2). Taxonomy (NCBI): domain Eukaryota; kingdom Metazoa; phylum Arthropoda; class Insecta; order Hymenoptera; family Braconidae; genus Diachasma; species Diachasma alloeum. The sequence continues at coordinate 212,610 of NW_021680365.1, forward strand.
GTAATAGAAAATTAAAAACCCAGCGCTATCTACCAGAAATTCTATTCAACTTCTACTAGAACTCCATGAAAATTCTCTGGAAGTTCTATTAGAATTCTATTAAAAATTCTATTTCTTTTTTGCGCCAGTTCTATAGGAGATTATGCAATTGTGTTATTTTATTGTGAAATATTGATAGAAAAAACTTAATAGATTTCCATTTTTCTATAGATAATTCATGGACATAAATTCTCCAGTTTTTATCTGCTATATTATTATTTATTTCTCATGATAAAATCTAAGAAAAACAACTTGGAAGAATCATGCCCACAAATTCTTATAGAAAAAGTCCCAATAGAATAAGATACGTAGAAAAAACATCATAAAACCCAAATAGATATTAATAAAAAAAATTAATTAACAAAAAAATGAATAATATTCTCTAATAGAATTCTTATAGAGTTCTAATATGCATTCTTGACGATGCCACTGAATTTTACCTCATCAGTTCGTTTTCTCTTTACACAGTAAGTCTCCAAAGGTTGGGGTTTGTTCATCTCAACTTTCTTTTCCTCTTTGTACTCCTGCGCCAATCCGAAATCGACGAGTAGGTACCTGAAGAATGGAATAATCATGTAGAGAACGAAGTTTTAATATAAGATGAAATGAGGCTTCATTCAAGACCTTTTGTTCCTCCTGTCGTACAAGAAATTACTGGGTTTTACGTCTCTGTGCATTATATTGAACATGTGGACTTTTCTCAGAGCTACCAGGAGGGCTCTCATATAGTGCTTCAACTCGATCGTTCCCATGTTGTAAACGTAATCCTGTTAATGTGAGCAAATAATTATTCTGATGATTTGTGAGTTTAAACATATATGCAGAAATTTAATAGAAGAATCTAGTGTTTTCTGGAAAGAATTCTATTAAATTTCTACTGGAACTCTATTACAATTCTATTCGAGTTCTATAAGAATTCTAGTGAAAAAAAAATTTTTTGTGCACTTAAATAGACATTTTCTTATTTAAAAAAAAGCCTGCAGATGTCGAAATATTCTGTTGGAATTTTTTCTATAAGAAGTCTTGGGCATGAAGTTTCTATGTATTTTTATATTTTTGTTATGAAGAAACAATGCAGAAATACAGGGAAAAAAACATTAAGTCTTTAATGTGCGACGGCAGTCGTACTTTGAACCCGTGAATTAACGACATATTAAAAACAGAAAATTCGAGAATTTTAATCTCGAAAACTGCAATCCCAGGAGAAAATGTAAAGAGACCTTTTAGTAGCTCATAAAATTTCCTACAAAAACATCTTTCAACATTTCTCTCTGAAACCGTCAAAAATAGAAAATGGTAGAATTTATTTTACCGAAAATTTGGTGTGTCTTATGTAAGGCATGACAAAGGCAACAGATGCTCCACTTCGTACGCAGAATTCAATCCCCACAACATTGTCAGCGCCTCTGAAACACCCCACGGCTCAAGTATTCATGAACAATCGAATTAAAAAAACGACAAAAAATCGTAATGGGAATAAAAACGAATACCCAATATCACGTAGACATTGCAACTCCCTCTCGATCCTAGCAGGTGGATACGTCGGTATCAAATGTTTCACAGCGAATTTTTTCGATTCTTTGGAAGATCCGGATTCTTTCAACGTCGCGAGGTAGACAGAGCTAAAAGTCCCCTCGCCGATTTTAAAATGTATATGAAATAGCTGTCCTAGAACTGGAAGCTCTCGAATTAGTGCTACAATCCTCTCCTCCAGGTAAGGCCCTAGAAAGTAAAAAAATATCCAACGATTTTAGTAGTGTCCAATTCTATTGGACTTTCATTGAAAATATTCTATAGGAAAATTCAATAGAATTGGATTTTTCCATACAACTTATTCCATTGAGATGTTTTCTATAGAATTTCCTCGGCTCAGATTTTCTATTTTTTTGTTTGATTTTCTGGATGAAAAGAAAAGAAAAATTGAATGAAAAAAAACTTGGAAAATTTGACACGAGGAAGTTCTATAGAAAACATCTCAATAGAATAAGTTGTACAGAAAAATCTAATTCTCTTGACTTTTTCGATAGAATACTTGGAAATCCAATAGAATTGTCTAACGAATTCGCCAGGTTTTTCTATTAAATTTGTTCGTGCATGTGAGAATATCAGACACGTATTTTTTATTTCACTGAATAATGAAGAATGCGTGTTAATATTTTTTATTCAAATCTCAGACTCTATTATTCATTATTTTGTTTGAATTTTGTAATGACCAATAAATAAATAAAACTGCAAAACAGTTGGCAACTTTATTCCTAGAATTTTTTACTGAAGAAATCCCGAGAGAATAGTTCATGCAGAAAGATTAAAACTTATTTATTTTTTCCTATTTAATGTATCTCTGAAAAAATCCCAAAGCTACATAATTTTCGATAGAAATTGGTGCGAGGAACTAATATGATTTCAATAAAATTCCGATGAAAATTGAATTCCTATAGAAAGTGTCTCAATGGAAAGAGTTCTATAGAAATATGAAATACTAATGCTCGTTTGCATAAAAAACATTTGATTGGACATTTTCTACGAGAAAAACGCACAGTAAATCCAATAGAATTTTCCATCATTTTGAATCGACCACAGTAAACAATTCTCAACAAACAAAACCCCCACCAATTATCGAAGTTAACCTGCAATGCTACCGGCTTCAGCATTCCCTCTCCCCCAAACCAATAAAAAAAACCTCACCCTGCTCTCCACTCTGAGCACTCTCCGTGACACTCATGATCCCCAAACACTCTTGCCCCACACCTCAACCTACATCCCATAAAAAAAATCCTCGAAAAACCTTCGTCCCCTGAACTCTGATCGAAGAAGTCCTCCCACACTTCACATGTTTGGCGCCAACAATCCCACTGACATATCGGAGTATATCTGATAAATATCTGAAGTCAAGCAGATGATCTGTAGATAAGCAGATTGCTCCGAAGAATCTACCGTGAGATCTGTAATCTGTGATAGAGCTGCAGATGAGTCACATGACCTCTCACGTGACGGATGTCACAACTTGCCAACAAATATGATCGTCATTTTTCATCTATATAGACGCAACCTCATTTTTATGAATTTTTTTAAAATTAATCTGGTATTAAGCCTAATGTGCATTATGGATGAAACTATTTTTTTATTTATGACCATCATTAGGCATCTATATAGATGTTTTGACTAGAGATGCAAATGCGTCGCATGGCATTTATGACGGCTGTCACAATCTGCCAAAAAATATGACATTTTCCATCTATATAAATGTAATTTCGTTTTTTCTGTATCAATTTTTATTTGAATTCATTTCGTATCGTAAAATCACGCTCATTTTTCATCTCAGATGAAACTATTCTTTCATTTATGACCGTGACAAAAATTAGTAAATAGTTATGACCGTCATTATGCATCTATATAAGGGTATGAGGGGTAAAATGGACACTTTTGACTTTTTTTGAAATGTTCATCACGTGTTGCATTGTTCATGAAATAATTTGATTTTTCAATAAAAAGAACAATGATTCTTCTTCGTGATGAGCTTAGCCTGAGCTCAATTGATAAATCTCTATCTGAGTTATGATTATTTTTAAAAAAGTCAAGTGTCCATTTTACCCCGTCCTCCCCTAGATGTTTTGACAACAAATTGCTTGCAAATTATTTGTGACCATCACTTGTAGCTCAAAAATTTGTACGTCACACGACTGTCATTTTTTAGCTCGCGTCATATGACCGAAAAATGGCGGTCTCTGCATCTCCATCTGTCCCATCTGTGTTTATTGTAGATTGGATGCCAGATTCTTCGAGGTTATCTGCTTTATCTGTGTTCAGATGTTTATGGCATTTGGGCCTACCCCTGTTTTTTTTTAGATCAACTATATATTCTGCTCCAATAAAAACAAAGTGTTGTGATAACAAAAAAGTGCACACACGTATGTATGAGTGGTCATGCATGCTCCGAATTAACCAAGGTCGGCCGCAAGACTAAAATATCAGAGCCATAAAAATCGAAGAAGAAGAACCATCGAAGGACTTAATTGAATTGAAAAGCGTGACGTGATTGCCAGTTCCGTTGGCACCATGTGGGTGTTTGGTTATGGATCACTGATATGGAAAGTCGATTTTCCGTACGAGAGAAAACTCGTTGGACATATCAAGGGATATGTCAGGAGATTTTATCAGAAGAGTACTGATCATCGAGGGATACCATCTAAAGTAAATTCATTATTTGTTGTTAATTATCTTGCTTGATTATGCGATCATTTTTATTCTCCGAAGATGCTGGATTGTTTACGCGTTTCGTCCATTAACTGCAGTGGAATAATTAAGAATTACATTTCGTTTTAATGACGGTTAATTCCCCTGCCACCAGGGGAATTATCAGTGTGAAATGTCACGTGATCCTCAATACTGGATTCTGATTGGTCGAAATCAGATTGGAGGGAATAATCTCTGGAATACGGACGTGAATGCAACTTTTCGATAGAATTGTCCAGAAACTAATAGAAAGTTTAACAGAAATGAAACAGTATTTTCTAACGAATTTGATAGATTTTTTAATGAACTCTCTCGGGTGTGGATTTCCATTAAATTCGTGGGATTTTCTTTAAAAAATTGAGAAACTTCTCGGGTTTCCTGGACAGTTTGAGAATTCTCGGTGATATTATACCAGAATTCATTAAATTTTAATTCTTTCTGGAATTAGTACTGAAAATCAACTTTATTTTTAGGGTAGAATCGATTAAAGATTAATAGAAAGTTTAAGAGAAATAAAATAGTATTTTCTAGTGAATTTGATAGGTTTTTCATACGTAAATTTCCCTGAAATTTATGTGGTTTTCTAAAAAAAAGAGAACATCCTCGGATTTTTAGACACTCCGAGAATTCTTGGTGATTTTCTACAAAAATTTATGAAATTTTCGTGTTTTCCGGAATTATTATTAAGGAACTTCTCCTTCGTCACAATTTTGGGCGGCAAAAGAAGCGTTGAATATCAATTGTTCCAATCAAATAACATTTTCTACCGAAATCAATAGGTTTTTCAATTAATTTTTTCGTACGTGAAATTGAATAAAATTCAGGCGTTTTCCAAAAAAAATGCGAAAACCCTCAGGTTTCCTAAACAGCTAAAAAATACTCAAGCATTTTCCACAAAACTTTGAGAAATTGTCGGACTTTGCGCCTTTGAGAAACACTTTTGAGTTTTCGAGAAAGTTGGCGAGTTTTTCCAGAAAATGAAACGAAAAAATGAGACTCACGGATCGAAATTCTGCAGGCAACGCCGGAGAGAAACGCTAAGTAAATAAATAATTTTCGGCTTCTAGCCAGGTCGAGCGGTGACCCTCCTATCCACCTCGGACCCCAGCGACGAGGTGTGGGGTGTCGCCTACAAGATTTCAAACGAAAACATCGAGAACGTTGTGAATCATTTAGACTTTAGGGAGAAAGGTGGTTATCAAAGGAAAAAAATGCTATTCTATCCATCCCGACCCGTCCAGAAGATCGATCCGAGTTCCCTGGACAATTCACCTGAGAACAACGTTAATTCTCATCCAGTGGTGCCAGCCACCCCCACACCCTCCGAGGAATTACCTTTTCAGCTGACGATATACATCGGCACTGAGGACAATCCAAATTACGCTGGGGTCGAGAGTATAGAGACGATCGCCAGTCACATCATCGAAGCTCATGGACCTAGTGGAGCCAACACTGAATATTTATATAAATTGGCCATGGCCATGCGGATTATTGCACCTGGGGTGCATGACGAACATTTATTCGCACTTGAGGGGGCTGTGAAGAAACTAGAGAATGAGAAAGTCAGGGGGGCAATCTCGTTTGATGAATCTGCGCCGAAAATTGGTTGATTGAGGATCGCGGGAGAATGGGAAATTATTTTAACAGTCATGGAGTGGCAGATGTGTAGAAAAATTTAATGGAAAGCCTAGCAAACTCTATTGGAAATTATGCGACTTTGAATAGACGTTTGGTGTGAAACAGTCAAGAAATGTTGATTTTTTTACATAAATTTCTCTGTTTGTTTAAAAATTTTGACATCAATTTTAAAAAATTGATGTCTAAATTTTTAAACAAAGTTTCTAAGTTTTACTCTAAACTTTTGATGAAAAATAAAAGTGGAGCGAAGACAACTTAAAAAATTTATGTGTTTAATTTGTATAAAAAAAAATCATTGAAAAATTGCACAGTATAAGTTCCAATAGAATTCGAATGAATCTTCAACATTTTTCCATTGAATTCTTTCATACGTGTAATTATGAGTTAAATTCGACATGTTTTAGTATTTTATTCATCTCGATAACGACTAGTTTTAGAGAAAATGTCAGGAAATTTTTTTTTGCAGCTAAATAACTTGAAAAAAATTTCTTGAGATTTTCCTCCAGACTCACTCGTTATTAAAATGATCGCACATTGAAATCCTTCTTATCAAGCTTTACCATTTTGGAAATCAGTTTATTCATTCATTACACCAAAAACTCAAAAAAACACTAACACTGGAGGTGGAGTAGTCCAAATAAAGGTGGCAAAATGGGAATTATAGCTGCGTAAATAGAAAGTTGAAAAAAACTGTGCGTTCTTCCCTATTCAACGGAACAAAGCACTTGTTTCATTCGAACACGTCAAGAGCACATATTTGGAGAGAAAATCCACTCCCAGAAATTTTTCAAGGATGAACAGAAAGAAATCTGTGGATTTATTTGGAAATATCTAAGATTCTTGAGAATTTCCACTAGAGGAGGATGGGGTAAAACGGACACTAGACTTTTTTAAAATTATTCATAACTCAGAAACAAATTGATCAATTGAGCTCAGTTTAGGCTTGTCACAAAGGAAAGAATAGTTCTTTGTATTGAAAAAAAAAATTATTAAATTTTATCAAGATTTTAACCCCTCATTAATATTTTTAAAAAGTCAAAAGTGTCCGTTTTACCCCAACCTCCCCTACAATCTACAAGAATATTAATAACGCCATAATTACTAATTACTCATTTTCTCTCATTCATATGCGGCGCGAAGGGATTTGTATTCTCTTTATTCTGTTATTCAAAGAAGAAGGTAAATGTGAAGCATTTCGTGATGAATAAAATAAATATATTTTTGAATGAAGAAGTATCAGTGCTTTTTCTACAACTGCCAAGGAATAATTATCCTCAAGCAACGAGAAAAATCTCTTTAAAAAAATCGAGAAATAATAGAAATTTTTTTATCAAGACGAATCAACTTTTGAAAGAATCTAGAATAATTTTCCTTACTAATGATATTAGCATAAGAATTTGCCGTGCGTGATCATGTTAAGAAATTAATTAAATTCATAATTTCATTGATTTCATTTTTCTTTAATACACTATATCCAACCCGTTTTATTTTAAAGGAAAGAATAAAAATGACTAGCTCCTCTAAAAAATAAAATAAAATTCAGTAACCTGAATAAAGATGTTTTTCAATTAATAAGTATTATTATTTATTCCGTGTCTATCAGAAAATTACCGGTAATTTATTGCACTAATGATGTTATCATAACAATATTACTACCATAATTTCGTTAATTTTTTTCTTTTTAATGGAGTAGGAGAGGTTCATAAAATTTAATAATTTTTTTTCTATACAAAGAACAATTGTTTCCCTTTGTGACAAGCCTAAACTGAGCTCAATTGATCAATTTGTTTCTGAGTTACGAATAATTAAAAAAAAGTCTAAAGTGTCCGTTTTACCCCACCCTCCCCTATAATCCGTTCTATTATAAATGAAAAAATTAAAATCGACAGCTTTTCACTTTTTTAAAAATATTAATAACTCATAAATATATTTATCAATTGAGCTCAGTCTAGGCTCATAACAAGGGGGAAGAATGGTCGTTTTTATTGAGAAAAAAAAATGATACAATTTCATTAACAATTTAATAAGTCATTGGCATTTGAAAAAAAGTAAAAAGTGTTCATTTTACCCCATCGTCCCCTAAATGAAAATATTTTTGAATTGACAAGTATTACTGTGTATTCCGTGTCTGTGATTGGCTCCTCCCTGTTTGCTGACAGTTGTTACTTCGCGTAGGCGTAATGTACATTGTTGCAAGCCCCCCAGACCTCCACAACCCCCAAAAAAATAATCATCCCCAAGAAATTAACCAGAAAAATCACTTTAAAAAAATCTAGAAATAATAGAATTTTTTTTATCAACCGAATTCGACTTTTGAGACAATTCAGAAGGCGACAAATATCGAGAGTGGGGACTACTTTTCAGTGGCGCGCAGTGGCTTCGTGCTGCGCCACTATAATCAGCTGTACGACAAGACGCCATTGCTTGTTGACCAACTAACTGTCAAACTCCAAAATCCTCAACTCCAAAAGAGTTTTTCATTTATTTTTCATCCTAATTTTGGACTCAACAGTGCCAGGACTGGTTGTTTAAGTGGAGTGAGGCGTTTTGGACGCATCCGGGTGAGTACCTCGTGACAATTAATGCTTATTCTTTTGTTATCGAGGCGTCACTTCGTCGTACAGTGGTTGCTACAGTGAAAAATCAACGACGCATCTCTCGGTTTAGCTTTCAAAAAATTCTGGGTCATCGATTGGCACTAGAAATCGCCCATCGGAGGTTTTCTATCGCTCTCTGGATTCATCTGACTATTGAAAGGAAAATAGGATTTTTTAAAGATTTTTTTGGAGGGACATTACAGGTCACAACAAAGACTTTCCCAATTTTTACGCAATCCCTGTTGGAAATTATGAAGTCTGGGCTCGAAAATTTTATCAACGGGATTTCATGAATGATCGTGGGTATTACGTAAAGCTCGACGATTCTGTTTACGTTTTGCTGAGGGTGGGGCAAAATAGACACTTTGGATATTTTTTTCATGTTCATAACTCAGAAATAGATGTCTCATTTGAGTTGAATTTAGGAGTATCACAAAGGGATAGAATTGTCGTTTCAATGAAAAACAAGTGGGAAATTGCTCTTGCATTGCATATAGTATAGTTATTTTGGCTAATAAATTAGTAATCTGCTTCCGAATGGTTATTTTGCACATCATTTCCTGCTATCATGTATAATTCATTGTTTATTCCATTTTATTAAATTGAATGAGATTTCTTTTCAACTAATTTTATCAGATTTTCAACTCAGCTGAATGTTATCATCATCATTATTCTTATTATCCCTTTCTTCTGTACAACCGATTGTCTTTTCGACGGTTCTATCTCTCCCCTCACCCCTTCGATAAAATGTTAATAGAATAATTTTATTTATACATACTTGAATGAATTTGAAACATCACATTTGAAGAAACTATCAGAAAGCTCACTTTCAGGGAAATTCATGAAAAATTCGAAATTTTCAACAATCATCATAAAAATCAAATTAACCAATATAACTATCGTAATCATCTTTTAACTTCGACTTAATGGCATTAAAACAAACATTTTAAGGTATGATTGAATTCATTTGAAGCATGATATTCAAAGATATCCCCGGGATTCTGATTTTCAAAAAATACAAAATTTTTGCAAATTTTCAAATAAATCAAAATAATGATTATTGCCATCGCCTTCATCTTCGAACTCGGTCAGAAGTACATCCAAACAATTTTTTAAAGCCATCATTCAATCAATTCAGAACCTTTTTTTAGTTATCGTGGGACAACCGATTTTTGAAAAAATTCGAAAATTAAAAAAACTAATGGATTAATTCAGTAGTGAAGTGGTAAACCGGTAGATATCTCAAAATCTAAGGGAAATAGCAAAATTATTGTCATAACCTTTTTTGTAGAGCAAATTGAGAGCTACAAAACAGGAAATTATAACAATTTCGATATTTCCCTTATATTCCGAGATATTTATTGAAAACTGGCCAATAGTCAAAATCGACTTATACCGGTTTACCACCTCGCTACTGAATTAAATTTTAATTAATAGCAATTGATAGGGGTCAACAATACCTACATTTGAAAAAAAGATTCAATTCCGTCCATTCATTAGCGAACAATTAAAGAAAAACTTAGTTACATAAGCATGTTAAATTTGGACGATTACAAAGCTTCCATGCGGAAGCAAAAGAAGTCAAACGCGTCCAATTTAACCCCACTTGCCCCTTCAGTAGTAATAGAACTCTGAAAAATCCTTGCTGCGTCAAAAGAGATGTTTCCTGGGGTTTTGAACTTGATTGTCATTGGAAATCCATTGGAAAAGTGTAGATCACTGCAGCGATAATCGATCGAAAATAGACGATTTATTTTGATGACGTAAACAGTCTGGGTAATGCAAATTTGTATGAGAGTGATAACCAATTTTCTAATTTTATCGATACGTTTACTCTCAGTAAAGTGCAAAGCGACCAGTTTCTGAAGTTAATTCAGAAGCGAAATACAACTCTTTTTGGAAAAAGTTCATTTATTTATTTTTATTCACTTCGGTACAATTATTATTACCGTTGTTAGGAATGCTAATAATAATTTAAAAAATACTAGATATTATTATTATTATTATTATTATTATTATTATTATTATTATTAAACAAGTTTGATAATTTAAGTAATTACACAAATGATTTTTGAGGAATATCTCGTGACGATGAAAATAATAGCAGTCATTATTATTTTAGTTGATGAAATTATTTGATTAATTTTGAAGTAAAATTGAATCATTTTCTTCTGAAACATCAATTGAAATAATTTCTCGAGGAAAAATTATTCCTTGAATAAACTAAGCAGTTACGAAGTATACGATTTAATGAGAGAAATTCTCGTTACATGATCAATTTTCCTTCAAATCAGTACTTCAGTCAATTACATAAAAGCTTTTCATTTCTTATTCGAGAAAATTCTGGATCTGTTGTTCGATGCCTCTCGTGGGATGATTTATCCGTTTTATAAGAGCACATTGACGCCAAATGGCTATTGGTCTTGCCATCATCCCCCACCTAAGTGAATATTCAATTAAATATTAGGGAATGGTGGAAGCTAGACTCATTATATTTTCTATTATTCGTTTTTAGTATGATTTTTTTGCTGAAAAATTATTATTTCTCTAATCGTAGAATGGAAATAGATGAATAATTTCCGATTTTGCGTAGAAGGAATTTTGTTTTGTCGATTGTTTGTCATCTTTTCCAGCGCAACCTCCACTGGAACAGAACAGATTATTCATTTCACCTTTGTCTCTCAAGGTTCCCAGCCCCGCCCACGTCACGATTTAATGAGCAAGTCTGTTTGTTTCGAATATTTTCGTCCGTAGCACGCTCAACAATTGTGACACGGTGACAGCGCCGATCAAAAGTGAGAGAGGAGATATTTACGAGAGAATCCCACAGCTGTCCTTCGAAATTTCGGGGACGGGTAAAACGTCAGGGTTTTCCTTGAGTCGATCTCGATCGCCCACCCGGGGACATAAATCGGGACTAGAACCGCGGAATACTATTTGTTTAGAACTTTTTTCAAGTGACAATATATATGGGATCATTTCTAGAATTAAATCTAATTTTTTTTTGTCTCGAAGACTGAAATTAATTTGTTTAATTACAGATTCTGCTATTTTTTTTACGAGTTTTTTCGGTGGGTGTCGTAAAATCTACGAGAGATTGCGGAGGAATGATAAAAATCTTTTATTGTAGGATGGAATGGGATCTGTAGTCAAGATCTTTATCATTTTCTCGCTAGATCTAGAGATATTCATCGGAAACCAATTGATACGCAGGTTTACTTCATTAGGAAAGTGGAGGGTGAAATTCATTGTTTTCAATCGTTGATAACTTGGGATCGGCTGAGTGAAATTAAACACTTTTTTCTTCATTTTGAAGATATTGTTGTAGACTTGAAAATGTGACCTGACTTGTCTGAATCGCTCCATTCAATCGGAAGATATCGGTGATTTAAGCCGGTCTCGTTTACTCCAGTTCCCTTAAATCCCGTAATGGTTTTTTTTCTTTTCGATGTTTTTGATAAATATCTTCGAACTTATGGGAGATAAAAAAATCTTTGTACAGAACTTTTTGTAGATATCACTTCGCTCTACAAAAAAGTTCCTTGGACTTTTTCGTTATCTCCATTAGATCCAGAGATATTCACTAATTTATTCGCGAGGTTAGTACAGTACCGAAGAGGCCAAAAAATAGATCGTTTTCAATCTTCAATATTTCCAGATTGGATGAGTGAAATAAAATACTTTTTCTTTCATTTTGAAGATATTTTTGTCAACTTAAATATGAGATCTGACTCATCCAAATCGCTCAATTCGATCATAAGATATCGATAACTGAATGTCTCATTTACTCCAGCTCCCCTGAGTCAGCCAATCGATTTTCGTCATCAGATTTTTAAAAAATATCTTCGAATCTATGGGGCGTAGCAAAATTTTTATGGGAATCTTTTTTCTGGAGCAAATCGAGATCTGCAAAAAAGGTATCTATAAAAATTTCGCTATCTCCCTCCTTTTCCAAGATATTCATCAAAAACGCACCGCCAAATCGAGTCGACTAATCCATTTCCCCAATGAATCCCCGAATTTCTTTATTTTATATTCCGAATTTTTTATCGCAATTTTTTTCCGATGAAAATTGAGGAAAATTGATAAAAAAATTATCATCAATTCCCCCGACCAGAGGAGTATTGCGTCAGCTGTGTGTGCGCAAACTCAACGCACATGCGTTCCCCTCTGCGCACATGCCTTTGTTCAAGAGCCATCAGCCAATAGGAGTGATTCAACCATCACATTACCCACACCATGAACTTTGGAGCAGTCAACGACTCTTACCGAGCGCGTCCGTTCGCACGTACGCTCCTTTTGGAGCTAAAAAATTAGCTCACGCTAAAATTCGCAAATCCGTAATTAATTAATTTTCACAATTAATTACCCATCGCGAAAGTGTTCAGTTTATTTTCACTCATCAACAAGTTCAAGTGTTTATCTCAATTTTCGGAGCAACTAGTCACATCGCCAGCAAAAGCTTCACGCCAAGGAAAAAACTCACTGCAAAACCATCGACTATAATTAATCCTGTGAACCGACAATAGTATTTTAAACGTAACTTATCTATTAAACAATTTGACAATCGAACGATCAGACATTCCCACGATCTGCACGTCTTCAGAGTCTCACGTAAAGAACAGAACATTGAACGGCACAAAGAAACTTCGAGACTGACTAATTAAGTTATTGATATCAATCGAGACTATTTATCGAATACTCGGGACTATTTTTCGGGTTCAAGACAGAATTTTTATCTAATTAGTATTACGTCAGATTTTTCGGAGCAATCGCGAGTGACATTTGTTGCGTCAGATCTGGATTATAGTACAAAAGGACTCAGGGATTTACTGTACGGATATATTACTGTGATAATTACTGCCTTTTCGTAAGTATTCTTCACAATTTTACGGTTAATTTTCCTTAATTTTTAGTTTACTGAGGATTAATGAAGGGGGAAGTGACTGGAAGGTTCGAGAAATTGTGGAAATGTTCGCGAAAGTTCGAAATAATGATGAAATAATTATCGAAAAAATTATTTCTATTGTTGTTCTGTTGGTCGAAGGCGTTTGGATTTTTTAAATTAATTTTTTGAAGTTTTATTTTGTGATTTTGGAGTTTTGCTGAATTATTTCAGGGGATGAGGATCGATTTGTTGCTATGCGGGAGCTGCAACGGTTTTCCAGGACATTTTTTTATTGTTTTCCGCGGTTTCTAGGGGTTTTTAAGGGGTTTTAGGTGTTCTCTATTGGTTAGAAAGCGTGCTTCGAGAATAATCTTGGACGTGAGACAGGTTCGGACGTGTTTAAGCCTGTTTAGACTCTCCCTGGTTCTTTCGTCATGACTCACTAACACATTTAGTCGGGGACAGTCGGGGAGTTTAACGTGTTGGGAATGTTAGCATCGAATATCTGCTGATCGCGTAGAATATTTTTCACTCCGCTTCAGGGATTTCGGTAGTTGGTTTGTAATAACGGAGTTATGATTGTTGTGATAGCTCCTTACATCATTTATTCAAGTGTTGATAGAAAATAAAACAATTTTGAGAGGTGGAAATTGTTCGAAATGATTTCTCATTTTTTAAAATGATTTTAAGGAAAACGTAATTGCTGTTTCTATTTTAATTTGGAAAGAAATTGGAATTGCTGTTTCTATCTTATTTTGGAAGTAAGAATAGATGTCGAAAAAATAGAGACATTTTGTGTGAGAAAAGAGAGAATGAGAAATGATTTTTCTAGTGATAAAAGAAGACATTTCGTGTAGGAAATGTTCTTCTCGAAGTTTTTAATATTCTTTTTATGGATTTTATCTGTTCAGCCGTCCCTAATCTTTTTAAATTATCATGAATTATTTTGCAAGTTTCCTAGTGTCCAAAAGAAAAATCTCATTCATGTGAAGCACAAAAATCCCTTAAAATCTTCCATAGGATCGATTCCATTAGTTTAATTCCAATTTTCATGAGGAAAGAAGTTCAAGACCACTAAGACCCCTCTAAATACGTAGAATGATTACTTAAAATCATTATGTCATTATTGTAATGACCCTTTGGCGAATTTTCTCATAACACGTTCGTTGAGATAATTTACTGAAGTGTTAATGAAAATTGACAGAGTTCATGGAAATTGTTTTATCCTCATTTTTTTATCATTTTGAGACGAAAAAAACTGTAGTTTCTACTTCAATTCGAAAAAAATATTTATAAGGATTCTATGTCGAAGAAGTTGAGACGAAAAAATATGGAAATATTTTGAAGAGACTTCAGCATAAAAAAAGAGAGGATGAGAACTGATTTTTTTAGTAATAAAAGAAGACATTTCTCGTAGAAAATGTTCTTCTCAAAGTTTTTAATATTTTTTATGGATCATCCAACGCTCCCTAATTTTTTAAAATTATCATGAATTATTTTTCAAGTTTCCCAGTGCCCAAAAGAAAAATCTCATTCACGTGAAGCATAAAAATCCCATAAAATCTCCCACATTATCGATTTCATTAATTTAATTCCAATTTTCACGAGGAAAGAACTTCAAGACCACTAGGCCCCCTGTAAATACGTAGAATAATAACTTAAAATCGTTATGTCATTATTGTAATGACCTTTAATCGGATTTTCTCATTTCAAGTGCGTTGAGATAATTGATTCGAGTGTTAACGAAAATTCAACGCGTTAAAGTAATTACAGTTTTTCTTTCAATTTGAAAAAAAATATTTACAAGAATACATATCAAAGAAATTGAAATGAAAAAATACGGAAATATTTTTCGAAAGTGATAAAACAAGACATTTGTCGTAGGAAATGTTCTTCTCAAAGTTTTTAATATCCTTTTTATAGATCCTTCAGTGTTCCCTAAGCTTTTTAAATTATCGTGAAATAGCTTCCAAGTTCCCTAGTGCCTGAAAGACAAATCTTATTCATGTGAAGCATAAAAAACCCATAAAATTTAATTTCAGTTTTCATGAAGAAAAGTTTACGACCACTAGAACTTCTTTAATTATGTAGAAGATTTCCTCAAAATCATAAAGATTCTAGATTTACAAAAACGAAATGGTTTCGTTGTTCATAAAATGTTTTCAATTAAGAAAATGATTCCCCGAATAAATCCCTGAAAGGGTAGGTTTTCTCTCCATTTTAATGTTAATCCCTGTTCTTGCACAATAATTTTTGCCGAAATTTTCTCCATGCACCAGACTACGTGACGATGGTCAGCCACTCTACCCCCAGCACTAAAGATCCACCAGTGAAAGGGCATAATTTGTTTCTCCATCCATTTGTTACTGACCATTCCGAGGTCAAATCGAGAATATAAGACCATAATCCCCGGATTTTCCCTCAGTCTATCCAATGCGATCGGTTTAAACTGCTGTTGAACCGCATTTGCATTCGTAAGGTCATCGTACAAAGTTCAATTTTTCGTTCATTTTCTTTTGTTTACGTCCTACACATGACAATTTACGACGTACGTTCGAGTTAATGAAGTGGACGCAGTTGTTGTTGGGGAAGAGTTTCTTAACCCCACAACTACATGCAGGCATTTAAGAAAATTCTGTGGATTGGTATCAGCCATTCGCACTTTAGACACTTGTCGAGAGTGCATTGATAAAATCGAGGGAGTGTAGGTGTATGTAAACATTGCTATGTGCGACTATACGTCATATATCATTATACGTCGACTATACTCCTGTCAATCTTGGCCTTGATGTTCCCCCGCTTTTCAAATCCACTCCAATTACGAAATTGTTATGTTTTCCTGAGATTCAATTTATTCTTAGCGTATGCAGTGCTTCCTGATTCTCAAATGGTCGCATTAATACCTCGTAAACAGGATCTTTAAACTCATTATCATCACGGATATCTGAAATGCTCATAAACAGGCGACAAAAGGGAAGAACAAATCAGTTGTTCACGTTTTCTTTTTCGCAGTTAACACCTGGAATGAGATTTTCATTCCGTCGATAATTTCTGTTTCAGCTGTTTTTTTTAATGAGATAAACTTAATGTTCTCTTCATTTGACATTGTTGCAGATACCAGGCTAGCCAGCTGGGCCATTCTTGTAGTGTGACTAGCGAGTAATCGCAGGCCATACTACATCCTCCAAGAGTGACAGCTACTGAGACTGTAGTTACGTCTGTATCTACCCTTCAAAACCTCGTTAAAATCAGCTGGTCACACATGGCAGGAATGGACACATCAGGCTCGCCTGTACCGGATGCAATCCACTCCCTCCTTGAGCAGCTCCAAGAGGCCCTTGTCCTCGAGCTCAAGTATCAGCCGAACCTCCAACTGCCCGTTGCCACTCAAGTAAGTCTTCATTAAGTAATTCATTAATTTGTGAACCTAACTCTAGAAATCAATTTCAAACCTAAAAAAAAATAAGGTTTCCAAAAGTTTAAACAATTTCAATTATTTAATGTTCAAGAATAATAATTCCATGCAAAATGTAATTATAATGACGCTGAAAATTCATTTTTTTTTCAATTTTTTCTCACGCTATTTAATTAACAAATTTAATGATTGAGAATGGCTAATAACGGCATTACAAATATTAATTGATCTTTACCATTGTCATCTAGAACGATGAGATAACTATCGGCGCCAGGGATGGATCGGCCCACGTTCTGCGCTGCCTCAAAGTCTGGTACGACCTGCCCTCAGATGTATTATTCATCGCAATTAACCTGATGGATCGTTTTCTAACTAAAATGAAAGCGAGACCAAAGCACATGGCCTGCATCAGTGTATCCTCGTTTCACATAGCTGCCGTCCAAATGGCCCAGTCCCTTGATGCCGATCATCTCGTATCAATTTCCCAGTGTAAATGCACTGGTGGCGATCTAAAACGCATGTCCGATCTGATAAGGGCCAAACTCGAGTGGGCACCTGGTACTACACCCATCACAGCTCTCACATTTCTTCGTCTTTTTCACGTTATGTTCCAAGCCGCTGCATCCCAGATGGGTCTCGGCGAGCTTTATGCCAGTCTTGTCACGGTGAGTTGATTAATTCATGACTTCTGGAGAGTTCATTGTCTTTAGTTTTGAGATAATGGGGATTGTGGAATGCATATCTTCCAGTGGAAGAATGACTTTATGTTACATTTTGGAGCAAAAATGTCAGGTGGAGGGTTCTAGAAGGGAAGTTTAAAAAGAGATGATAATAATAAAAATAAAAGAAGAACGTCATAAAATAATAAACGAAGGGATATGCTGTTGAAAACACTAATTTTGTGAGAATGAAAATTCTGCATTACAGTCAGAGAAATAGAGCCTTTGCATTAAATCAAACTCTTCATTTGAAATTTGCCTATTTATTATAAGTGACTAGACCCATATTTAAATAATAGAGACGTTATTAGCATTAAAGAGCCATTTATTAATAATCAACAAACAATTTATTTTATTTGAATGCTAATGTGAATAAATCGAATTTAAATTTGAATATAATCTTTACTTCGACATGTTCATCCCATTCACATGAATTTTATTTAATTACTTTATTATTAATAAGATTTTAATTAGTATATCCAGTCGTGACGTTTGAAATTAATTCCAAGTATTTCAACATGTTCTTATGTCGCAGAATCATATCTTGAATAGAATTACTGACATGAATTCCCCAAATTATGAAAACATTTTGTACTCAGGAGTCAGAACTGCTCTTGAGGCTGGAGATGGTTGCCTGCGATGGTAGTTGCGCCAGCCTGAGACCCTCTGAAGTTGCACTGGTGTTGATTTGCACTTATCTGGACTCGGCTGTCAACCGTCTGGACGCCCATGCAGATGCAACACCTGTAACCGCTGTTCCGGGGCCTTCCTCGATGGACATTGAACCCACCCCAGCCCAGCAGATGCTCAGGCTTGTGGAATTTGCTGCGGAACTCCAGAAGATGTCCAAGGTACATTAAATATGATATTTACGTTCAGAAGTTTGTTATTGCCAGATAATTCTTCGTTCATTCTATTCTCTTTTGTCATATTTTTTAAAGTAGTATAAACGTGACTTCAATTTTGGAGATTAAATCCTGGAATAAATTCGGAATGAATATTAATATGAATAGAAACATTCTGATTGAGTTTGGGCTCAATCGACAGCCTAGTATTATAAATAATAATTAATCTAAAAATGTAAAAATAAGACAGACTCTTTTGGGAAAATGATCTTTTCGAGTTTAGAAAGAAGATTAAAGACTAGAAAAAAAAATGGAAAAAATAAATGAAAAATTCTATGTTCAAATGAATTTACAGATTTCCGATGAGAGTTTCTTCTCAACTCACGAACTCGTCGGGGCAATATTGAGCAAGTACAATGCACAAGAGCAAACACCACACAGGCAGAGACTCATCTGGCGATTGTCATCACGAACTGCTAGATTGCTACGACCAACTGACAAATTCACATCTGTACTGCCTGTTATTGCTGAACATGCACCAGTTCCATCACCAAGTCGAGTGAGGTATGTTGCTGAATTGAAAATATTTGCTTCAAGATTTAATTTCTTCATATTTACTCCTGTTTCCATCAACTTCAATACTGTTTTCAAATCTGTTAATAGTTATTAAATATTGATTTCTTCAATTTATTGCTCTTAACTGTTTTTTTTTTTAAGAGAGAAAGGGTTAAAATGGCCTCTCTTTTAATCGCCGATAAATCGAAATCGTCAAAGTGAAATTGAATTTTTTTTTTTCATTTTGAAGATATTTTTTCCGGCTTTAAAATTAAATCTGACTCATTTGATCTGTAAACATTTTCGATTAAAATCCTCTATGAAAAATCCATTAAGTGCGTTTAATTATTTTACTATTATATTGATAAAAAATCGTCTTTTATCCTTTCGATGATCTCTGCAGCAAAATAAATGTTGATCTAACGAAATCAATGATTTTTCTTCACAGAAAAAGTCGAAAATTCGCAAGACGTCACAGCAAAAGGCGTTAAACACCTGGAGATCTTCGAATAACATCAAAAGACAGCTTTCGAAGCAATATCCTCGAGCATTTCTGTAAAGGTGGAGGTAGTGAGTGTTTTGTACATTTAGATCGAAAAATCATTCAAGAATAATTATTCTGGCATGAGGAACAAAAACCAAAAAGGAAATTAAAAAAAAAATGAAGTAATTTATTAAGGCATTCTTGGTAAGTTTGCGCATTTTATATCATTTCGGCGACATTCTAAATTCAACGTTGAGGTTGCTGTGAAAGTGCCGTTGAGAGCTGTGAAGACAAAATTAGCGAGATGAAAAAACAAAATGTTGAAACATTAAGAAAAACGTTAATGTGATAACAATAATTAAAAACAGTGGTTAATAATTGGGTAGATAATTCCACTGTTGAAGAACTTGTGTATATTCTATCTAAATATATATTATATCCCTATTAACGGATGAATTGATGGAAAAGCAAAAGAAAAAAAAATATTAAAAATAAACAAAGCAAAAAAAGAATTTAAGTTCTAGATCGTACTATAGTCTTTGAGGCAAAGATTAAAAAAAAAACTTACGTGTTTATAAAGTGACTAATTTGTTGAACTTTAGTTTCACATGAATCAAATTAGTATTTTTCGCCCAGACATTTAACTAAAAGCAAAAATAAACGTCAAAAAACGAAAAAAAAATGATAAAAAATAAAAATCAAGAATTTTTTTTTAGTATGAGTGTGTGAATTATTGTATTTAAATGTACTGTGTGTTAGAAAGTGTCTTCGAATGCGTGAAAATATGCGCTGAATGTGTTCTCGAATAAACAATAATGAAATATTTTCTCCTGAGAGTGAGTCAATTGATTAAAAAAATGATTTTTAAAAAATTATGAATAATGAGAGAGTGCATGAAATTTCACGTATTTGAAGAGATGAAAATTTATGATAAACTCGTGTATATAATATCAGCGATAAAACACAAATTTTCATTTGTTTTTGAGGCAATTAAATCTTAAGGGAGTGGAAATTATTTCAGTGTGTGGAGAAAAATATGAAGAGAGAGGTAATGATGATAATGGCCACTGATGTATTTACACTATTGCAATTATTGGCAAGAATTCCTGTGTCTATCTGTGGAGAAACTTTAATTTATTATTTTTTTCCCCAGCTTCATTCAATAATTGTCTTTGTTATTCTACTCTTCTTCTTTTTTTTGTATTTATATTTTTTCTATTTAATTTATTTTCGAACGCGTCATCTTCAAATTGCAATAGTGTGAATGTAGAGGGATGAATAAAATATGAAAGTATTTCCGAGAATATAGCCAGTTTAATGACCAAATAAAATTGAGGTAAAAGTCGATTGAGTAATTTTCCAATTGAACGGAGGATTTTCATTCTCTTTAGCATTGGTGAATAATTGAATGATTTTTCGTTACTCTTCGAGTGAATAATGTAATATTTGAATGAAAAATACTGTCAAAAGTACAAACTGATAATTTGTTTAAAGAAAAATGCCCTAGGGCTGGAAGATCTCAACTTGCTAATGCTCGATGCAAATCTCTCTGATGCTCTGATGCAAATCAAAATAACATTTATCAACTAGCACGTAATTATCATCATCGATATTATTTTCACCCATCATTCAATGGCATTTTCGATCGAGCTTCAAGGAACAAGAGAAATCAATTCACGTCTTCGATATTCGAAGTTGACGAGCAATATCAACATTGTACCGTCACCAATACGTAATAAACAATAAATTTTAAATCACGGATTGACACTTTACGTGATATCATTGTGTAATTATCCATGTATCTGGATTGAAGGAAAATACATGCATTCGCCAAAATGTCATCAGTTGATTTTGTTGGGAATCATACACCGTTGGGAAAAAATTGAAATTTCATTGATTGTTGACTAGGCATTTTCAGGAAAGTGATATTGATTTCGATCCAAGGGGGAAAAATTCTGAAGTTTCAGATTTCACTGAAAATTTAATGAAATTGGAAATTTTTGAAGAGCAGGAAGACGAGAATTCCCGAACTTATTTGAGTTTTCAACCAAAACGTGAACATTCAGTGTCCAATGACGTTGAACTTTCAATTATTTTAAGACTCAAGAATATATTTACCTGAATTTCTCTGATTTCTATTAATTTTCATGGAGCAATTGAATTGAAATTGGCAGTTTCCATTGATTTTTTCATATAATTTTGGATTTCTAATGACGAAATCCATTGAAGTTCTAGTGGAACAATAATGTGATTATAATTTCCAAGAAGTTTATCCAAAATTTCACCCAAAAAAAACAATGCAGCATTTAACAGGAATTGTTGAAGAATAGGAAGAAATTAAGGACATTTTTTATAATAAAAAAATTATTTATTGAGCAATACACTGTCCGGGCAAGATTCACATCATCTCCATCGTGACAAGCGACGAAGGATTAAATTCAGAAATAACATATGAGCTAGGCCTCAGGAGAATAATTGATCGTTAACATTAACTGATTCTGTTTTTCGTTATGAACAAGAAAACAATATCCATAAACCGAGTTTGAAGCGTTAGGGCTCCATTGGCTAAAAAATAGTTAATCGAATATAAATAAAAAAGGGCAAGATTATTGCTCGCCTTGCATTAAGAATTTCCCTCCCATTCGTTGAGGAAAAATACATCGAATTATCGAGGGACTGCTGATGCACATAAACAATAACAAAAATGTGCAGTGAGATTCATACACATGCGAAGGAATTTCGTAGAATAACCTAGCGAATTCAGTAGATCATTTCGTTGGATTTCCATTGTAATTTTTAATAGAATTAGATTTCTCTATTCAACTTATTCAATTGGGATATTTTATACAGAAATTTTTTGGTTCGGAAAATCTTAATGTTTTCGTTTGATTCTTTAAAAGATAAGAGAAGAAAATAGACTGGAAAAAATGTAGAAAATTCATGTTGAGGAAATCCCAATAGAGTAAGTTGTACAGAAATATGAAATTCCACTAAGTTTTTCCATGAGAAATCGATTAAAAACTGATTAATCTTTTAATAAAACTTCAATAGAAATTCCGTAGAATTTTCTATCGAATTCGCTACGTTTTTCTTGAAACTTTTTCGTACGTGACCTCAAACATCTTTTCTCACTCTATACCTGAGGTTTTTGTCCGACATAAATTTTTCCATTAAAAAATTCAATCTGACATAATGGTGAAAATCTAAACCCTAAATTTATGTACAATATTTACAATTTTTTGTGATTTAGGTCTGATGACGAAGAAGAGCTTTCAATGAAGATTTTCGATGAAAATCTCCTAGAGTTTTTTTCACATTAATTAATCTTGAAAATTTTATAGTTTCCTCACTCGAGTCTGTTCTCCAATATCATTGGAGAGTGTTGAAATCGAGGAGAAAGCACTCGAATACTGTTTCATTATCAGTTTCACATGAGCCACTTGAAATACTTTATTTCGTCGACGTGCGATACGTTTTTTTTGTCGCGTAGAAAAGTACAAAAATTGCGTAACATTTGATATAAAAATGGAATAGAAAAATGTTGGGGGCGCAATGCATCTCTTCTATGCGAAAAAACGTATGAACGGGCGCGAGTTTTGGGGCACAACTCGAGCTCTGAGATTAGATGATTCAGGGGAGGCTCACCCCGAGAAAAAACTTTTTTGTTTTTCAAGAAAAAACATTTTTTAATACTATTTTCCGCGTGATTTTTGAAGGATTCAAATTTGTTTTAATCGACAAGTTAACTCAATATTTTTTAAAAACAGTGTTTTGATTATGATCACAATTTTTCCTTCTTAATTATAAAAAACGAAAATTTTCGTTTATCAAAATTTCGATTAGTATCTGGAAAAAAAAATTTACCCAAATATTATGCATAAACTCGCATTTTTCATAATTAAGGAACGAAAATTTGTGATCACATTAAAAAAACTATGTTGGGGATTTTTTTAAATTAATTTTTTGATTAATAAATTTTTTTTCTCGAAAAGCGAAAAGTTTTTTTTCGCGAGGTGAACCACCCCTTAATTTTCTTGTCATCTCTCCTAATTAATTAAAAATAATTCAATAAATTAAATTAGGGAGATGAATTAGACGAGATCCTCTTCCTTGAACTCAGTATTCTCGATAGCAGTCATTGGTGTCATTTCTTCTCTGGGCTCGAGCAGGGAGTTGTAGTAGGTGTCCATCTGCCTCGCCCTGAAGGAATTACGATTTTCGTTGAGGAAGTGCAGCCTCTTCCTCTGGAGCTCCGTCTCGAACCACTGGGCTGGTGTCTGCGTCGCGCCTTTTGGTCGGTACAGGAGAATCTTCACGACACTGAAGATGAGGAATATTGTGCCTCCCAGGAATAGAGCGTAGCATGCCACGTCCTGGAAGACTGGGAGGACGTTCAGGTAGAGGAAGAACCGGTTGTTCATGAACTCTGGGAGCTCGTACATTCCCTGGAAGTAATTGAGAGGTTGATCGTTAGGATGAACTCCAGTTATGATTTTACCGGAGAGGGCTCCCCCCACCCTATGAAATCAAAATCTTCTTAAAGAAATTGAATAGAAATGTTCTCAAACATTGATTCCTTCTTGAACTCAGGATTGAATATTTGAAGAAGTGATGCAAATCGTTACGAATAGTACAGAATTATTCTGTAAACACATTTGTATTTTTGTAATTTTTTTATAGCAGAATAAACTACATGGTTTGAATGCTTAAATAAAAAAAAACGGAAAAAGCGAGCGAGATTAATTGACTGATCTTAGGGATTGAAGGAGGAATGAGGTAACTAAAGCTGAATTTTTCATCTTACAATTGTTATTCTTATAGAAAAAATCCCAACAGAATAAATAATATAGAAAAATCAACATCTCAATTTTCTATAAAAAAAAATCTCGGCTCAAATTTTTCATGCATTTTTGTTTAATTTTTTCTAATGTTTAGAAATTTCTATAGAGTTCAAATAGAAAAGCAATAGAAATTCCTATTCTTAATTTCGAGAAAAATCCGAAAATCTGTTTAGCGAATTTTACAAAATGGTTATATTCATTTGAATATTAAAATTATTAAGCGCAATGGGTTAGTTTATTCTCTGGAAATATTTATCTAAAATCAGTCGAATTCCGCCGGAGCTTCATGTCCGGGACAAAGCCATAGTCATCGAGTAGAATATAATTCAAATTTATTTTTTTGTTTTTTTGTACTCATAATCATGATTATTTGAGTTCATAATGATTGGAAGAATAAATTAACAGAATTAATTAATTCTGTGGTTATTGCACACAAAATCGTGAAGGTGGCATTAATTTTATTCTGTGGATTATTTTCACAAAGACATGTTCTGACAAAGCCACATGTGATCGTAAATACATTCAGGCTGAATCAATCCACGACATTTTGCTGAGTCCATCAGGGTCATACCTATCGATGCAGACGTGAATCAAGAGGAAATTATGCGGAAGGACGTCTGCGTAGAATGTAATGCAACAAATAATGAACTACTTTTTATGTCTAATTATTGGAGGAGAAGATATGCGCCGGTAGAAGAGGGTAATTAACTCAGAGATTTGTTTTTCACTTTTTTCTGAGAAGGTTGCAGATAATCAGGGTATTTATCCAGTTTTCCTCATTGTGGAGAACGCACGCGGAATTCAGTGGCATTTTTCGCAAACAAAACTGGTTACGAAAGCATTTTTCGTGAAAGAATGTTCAAGTTTCATCGAAGTACTTGAGAAAGTTATTTCAAAAATTATTCCAAAAATTGCGAAAGGCTTTGAAGATTTTTCCCCTAGTGAAGAATCCTTGAAATTTTTGAATTAAGGATATCCCAGTATTTTTTAGTTTGGTATAGACCACACTACAGACTCAACCATTTTCAATCATCGAATTTGTCAATTAAACTGCCTGAGACAAATTTGAAGAAAATGATGAATATTCAGCGTCATTCAAATTACATTTTGCACAGAACTGGTATTTTTTTAAACCTTGATATTTTTGGGTAATTAACAACATGGAGATGAACCAGAACATAATTTTTTTTAACATTCGTTGTTTATAAATAAATATAAAAATGTCTAAAGTTTCGGAAACCTAAATTTTTTGAGCGTACAATCTATTTCTGGCAAAATTCTTAATATAAATAAATTTGATACGATTCCGAATAAATGATTTTTAAGGTGGAGAATTAATTGTTTATAAATCATTCACAGAAAATGCTCGTAATTTAAAAAAAATCCGCGTGCGCATAATTTCACTTTACGCACAAGTGACGACAAATTAAATTCTCTTCATCACCAACATTGTCAATCCTTTTTATGCACCTCGCCTCTTGTTTTTAAAAATATTTTTCTCATGTTTATCCTCAACCGCATATTTCAAGCATTTTTTCTCCTCTTCCTGTTTTTATTTTGCAACTGAAGCAGATCAGCTCACGATTTTTCCCCCCGGTGCATTAATTTCCCTATCGCTATCTTTACTACTTACAATTTCGAACCAGAGGAGGGGTAGAACCATGTCGGAGAAGCGCTCGACTCTGGCGATGCTGCTGATATCCTGGAGTGCCATGTTAATTTGAAAGCGAAATGCAAGGTCGACTGGTAAACCGGATTTCGGTTGAATGTAGAAGTAAGACTCGTGAGCTTCTTGATTGGGTTTAAGACCAATTACAGAGTCCAGTAACGATGGATCGGATTTGTAGAAGTGGGGGTAGGAGAGGGCTATTGGGAAGCCTGAAAATTCATTAAAATGAAATTTAATAATCTTGCCAGGATAATAAAATGAAGACAACATTTTTCTACGGCAAAATTCCGAGAGACTTTTTCTACAGCCGACGAAATTATCTCTCACAAAAATTACTCATAAAAAAGACAATTCACTATTCAAATATTATTCATTTATTAATTTATTCTTCAACGCAATTATCGAATTTTCTTTCATTTTTATAAAAGAAGCAAAAAATTAACTCGTTCAGTCTTATTTTGGTGTTTTGTGCGTCCAGTAGCAGATAAGACACATAAAATTCTATGAATAAGATTAATGAATTCTCTAGACGTAATTATCACCCATTTTTTAAGGATAATAAGTTGAAAAATTACATTTTTGAAATTTAAGTTTTCATTTCTCAAATTCACGTTTAAGTTTCTAATTTTTTTTTAGGGTATGTGGTCTGTTTTTCTTTTTTTTTTTCTCATTGTCTCATGAGGGATCAATGCAATTTCATGATTTTTCTCATGAATATAGACTTTAATAAGCTCTATTCATTGACACCGATTAAAATTAAATTTTTCGATGGATAAAATCGATTTTCCAACGATCTCTCAAAAAATAGACATCAAAATGAAATTATTCATGGCTCAAAAAATTGATCACAATACCGTTCGGACTCTATGAGAATATGATGGGGGTCGCACAATTTGTTGTTGAGTGACAGCACATTGTTTGTGCGATTTGAAAGAGAAAATCGGTTTTTTCATGATTACTGAAATAATCATCAGTAATAGCAATTAAATCAGGGCTTGGAAACTATATTTCAATGGCTTCTTAATCTAGTTGAAAAATGGTGAGAACAGCATCATTGCTTATCAAGTTACACAAAACCGTCATGAGCTTTTTATATCAAAATCTCTATCTCTATTAACCTCAGGTACTAGTCTATTATGTTGAATACTTATTCATATTGATTCATGGCCTCGACTAACTTCTGACAGAATCTGGGTTAAACTCTGGCTAAATCCTGAATAAACCCTGATTAAATCCCGGCTATACACTGATTAAACCTTGATTGAACCTTGATTAAACCCGGACTGAAAACGAATTCGAGTCTTGAGAGGGTCTCAATGTAGAATTATTTGACAGAACGAAATAATACGCAAAATTTCGATGGCATTTCAATTGTTGATAGTACTATGACACGAAAAAATAGAAGAAGAGAATAGTGAAATAAGAATTTAAAAAAGAGAACCCATTCGGAAGCAAATTGCTAATTTATTAGCAACAATAACTATACTCATTTATCTAAAAAAATGCAATTGTCTACTTGTTTCTTAATTGTTCAACTGCCACCCGCAATAAATATCAAGAGACTTTATAGCAGTTGTCGAAATTTGCAGTAAAANTACAGACTCAACCATTTTCAATCATCGAATTTGTCAATTAAACTGCCTGAGACAAATTTGAAGAAAATGATGAATATTCAGCGTCATTCAAATTACATTTTGCACAGAACTGGTATTTTTTTAAACCTTGATATTTTTGGGTAATTAACAACATGGAGATGAACCAGAACATAATTTTTTTTAACATTCGTTGTTTATAAATAAATATAAAAATGTCTAAAGTTTCGGAAACCTAAATTTTTTGAGCGTACAATCTATTTCTGGCAAAATTCTTAATATAAATAAATTTGATACGATTCCGAATAAATGATTTTTAAGGTGGAGAATTAATTGTTTATAAATCATTCACAGAAAATGCTCGTAATTTAAAAAAAATCCGCGTGCGCATAATTTCACTTTACGCACAAGTGACGACAAATTAAATTCTCTTCATCACCAACATTGTCAATCCTTTTTATGCACCTCGCCTCTTGTTTTTAAAAATATTTTTCTCATGTTTATCCTCAACCGCATATTTCAAGCATTTTTTCTCCTCTTCCTGTTTTTATTTTGCAACTGAAGCAGATCAGCTCACGATTTTTCCCCCCGGTGCATTAATTTCCCTATCGCTATCTTTACTACTTACAATTTCGAACCAGAGGAGGGGTAGAACCATGTCGGAGAAGCGCTCGACTCTGGCGATGCTGCTGATATCCTGGAGTGCCATGTTAATTTGAAAGCGAAATGCAAGGTCGACTGGTAAACCGGATTTCGGTTGAATGTAGAAGTAAGACTCGTGAGCTTCTTGATTGGGTTTAAGACCAATTACAGAGTCCAGTAACGATGGATCGGATTTGTAGAAGTGGGGGTAGGAGAGGGCTATTGGGAAGCCTGAAAATTCATTAAAATGAAATTTAATAATCTTGCCAGGATAATAAAATGAAGACAACATTTTTCTACGGCAAAATTCCGAGAGACTTTTTCTACAGCCGACGAAATTATCTCTCACAAAAATTACTCATAAAAAAGACAATTCACTATTCAAATATTATTCATTTATTAATTTATTCTTCAACGCAATTATCGAATTTTCTTTCATTTTTATAAAAGAAGCAAAAAATTAACTCGTTCAGTCTTATTTTGGTGTTTTGTGCGTCCAGTAGCAGATAAGACACATAAAATTCTATGAATAAGATTAATGAATTCTCTAGACGTAATTATCACCCATTTTTTAAGGATAATAAGTTGAAAAATTACATTTTTGAAATTTAAGTTTTCATTTCTCAAATTCACGTTTAAGTTTCTAATTTTTTTTTAGGGTATGTGGTCTGTTTTTCTTTTTTTTTTTCTCATTGTCTCATGAGGGATCAATGCAATTTCATGATTTTTCTCATGAATATAGACTTTAATAAGCTCTATTCATTGACACCGATTAAAATTAAATTTTTCGATGGATAAAATCGATTTTCCAACGATCTCTCAAAAAATAGACATCAAAATGAAATTATTCATGGCTCAAAAAATTGATCACAATACCGTTCGGACTCTATGAGAATATGATGGGGGTCGCACAATTTGTTGTTGAGTGACAGCACATTGTTTGTGCGATTTGAAAGAGAAAATCGGTTTTTTCATGATTACTGAAATAATCATCAGTAATAGCAATTAAATCAGGGCTTGGAAACTATATTTCAATGGCTTCTTAATCTAGTTGAAAAATGGTGAGAACAGCATCATTGCTTATCAAGTTACACAAAACCGTCATGAGCTTTTTATATCAAAATCTCTATCTCTATTAACCTCAGGTACTAGTCTATTATGTTGAATACTTATTCATATTGATTCATGGCCTCGACTAACTTCTGACAGAACCTGGGTTAAACTCTGGCTAAATCCTGAATAAACCCTGATTAAATCCCGGCTATACACTGATTAAACCTTGATTGAACCTTGATTAAACCCGGACTGAAAACGAATTCGAGTCTTGAGAGGGTCTCAATGTAGAATTATTTGACAGAACGAAATAATACGCAAAATTTCGATGGCATTTCAATTGTTGATAGTACTATGACACGAAAAAATAGAAGAAGAGAATAGTGAAATAAGAATTTAAAAAAGAGAACCCATTCGGAAGCAAATTGCTAATTTATTAGCAACAATAACTATACTCATTTATCTAAAAAAATGCAATTGTCTACTTGTTTCTTAATTGTTCAACTGCCACCCGCAATAAATATCAAGAGACTTTATAGCAGTTGTCGAAATTTGCAGTAAAAATCGTCTCTCAGAATTTTTGTCCTAAGCAACTCATCAACTTGTTATATAAATAAATGAATAAATAAGTAAACGGATGAATGAATAAATAAATAAATAAATAAATAAATAAATAAATAAACTCGTTCGATTCCATTTCGTTACTTTGTTTTTCCAATAGCAAACAAGACATAAAATCCAATGAATGACAAATAAATTCCCCTAACGCAATCATCACCGGTTTTTTTATCCCCCGCATCAATGCATTTCCAGCAAATAGGAAAACAACAGCAATTACCAGTGGTAAATTCCCTTATGGTATATTCAACAATGACTCACATTTTCATCATCACACCGACGAACAAATACCCCGGAATCAATGTACTCACCGTAATAACAATCGGTGACGTCGATGAGTCCAGGCTGCAGACAGCGTCCCTGACGACAGAAGCACTCGTTTTCCGTGTTATTGACACCATTGTCAAGCTCGTCCTCCATGAATTTGTACTGATACGCGTGCAGACCCTTCACATCTTTCTCACCTATTCTCACCTGCGCATGTGAATATTGCCGATTAATGGATTCAATTCAATCATGAATATTGCATGGTATACGCAGATGTGTAACTTTGTAACGAGACAAAAAATTCATTTTCCCGGGTGATTAATTGACATCTTGCAGACGGATAATGTCTCTTGATCGATCAGAATGGGTTTATGTTTTTGTTGTCGTTATGTCATCGGTCGTTATCGAGTCTACGAACGGATCGAGAAGAGTCTTGAAAGTTTATTGACTAGTTGAGATGGGAAAATTACGGGGGCAAATTGGAACGTTTGTTATCGAGTAAAAGTTACAATATATCAGTCACAATATATCACGATTAAAACAGAAATTCTAAATCTATTGACTGTTTCTGATTGAATATCCAATAGAATCGACGCAAAAAACATAGAATTTTTCAATAGAATTCCTACGGAATTAGAATAGAATTTTGCTAGCGAATTCGCTACACTGAGAGAAAAACAAACACGTTGTCGAAATATTTGGCTCAAGAGGCGGATAATTCACACCAGACGGTGCCTTTTCAGGATGAAAATATCTCATATAGAGGAAAATTTATCAACAAATATTTTATCCCTCAGTTACAAGATTGCTATCATATCATTATTATTGTTTCATTTAAGGGTTCATTTCTTGGCTGTGATTATTAGACAGTTGAAACGAAAAACTACTATCCCTTGCTTCGCATAAAACAAAGATTTTTCGGGAGCAAAATACGGATGGGAGTATCGAATAACGAAGGAGTAGTGCTAGAAATGACATTTCTTGCGTGTACAGAGAATGCAATTTTTTTTTAACTACTAAATCTATTTTTGCGACAAAAATTTTTCATTCCGGCGCACTCTCTGCATGTTTGGCCCAAAAAAATCCTTTTTTGATAATTTTCAAAAAACTATTTTCTTGGCGCAAGTAAAACTTGTTTGAGAACTTTGTCGATTTTCTCTCAGTGTAGGTTTTCTATTGAAAATTTTCATGCGCGATCATTTATTAAGAATAAATGAATGTAAGAATCCGGGATTTCGGATAATGTATTCACCATTTTTGCTGCCCTGCAGAGGCTCTTCCGGAAGAACACAAGTGTGTCATTGGGCTCGATATAACTTGCGAATTTCGTTCCATCACTGGCCTTGTTGACGTTGGCGCATTTTCCGGTCCACTGCGGGAGATTAACGTCTCCATTGTATTTGTCGATGAGACCAGTCAATCGAACGTCGGTTTCACCGGTGTAGACAGTCTCGAAGTCTCCATCAAAGTCGTACATCTGATCGATTAATTATCAATGGGAATTAATTCAATCTTGATTGAGCCTCAAATGCCACATGTAAAAAAATTCTGGGACCTGATGTCGAGAGTGTGAATGCCTGAATTCATTTGAATTCTTTAATCGAGTGAAATCACCAAGATTTGTGAATTAATCCGTCGTTTTACTCGTGTCAATTGATTGGTAATGGCACACCGAAAAGGGAGAGAATGTCAATTCCATTCTGCACTCTGTGATTGACACAAAATTCATCTAATACTGAAAATCTTTCACCTCATTCCCCAGCTGTGAAATTGAATGTCAATCTCCATTTGCTGGGCTGGAGGAGATCGAAGTAAGATCGAAGTTTCAAAATTTCAACTCTCTGAATTTCATTCGAAACAGGTGATTACAATTTCAACACTTTTTAGGCATTTGATTTGTTTTATGGAGAGAATTTCATATTGAAATTCACTCCGAGAATTTTGTCATCGTTTTTCTCTAGTGAAAAATGCGATAAAATGAGAGGAAATAACAGAAATTGAATGCATTCATTAATTACTGAGTTTTTTCAATTCTATGAATAATCAATGTTGATTTACTTTAGGGAGAGAATTTTATATTGAAATTCACTCCGAGAATTTTGTAATAGTGCAGTCTAGCCGGAATTTTTGCCAAGACTAGTGAAAAATGCAATAAAATGAAAGGAAGTAAAAGAAAATTAATTAATTGATTTAATAATTCTCTGAATAATTAAATGTAGTTATTTTCAGGGAATATCTCGGAATCTACGGGAGATAGCAAAATATTTGTCACAACCTTTTTTGTGAAGAAAATTGTGAGCTATAAAAAAAGGCATTACGAAAATTTCGCTATCTCCTTTAAATTCGGAGATATTCCTCGAAAATTCAGGTAAGCGCCAAGCGTTTTACCGCTTCGCCACTGAATTCGACTAAAAATTGTCATTTTTATGAGATTTCAGGGATAATATTATTGAATGAGTTCAATTGATTATATTTTTAAGTAATTCTTACCCTATCTATGAGTCCCAATTTATCGAACTTAATCCAAGACGACATAACAGTATTTCCAAGTGTGACTAGAGTCGATTTGTACCCAAACATAAACTCTCTGGCAGTCATTCTCACTAGTGGTTGGCTGTTTGTGCTGGTGATGATGCCGTTGAGGCCCCATATGATGGGGAGTAACGCATCCCTCTTGACATTTGCAATACTCTGGAACAAGCGAAGCATAAAGAGTGAAATCAGAAGCACGAAATCGAGATTTTGATCGCAGTTTATGGAATTGTCCACAGTACGATCAACAATATTACAAATTCTTAAATAAGTTCACGGATGGAAAAATTCAATGGAAAACTTTGCAAATTCGATAGAAAATTCTATTGGAATTCTGTTGAAACATTCTATTTGTTTTTTGAGTTGAATCTATTGGATATTCGATAAGAAAAAGTCAATAGATTTAGAATTTCTGTTTGAATTATTGTCTTGAGATTTGTTCTGTAAGAATGCTTGGCCATCAATTTTCTAAGTTTTTTCTATTCGGATTCTGTAATGCGGAATAAAGTAAAATCCAATAATTCTAATAGAAAAAATCTTAAGGGAAAAATTCGAACAAAAATTCAAAATATATTGACTTCACGGAGAGATTTGCTTTCACAGGAGATTCAGATAAAAATTCCGGAGAACTTGAAAAATTCCGTGACAGTTCCGTAAAATTTCCTAGAACCACATTTCGCTCCAGAATTACGGAAATGATACGTAATTTTTATGGAATATTTCTCTCTGTGTTTTTGCTACCTAATATGCAACAGAATCAGTGCAAAATAGGTAGAATTTTTCCATAGAATTCTAATGGAATTTTGTAGCGAATTCGCTAGGATTTCTATTGAATTTTATCAGACGCGTTGAAGGCCAAAAACTTCTTTAAAATACAAACAGAAATGTCAAACATTGTATAAAGCCAACGTCAGTGTAAATTTAATAATAAATTGAGCCCTTTAAACAAACAAAAATGAAGAAAAAACAATGAAAAAGCCAGAGCAACTGCAATTTCAATGGAAAACTACTGGAGTTGTCGATCCAAACAGTATTTAGATTCACGTAAATGAGTGAATTCAAACTATTTTCGTCTATAACGATTACACAATAACTATGACATACGACGTAACTTGCGGATAATATCGATTTATTTTCCACGGGAAAATTTTCTATTCGCATTGTAAATATTGCCAACATGTGATATATAAGAAATAATAAAAATCATGATTGCAATAAATTTTTTCTGAGATGTTTAATCAAACTATTGAAAAAAAACACGATTGTTCTCGTGTCATCGATTCGTCGTATCATCAACGTTCACTTCCTCATTCTTCAATTACTAATTATCTCGTCGTAACGATTCTTCAATAAAATTCATTAAACAGTAATTAACACTCGAGTCGTGGGATTTTCTTGAAACCGCGCATGGGAAGAAACTTCATCGAAAAACCTACCGAATTCTCTGGGAAATTCTATTGAATTTCAAATGGAGTTTTTGTTAGTTCTTTCGGATTCAGGAGGTTTTTTCGGAGGAAATGTTCAATGGAGGATATTTCATACAGAAAATGAATTTAATTCGATTTTTCTGGACAACTTATTCTATTGCGGGATTTTCTATAGAAATTCCTTGGCGGGAATTTTTCAAGTTTTTTCGTTTGAAATTTTTTTTAATGAAAAATAAAGAGAAAGAGACTCTCTGTCGACAATTAAATGGAATGGATTTTGTTATTTAAACTTTGCAGGTCTGAATTTGAAAGAAACCATTTTAGAAATCTGAAAAAAAATTAGGTAGTTCACTTTTGGAAAAAGATTGATGGAATAATTTAAAAAGTTGCAATTTCTGGAAATTTCGAGCATTTTTTGTAAGTAATTTATAAGCTGTCAATTTTCCACGACAAAAACCATTCGTTCGGAATCATAATAAATTTATTCATATTTGTAATGTTAGCAGAAATTGATTTCACGTCTAAAAAACTAAGGTTTCCGAAAGTTTAAACAATTTCCAAATTTTTTTTATGAACAACGAATTAAAAAAAAATGATACTTCGAATTATTCTCACGCAATTTAATTAACAAATTTGATGATTGAAAATGATTGAATCAATAGTGTGGTCTGTTGGATATTCTTAAACATATCCAATTAATTCGTTTAGCAACTTGTTTCCAAGCTAGATTAACGCCAGCAGGGTTAAAAAAATTTCGTCTGAATTTTCCGTGCCAAATTCAGGAAATTTTTATCGCGTTCAAGTTCCACCGAAATATCAGCCAATCTTGTCATTGAAAACTCAAATATTCGATTGATTGTCTGTTCAAATGATCTGAAAATCAATACAATACTTGATTTTTCAGTTGAATTACTCCGTAAAAATTCAGAAAAATCAGGAAAATTCAGGGAAAAACTGAAAATTCATGTAATTTTGTTTCTGAATATTCATGTTCCACTGAAAACTCATGAATTTCCATAAATTCTACTTAAAACTTGAAATTTCATAACCGTTTTCCCCCTAAATCCGATTCAATATCATAAGATTTATTATAACGTCTTCCACGAAAATTCAAAAAATTTCTAACAGTGGGGAAGGCCCAAGAATTTTCAAATTCACAAGTTGTCACCGATGAATAATTATTTTTTAATGCCTTTTAAATGTATTTTTCCACATCACGCTCAACAATTCAACTGAAGTCTACTCAAACTACTTCAAATGAATGATAAACCAGTTAAATGAACGAAAAAAACCGATGAAAAACGAACGACAAAACACTTTTTCTGGAGGATACATCGGAATGTTCCACGTACTCTGGGTTTTGACCTTTGTTTACTCAAGTTCAAAGAGACAAGTCAATTTGCGTGAGAAGTTACGTTCATTTTTCCGCTTTGTTTTATCGTTTTTTTTTATTCTGTCGATGATCAGTTGTGGATTACAGCATCGAGCTGCTTCCGTCCATGACTTGCAGGTTTCGCTCGGTAGCTGGAGGCTCTTTGTTTACATTAGGGTCGAAGATTTTTCTTCAGGTGGAGGATGATTGAAGGTTGGGATTTAAATAGACGAGACAATGATTTAGTTTTTGTCCTGGTTCTATTCTTAGATGAGATTTGCTTTGTTTGGTGATGAGTTTTTTCTAGAGTTCTTCGGGGGAATTACAATTTTCATGTTATTTATATGATTTTTATGGATTTTTTGCTTTTATTCGCGCGGAGAAAAATTGACGGGAAATACATCGCGATTTTGGAACACAGTATTGAAATTCTATTTTTAATTATTTATATCGGAAAATTCGCAACAGTAGTTTCTGCGATGATTCATGATTTGTCTGAGAGATTTTTAATAGGAAACAACCGATAGATTTTCATTTTTCAATGTGATTGAATCTTTTTAGATTTTTTGTTTGGAAACACAGGAAAAAAATTAATTAACCAACTTATTCTCTTCAGATATTTTCTATAGAATTCCCTCGGCTCAAATTTCCCATTTTTTTCATTCTATTTTTATTTCTTCTCATCGAGAAAATTAAATAAAAAACTTGGAAAATTTGAGTCGAGGAAATTCTATAGAAAATATTTCAATAGAATATATTTTCTATTGAATTTTCTATTGACATTTCAATAGAATCAGCCAAAAACTAATATAAAATTCAACACAAATCCAATAGAATTGCCTAGCGAATTCATTAGGTTTTTCTACTGAATTTTTTTATCCGCGAATACTTCGGGATTATTTTCAAAAAAATTATAATAATTTTTGGTCTAGAATTTTTTTAGAGAAAAGTTTGAAAAATGTATGAAATAAACATCTATTGAATATATATTCAACAACCGCAGAATACAATTAAATAATTTTCAATAGCAATCGATAAAAAAACGAATAGAAATTTTAATTGAATTTCGATCAAATTCAATTCAAGAAAAGAACGAAAAAAATTAACGACTCGAATTCAATTTTCATCGATTTTTTTCACCCATTTTCTCCCAACGGACATTGCAATTTAGTGTTTAGTTTACTTTAGGACTTTCATGAAACTTTTCATCGCAGAAAACAAAGAA
Organism: Diachasma alloeum; assembly: GCF_001412515.2. NCBI lineage: Eukaryota > Metazoa > Arthropoda > Insecta > Hymenoptera > Braconidae > Diachasma > Diachasma alloeum. Next base: position 249,261 of record NW_021680365.1, read on the forward strand.
ACATGAAAATATTTAATACATCGGAAATTGAGCAATGCAGCTATTCTTTATGACCGATACCCCGCCTCGAGTTCGTTACATTTAAGAATAAAAAAATGGGATGCTCATCATGTCACTTTCATTCACGACAATGAAAAACTGTCACGCAAAGCGTGAATTGCGAAATTTCGCGTCTCTCGCGAGGTTGAACTTTTTGCCACACTGTTGCCCTATTATTTGCTCCAGTCTCCGCTCGTTCCAGTGGAGCAAGTGTCATTAAAAAAATCCCGGCTGTAATTGCTATTTTCGAATACTAAAATTGAGCAATGCGTTTTTGCCATATTTATAATGAGTGTTATTATTAACCGCGAGCGGAGTAATTGCAGGGAGACTGCGGGGTTTAGAGTACAGTGAGACGAAAAAATTTTGAAATCAGGAATAATATTCGCAAAACGACAAATTTTCTGGGGAGTACAACTGATTTTTTTGTCATTTCTTGCAAAACGTATTCTTATTTTTTAATGTCCTATTCTGAGAGTGAACGACACATGCTCTCAAACAAGTCTTGTTTGAATACAAAAAATCGTTGTAAGTTGTAAACATTTGACAAGCGTCTAGGGATGAATAACTTTTATCGCAAGAATAGACTCTGCTGTTCCAAAAAATTGTCATTTTCTGTGGAAGCAAAAAATTCCATTTCTAGCCCTCTCTATTCGTTATTCTATAGTTCCACAAGTATTTTGCGCTCTCAAGTGTATATAAGGGCCAGACACTAAGTGTGAGAATATAAGGGTCAAAAAGTGGAGCTTAAAAAATGAGGGTCGGAATATTAGAGTCAAAACCTGAGGGCCTGAATGTAAAGGTGAAGGAATGAGGGTCAGAATTTTAGGATTAAAAAATTCGGGTCAGAATATAAAAGTAAAAAAAGTGGGTGTCAGTTAATGAGAGTCATATAAGGGCTAAACAGTGATCAAGCATAATATATGACTTATATTTAGACCCTCATTGCCTGACACCCACTTTTTTTACTTTTATATTCTGACCCGAATTTTTTAACCTACACTTTTTGACCCTTATATTCTGACACTCAGTGCCTGACCCTTATATTACACTTAAGAGGGCTTGCTACAACCCGGCCTGATACAAAAGAATCATTTTCGAATTGAAATACCCATCCCCCAATTGAATCCTCCTCAGTTCAGGTATATTTTTTCTCGCGTAGGTAATTTCTCTCCAACTTGTTTCTCCGTTTATTTTCGGGGATTAATTAACGATTTAAAATCAATTTTCAATCGTAAATCAATGAAAAATAAAATTCCATTCACCAGCAAAAACAAAACTCATCCAACAACTTTTTTAATAAATACTTCATTCAGTCTTCCATTCACGATTGAACGCAAAAATTTGTAGCCCGCCGACCTGGTAGTATTCCACGGTTCAAGGACTGGAAATTTTTGAACTCAATCTCACGAATTTCTCTCGAAATATCCATCAACTGTGCGGGTGCAAAAATCAAGGAGCAGGAAGACCAAAAATATTCCCTCCCGACTTTTTATTTATGCTAATGTCACGTGAGTCAGAGTAGAATCTCGAGACCGTTAGGAGATTAATAAATGTCCCCAACGTTGGATGCAATTTTTTTATAGCTGGCGCGCACATGCGCTGGCTGCATATTAATCAGGGGCGCACATGGTAATTCTTCGTATTTTTGGAGAAACGTCACTGAAACTCAGTAGCGAAGCGGTAAAACAGTTTCAAGTGAACTTGGCGCTTATCTGAGTTTTCGAGGAATATCTCCGAATCTAAGAGAGATAGCGACATTTTCGTAATCACCTCTTTTGTAGCCCTCAATTCACTCTTCAAAAAAGGTTATGACAAAAATTTTGCTATCTCCCTTAGGTTCCGAGATATTCATATAAAACTGGCCGATGGTAAAAATCGACTGGAACCGTTTTAACGTTTCGCTCCTGAACTGAGTCGACGGGATTGTTTTCTTTGGGAGATCGCACAGGTTTGCTTCTATTTTTGGCGGCGAGTGGAAATTTTTTCAAAAGTCGTGAATTGTTGTTGTTATGCTCGACTCACACTCAAAATTTTCAGGAGTCATGACTCCGAGGTACTTCGCCACTGACGTAGTTAGGTTGCAATTGATTTGATGAATATTCTTAGAGAGTGACCCAATTTCTGGGGATTATCGAATCACATTTGCGAGTGATAATCGGGGGGTCAGAGTTCAGCGGGTATTTTTACATTTCGGACGTGATCTACTTAACGCTTGCACAAATTTTGTTTCTTAGCGATTTATATAGACTAAATATATCAGTGAATTATACAGACTTGTGTATACTATTTCATTGGATCTAATGAGGGCATACAACCTCCATCATTGAGTGACACACCCTGAATTCGAAATGAAGTCGATTTCACGTGATTACAGCGTTGATTCTGGTAATTACCGACAAACAAACGATGTCTAAATATTATATTATAAATAAAAAATTACATTCCACACGATTTCAATACACTGATAGAAAGGATTAGTTATTTTTAACGAATGGATTTGGTTGCAGACGAGGGTCTATTCAGCCTCACCGGTTCATCCGTTAACTATTAACGAATATTCATTTGGTCATATTCAATTTTACCATTCGTTAATAGTTAATAGTTAACGAATCTCACTTGGAATAAATGAATCTGTCTATCAGTGTACAAATCATAAAATCATTTTTTTTAAATTCACCTAAAATACTCATAATTTTGTCGTATTCAATGAAGTAGTGCATTTCGATACAAGTGCGACATTTTTTTAATTTCCCGTTTGGTTCGTCGAGCCATTGAGTCATTGATACTCTGTTCTTTAAAAGTTCTTTTCGGCACGAGGTGAACGTAGCAGCAGTACCAAAACTAAATATTTAATAAATTTGAGTGAGACCTAAACAGATTGAAATTCATTTCCTAATATTTCATAAAAAATTCGACAATTTCGGGGCATTTCCAGTACGAATATCAGTTATTTGAAGAATTCAACAGCGGAATTGCTACCGTTAAATTACTACTGTAGAGACCAATGAATGTAATTGAAGCTTCATCAATTATTTCCGTGATCATCCATCAACTGCGCAATCATCGTTGAATTGTTATTTATCGGAGTTAATGCACGGGAGGATCTTCCCCCAATGACTCGGCTAATATCAGTCTGACTCACAAGACATGTCTGCGTTGCAAACACGTCTGGTGAAATTCAAAGTCAAACTCCAGCCTAGTTGCGACAGGTTTTCAGAGATTTATGTTCGGGTGACGTTTTACATGAAAGTGAAAGATAATTGAACTCACTAGTAGTGCTATGTTCGGCAAGATTAGCATATCTCCCTCGGTGCCGTTGCTCTTATCGGGCTGGTAGACCAGGGGGTGGTGGGGGTATGATGTTACCGTGCCGTTCGGGTTGAATGTGATGTTGGAATGCTCTAAATATTCTCTGAAACGTAAAATCTCAATGAATGGTCACACTTTTTGCTTTATAAATTTAATGCATAAGGAGGTAAATCTATTCACAATTATCCCTAAATTTTATCAATTGTGTTAAGCATTGAGCGTTCGGGGATTTTTATTAAAATTGATTTTTTGACTGTAGGTATTGTCGAGCCCTATCGATCGCCATCAATTAAAATCTCATTCATCGATTAGTTTTTTAATTTTCAAATTTTTTCGGAAATCGGTTGTCCCACACGGAGAGAAATACTCAGTAAAAATTACGGAACTCACAACTCGCTCACCGATTACGGAATCGACTCAGAAAATTTAAGTGACGACATGGTAATTTTTCACAGGAGATTCAGATAAAAACTACCGAACGCTCTGGAAAAATTCCGTGACAGTTCCGTAAAATGTCCTACAACCACATTTCGCTCCGGAATTACGGAAAAGATGCGTAATTTTTATTGAATATTTATCTCCGTGCACGATAACTAAAAAAATGTTCTGAATTGATTGAATGATGGCTTAAAAAATTTGTTTGGATGTCCTTTTGACCGAGTTCGAAGATGAAGGCGGCAGCAATAATCGTGATTTTGATTTATTTGAAAATTTGCAAAAATTTTGTATTTTTTGAAAATCAGAATTCCGGGGATATCTTTGAATATCATGCTTCAAATGAATTTAATCATAGCTTAAAATGTTTGTTTTAATGCCATTAAGTCGAAGTTGAAAGATGATTACGATAGCTATATTGGTTGATTTGATTTTTATGATGATTGTTGAAAATTTCGAATTTTTCATGAATTTCCCTGAAAGTCAGCTTTCTGATGGTTCCTTCAAACGTGATGTTTCAAATTCATTCAAGTATGTGTAAATAAAATTTTTCTATTAACATTTTATCGAAGGGCTGAAGAGAGAGATAGAACCGTAAAAAAGACAATCGGTTATACAGAAAAAAGAGATAATAATAATAATGATGGTGATAACATTGAACTAAGTTGAAAATCTGAGAATTAGTTGAAAAGAAATCTTATTCAATTTAATAAAATGAAATAAACAATGAATTACACATGTTTCCCAACGGTTCAAAACGAGAATTTCTGTATTTCTAATTCAACCCAGTGCCGATTCTTCAATCTGCAATTATTTGTGGAGTTAACCGTAGGTTTTGCCATGAGGTAATTAAAAAAATANATTTTCAAATTTTTTCGGAAATCGGTTGTCCCACACGGAGAGAAATACTCAGTAAAAATTACGGAACTCACAACTCGCTCACCGATTACGGAATCGACTCAGAAAATTTAAGTGACGACATGGTAATTTTTCACAGGAGATTCAGATAAAAACTACCGAACGCTCTGGAAAAATTCCGTGACAGTTCCGTAAAATGTCCTACAACCACATTTCGCTCCGGAATTACGGAAAAGATGCGTAATTTTTATTGAATATTTATCTCCGTGCACGATAACTAAAAAAATGTTCTGAATTGATTGAATGATGGCTTAAAAAATTTGTTTGGATGTCCTTTTGACCGAGTTCGAAGATGAAGGCGGCAGCAATAATCGTGATTTTGATTTATTTGAAAATTTGCAAAAATTTTGTATTTTTTGAAAATCAGAATTCCGGGGATATCTTTGAATATCATGCTTCAAATGAATTTAATCATAGCTTAAAATGTTTGTTTTAATGCCATTAAGTCGAAGTTGAAAGATGATTACGATAGCTATATTGGTTGATTTGATTTTTATGATGATTGTTGAAAATTTCGAATTTTTCATGAATTTCCCTGAAAGTCAGCTTTCTGATGGTTCCTTCAAACGTGATGTTTCAAATTCATTCAAGTATGTGTAAATAAAATTTTTCTATTAACATTTTATCGAAGGGCTGAAGAGAGAGATAGAACCGTAAAAAAGACAATCGGTTATACAGAAAAAAGAGATAATAATAATAATGATGGTGATAACATTGAACTAAGTTGAAAATCTGAGAATTAGTTGAAAAGAAATCTTATTCAATTTAATAAAATGAAATAAACAATGAATTACACATGTTTCCCAACGGTTCAAAACGAGAATTTCAGTATTTCTAATTCAACCCAGTGACGATTCTTCAATCTGCAATTATTTGTGGAGTTAACCGTAGGTTTTGCCATGAGGTAATTAAAAAAATAATGGTAAATGATGGGAGAAAAGGAGCGGCGGATATAATGTATGTAGAGAGGATCGACATTTCCCAACAAATAAATCATTTCTCCCGTTGAAGGGAAGGGTCAATAGAATTGTGAAATCTACATCATTCCTCACACCCTTTCAAGTTTTCTCCAGCAAAGAATACAGGGCGTGAAAGGGGAATTATTGGGAAAGGCTGGAAGGTCAAATTGCACAAAGCCAATTACGAATAAATCAAACTATTGAGAAAATAATGAACCGAACTCTCCATCACCATTCCCACTTTCTGCTTCGTTTCCCGCCTGATAGAATTATGACACGTGTATCTGATAGTAGAAACGAGAGATTGACGTAGTAAAGGAGAAACAGCTGTTCAGCTGGATATAATTACTTCCTAATGACTCACAAACACTTCAATCGAACTAGATTTCGAAAAACAAAACCTTTCATCAGTTGATTCATGAAAGCGAGCGATTCAGAGCGAGTGAAGAATAAAAACGGGTTTTGCAAAAATAAAAATGAAGATATGTGAAAAATGATATCATCTCGAGGCCACCGTTTGAATAATGAGTGATTAATGTGTTGTTGAAAAGCTGGGATTTATCATTTCTCATGTTGAGAATTATATTTTCGCTTTATTCTGGGAACTACGGGAAGGCAATTTTTTATGCAAAAAATTATAGTCATCCTCAATCTTAATTCAAGACACGGAGAGAATATCCCCGGACCTACCTGTACACATAAGGTCCAACCTCCTGAAAGCTGAGTTTGTCAGCCTTCCCAGCGAGATAATCCTCGTGATTCGTGATATTAAATAAGTACACCTTAAGATACAATTCAACAGGTGGCTTCCTCCACAGCTCGAAGATCTCCCCGTTATCTCCGAATATCACCTTGAGTTTGAAAAGCAACTCGTAGGGCTGAACCACCATCACGATGCACCCGAACGCTAGGCCCAGCAGTCCCAGGGTCATCAGCACGAATATACCTGCGAAATAATTAAACAAACGTGAAAAATCAGGAGGTAACTCGGAGTTGTTGTTGTCAGGTCAATCGATGGAGTCCATAATATCAATTTCCTTCGTTCACAATTGACATTTTTTAGAATATTAACACAGAAACAGGGGCAAAATGGACCATATTTAATTCAAAATTGCCCTGGACTTTGATATCAACCCTTGGCTGAATAAAATGTCTTGAAGTTTTAGACGAAAAAATTGGTTTTTTAACGAAGAATAGGGTTTAAGGATATTCAAGTATTTTGGCGATTTTTTCTTCAGTGAAATGCTTTTCTACTTTTGTAAGTCGAACATCAGAGCTTTCATTTGAACCTCAATTGACCCTGAATTTCGGGACATTTTGCAGTGATTTTATTATTTAAACATTGCAGGTCTGAATTTGAATGTCAATATTGAACCGTTAGAAAACATTTTAGAAATCTGAAAAAAAGGAAAGTTTACTGTTCGAGGGAAATTGGGGCAAAATGGACCATATTTAATTCAAAATTGCCCTGGACTTTGATATCAACCCTTGGCTGAATAAAATGTCTTGAAGTTTTAGACGAAAAAATTGGTTTTTTAACGAAGAATAGGGTTTAAGGATATTCAAGTATTTTGGCGATTTTTTCTTCAGTGAAATGCTTTTCTACTTTTGTAAGTCGAACATCAGAGCTTTCATTTGAACCTCAATTGACCCTGAATTTCGGGACATTTTGCAGTGATTTTATTATTTAAACATTGCAGGTCTGAATTTGAATGTCAATATTGAACCGTTAGAAAACATTTTAGAAATCTGAAAAAAAGGAAAGTTTACTGTTCGAGGGAAATTGGGGCAAAATGGACCATATTTAATTCAAAATTGCCCTGGACTTTGATATCAACCCTTGGCTGAATAAAATGTCTTGAAGTTTTAGACGAAAAAATTGGTTTTTTAACGAAGAATAGGGTTTAAGGATATTCAAGTACTTTGGCGATTTTTTCTTCAGTGAAATGCTTTTCTACTTTTGTAAGTCAAACATCAGAGCTTTCATTTGAACCTCAATTGACCCTGAGTTTCGGGACATTTTGCAGTGATTTTATTATTTAAACATTGCAGGTCTGAATTTGAATGTCAATATTGAACCGTTAGAAAACATTTTAGAAATCTGAAAAAAAGGAAAGTTTACTGTTCGAGGAAAATTGGGGCAAAATGGACCATATTTTATTCAAAATTGCCCTGGACTTTGATATCAATCCTTGGCTGAATAAAATGTCTTGAAGTTTTAGAAGAAAAAATTGGTTTTTGAACGAAGAATAGGGTTTAAGGATATTCAAGTACTTTGGCGATTTTTTCTTCAGTGAAATGCTTTTCTACTTTTGTAAGTCGAACATCAGAGCTTTCATTTGAACCCCAATTGACCCTAAGTTTCGGGACATTTTGCAGTGATTTTATTATTTAAACATTGCAGGTCTGAATTTGAATGTCAATATTGAACCGTTAGAAAACATTTTAGAAATCTGAAAAAAAGGAAAGTTTACTGTTCGAGGGAAATTGGGGCAAAATGGACCATATTTAATTCAAAATTGCCCTGGACTTTGATATCAACCCTTGGCTGAATAAAATGTCTTGAAGTTTTAGAAGAAAAAATTGGTTTTTGAACGAAGAATAGGGTTTAAGGATATTCAAGTACTTTGGCGATTTTTTCTTCAGTGAAATGCTTTTCTACTTTTGTAAGTCGAACATCAGAGCTTTCATTTGAACCCCAATTGACCCTAAGTTTCGGGACATTTTGCAGTGATTTTATTATTTAAACATTGCAGGTCTGAATTTGAATGTCAATATTGAACCGTTAGAAAACATTTTAGAAATCTGAAAAAAAAAGGAAAGTTTACTGTTCGAGGGAAATTGATTAAAAAATTTAATAAGTACAATTTTTCAAAATTACGAGCATTTTCTATAAATAAATTACAAAGAATCAATTGTCTACCACAAAAATGATTTATTCGGAATCGTAACAAATTTATTCATCTTCAGAATTTTTTTCATGCGTAAGAAGTGAGTTTTTCAAAAGTTTAAACAATTTTAATTATTTATTTATAAACAACGAATGTTTAAGAAATAATAATTCTGTGCAAAATGTAATTTGAATGCCACTGAATATTCGAGATCTTTTTGAATATTCAGATCTTTTCCTTTGTCGAAATTTTAATGTAATGTTGTTGGGGTGGATCAGGATCCGAAACGAGTGAGAATAAAAAGAAGTTTGGGCCCTCGGGCAAGGTCGCTGCGACCTTGAGATACACCGGCCATTTACCGTCCGTTAACCTGAACCAGTTGAATCGAATGTTCTCGGCTGTGTGTCATTGAGGGTAACCATTCCGAATAAGGAGGTAATTTTATCTGATACGCTCGGGAGAGTACGAAAAAGGTGGTTTTATCAATGAGCCGAGTGACACATTTTCGTGGAATATATTAATCGGTGTAGGAAAAATTTCATTGATCTGAAAACATGTTTGGTGAAGGCTCGATTTAGATGCTTGAAGTGCGTTTTATGGAGTTGTGTGTGCATGCTTCCACGGATAATTCACGTCAGACGGTGCCTTTTCAGGATGAAAATATCTCATATAGAGGAAAATTCATCAACAAATATTTTATCCCTGAGTTACAAGATTGCTAAGATTGATTATTATTGTTTCATTTAAGGGTTAATTTCTTGCCTGTGATTATTAGACAGCCGAAACGAAAAACTGTTAGACATTTATTGCAATTTCAGTCATAGCGTCATCTGAATTTTCGATTTCGTGAGGTTGAATTCAATTTGAAATGATAGCGTTCACTAAATTTCTCATTCGTCTTGAAAACTCAAGAAAATTGGGTTTTTCATGTTAACTAATCATTGATTTTTCAATGAAAGCTTGAATTTCCAAACTCATCCGGAAAATTGAACATCACATACAATTCGATTTTCAATAGATTAAGAATTCAAAAAAGTTGTCTGAATTTTCAAATATTTTCAAGGTTTTTCAGTGCCGTACGGACCTGAAAATTGATAATTCAGCAATGAAGAAGTACACAGGAATTTAATGTAACTTCATCGTTGTCAAAAATCAAACTTTTTCACTTGAAATTTCAAGATTAATTTCCTAGCAATGTAGTTAAAAATTAAATCGAATTGCCGCAAGGTTTCGCTCATAAATTAATCAAAATCTGAACTTAATTAATTTCTGTTGTAATCAAAAGCATAATAAATATTCTAAATTGAGCATAAAGTATGACCTCTAGACCTTTAGAGAATTAATTCCATTTTAATACCGTAATACTACTTCATTCAACTAGAAAAATCCCAGTGTCAAATTCTCCAAAGACATTTCCAACAGGCGCAGCTCAGATACTCGAGATAACATTACAGACTGGTGCGCTCACTCCCCCCGCTAATTACCATTTGAAATTGACACACTCAAAGGTCACGATTCTTGTCATCAGAATTAATCGTTCGGCATGAAGCCTCCGCTCGAATCAAATAAAGACAAATTACCGCTGCGGATGAAAAATAAATCCAGTTCATGTGAATGTTCACCCATAAATCGATTAAAATCGTGCTTGATTAATTCTAGTTGTCAAGAGAACAATAAATCCTTCAAACCGAGGCTGAAGCAAGCCTCGAACCTCCCATTTACCCCAATTTCCAACGCGGCATTAAATCTCTAATCTCTCCCGTGGAGAAAACAAAATTCCGTTTTAATTGATTGTCTTTCGCATTGCAAAATACCGTCACGAAGTCCATAATTCTGGTTGAAATACCACTGTTTGGTATTTGTGCAATTGAATTTTTTGTCAGCCATAAACCCGGGAATGGGGACAGCTCCTGTGTGACCCGGGGAAACTTCGAATGGGGATGAAAATGTGAGGAGAATGATGAAACAGTCAATGGGGAATCCTCGGGCGGAGAGTTTTCAGAACGAGTGTACTCTCCGCTGTACACACACTCGAACGGTCAGTGACACACTGCATTTTCACAGGTGATTTTAAGTTCGCGTTGGACGTTGCACAAGCGCGTAAAAGTCACGACTCAAGTCACGTAATTCATTTGCGTAACGAGAGGGGAATTTCATTTTTTCTCGCCCGCTCTTTCTGCTGGTCTCTTCCGATTTTATCGATTCACACGGACTTCACTGCGAAAACCAATGTCTTCAAGACTTGTTAAAGATATCCAAGTATCTTTTACAGTTCGGTACGCGGAGAGAAATTTTTGATTAAAATTATCCTATCGTTCTATAAAAGTGGATCATGAGTCATCGTTTCCTCATTTCTATCCAGAAATTTAGTAAAAATTAATATATGATGATCAAATTTTATTCTACGTTAGAGAAATTTTATCCTGATAAAAATAAAAATTACCGTGCCGGTAGGACAATAATTACTGTACCGGTAGGGTAAAATTTACCAACCGCTCTAGAATGTTCGTTGTTATCTACATAAAAATTATTGGACTGGAAGGGTAAAACTTATTATGCGTCAGGATAAAATTTCTCTAACGTCTAATAAAATCTGGTCATCATATATTAATTTTTACTAAATTTCGGGATAGAAATGAGGAATCGATGACTCATGATTCATTTTTATAGAACGGTAGGATAATTTTTATCAAAAATTTCTCTTCGTGTACAGAGCACACTATCGATTTAACCATTTCCAGTCATCAAATATGTCAATTAAAATGCGCAAAAAAATTGTGAAAAAAATCATGAGTATCCAGGGTCATTCGAATTATGTTTTGCACGGGATTATCATTTTTTTTCATGTTCGTTGGTTATGAATGAATGATTGAAATGGTTGATGAATAAATTTGTTACGTGTTTTTTCCGGTGAAAATTGATAGTTTATAAATTATTTGTAGAAAATACTCGTAACTTTTAAAAATTGCAATATTTTAATTATTTCATCAATCTTCCTCCGAAAGGAAACTTTTCAATTTTTTTTTCAGATTTTAAAAAAGTTTTCTATACTGATAGAAAAAATTAATTTTTTTTTTCAGTGTAACAGTTTAATATCGAGATTCCAATTCAGACCTGCACTGTTTGATTGATAAAATCATTGCAAAATTCGACAGCAAACGTAGAAAAGCATTTCACTGGAGAAAAAATAACTAAAGTGCTTGGACATCCTTCAGATCGTAAAAAACAGTATCTACAGTAAAATAAAACTATTTCTGTATTTTATGAAATGAAAAAATAATATGAGATAGAATAAAGCAATAAACATTCTTTTTATTTGTTGGGGCAAATCGGCAGTTCTTTTTTTCGCCAGAAAATTCAATCGTCACCGGTTTGCGGTATTAATTGCTCCACGGAGTTGGGCCCGATGATGACGCACGGACGGAAGCATTTTAGAAAACACTTTACGGAAATTTCCTGGGGCTCGGTCCCGTGATGCTGCGACGTCTCCGGTCGTTTGAAGGTAGTCGGATGGATTTTAATGCCCTCAGACGTGGGATTTTATGATTATTCATGGATATTGAGGAAAATTTTGATTGGGGAAATGGAGAGAGAAAAAAAGAGATATTTGTTGACATTCGAGGGAATCGCGAAGTATTTAACCAGTTTGAGAGTGAGATGGCTATTTAATTGTTTGATTATATCCCTAGTAAGTGATTTTCCCAGGAAATGTCGAGGAATTTTTTCAGTGTTTCGTCCTAAATCGATCTGTCGGCAAAATAATTTCATATTCAGGAATGAATAAAGAATTACTGAATGTAGATCATGGGAAATTGGAGAAAATGAGTATAAAATACTATTGTCATTATCATTGTCAATTCGCGACGTTTCGATTAATATTTAATTTTCCTCAGGCTCTGAAAACCATCAAATACAAGCAAATTCATCGATTAATTGACTCATTGATTTAAATAAAGAATTCACTTATTGGTCCATTAAATTTTTGTCTAAATATACATCAGAGAGGCCATGAGGATAAATATTATTAAACAACAATTCATTCATTATTCACTTTATTGCGAAAATTACGGGCGAAAGAAAATAATAAAAAGAGTACAAAATAAAAAAGACACGTCCGCGGAAAAGGACACGAGATAAAATAATAACGAATGGGAAAGAGACGATCGCATGTGAAGGTGGTTGAAAGGGAGAAAGATAACAAATACGCAACAATAAAACTATCTTGACTATAAATTATCTTGACAACGAATGATATTAAGACAAAATATTGACAGATTTTTCTGTTTGTTCTAAATCCACTCATTGACCAGACAATTAGCCATTTAGGAATAGATCCAAAAAACAAAAATCAATTTACTTAAATGGAATTGATTTGTAACGTCATTAAAGAACTATATCAGTAGAATTAATAACTTTAATGGCTGGTTAACTGAGCATACATCTAACAGGTCGTGAGGATAAATATCCTAATCACTGAATGCTCGAGTGATTACGATATTTTTATATTTTTGACCGATAACCTATTGCCATTTTCTGGGAAAAAAAATATTTCCGGATTTTCACTTTTCACTCGGGCCATAAAAACTACTGAAATATGGATATGGGTGAGGGACTGGGAAGTATTCAGAGGTTGTAATTTTTTTAAACAATCCACACCCCTCCGTTCCTTTCATTTCAATCATGCAGGGGTTACGAGCGACCTAGCTTCTGTTATGAACGCGGTACATGATGCTCCGATGCTGTAATCCGAGTAAACATTGGAGAGGCGATAACGCCTCCAGAGTGAGTGAGTGAAGGAGCAGTTCATTGCCCCGCGTCGGTATTAACTCATCCATTGAACTCATCATGTTCTTGTGAATGTTTATTTATGACACTAGGCCCGATAAATCGCGATTCTTGGCCTCGCTTGAGGCCAAGTGACGTGAAATATTCTATGTCAGACGGCGATAAAAGTATTATCTGACGAATGTGATTATAATCCTGGATCATAATCACATCGTCATACTTGTCAGACAATACTAGTGATGCCGCGAGACGCGAGAAAAACGAGACGAGACGAGACAAACGGGATGAGAGACATGACGAAACGAGAAGAGTCATTCGAGACAATGACAGCAACGAGACGAGACGAGAACAGCCGGTCGAGAACGAGAGAAACGAGAGGCGAGATGAGACGAGATGAGACGAGAGGAGACAAATGAGACAAGAGATATGAGGAGACGAGACGAGAAACGAGAGACGAGATGAAACGAGACAAACGAGACGAGAGACATGACGAGACGAAACGAGAAGATTCATTCGAGACAATGACAGAAACGAGACGAGACGAGAAACGAGAGACGAGATGAAACGAGACAAACGAGACGAGAGACATGACGAGACGAAACGAGAAGATTCATTCGAGACAATGACAGAAACGAGACGAGACGAGAAACGAGAGACGAGATGAAACGAGACAAACGAGACGAGAGACATGACGAGACGAAACGAGAAGATTCATTCGAGACAATGACAGAAACGAGACGAGACGAGAAACGAGAGACGAGATGAAACGAGACAAACGAGACGAGAGACATGACGAGACGAGACGAGAAGATTCATTCGAGACAATGACAGAAACGAGACGAGACGAGACAAACGAGACGAGAGACGAGACGAGATGAGACCAACGAGACGAGAGACATGACGAGACAAACGAGACGAGAAACATGACGAGACAAACGAGACGAGAAACATGACGAGATGAGAAGAGTCATTCGAGACAAACGAGAGGCGAGACGAGACGGGATGAGACGAGACGAGAGAATCTCTCAATTCTCGACGAGACGAGAGAAGAAATTGCTCTCGTATTTCGATACGAGACGAGACGAGAGAATTGTTTCCTGATAATGAGACGAGACGAGGAGATGCAGTTTCTCGTCTCGTCTCGCGGCATCACTGGATAATACTTTTATGTCACTAGGCCCGATAAACTTTTTTCACCGAGCAGAAGAGCTGGTGCCTGTACCGCTCAGCGGGTAATATCACCCACCCGTATTTCTCAAATTTATTTTTTCTGTAATTATGTAAATATTTGATAACAACGAGTAATTTCAACAGAAATTTTCAATTTCCCTCGTGGAAACATCGTTGAAAAAAATCCCAATTATTTCCTACCGAATTCTTAAAATATTTCGACCCCAGAATTTAAGATTTTTCAAATTTTCAGTCGGGAAATTATTGTCTTTCTTCTGCTCAAAAATATAAAATTTCATTGAATTTTCTCTGAAATTTGAATATTTAATGATCCCCACTAAATTCAATGTCATCCTCTTGAAAATTAATAGTCAACTGTCCGTGAAATTTTAATTTTCTCTAACAGGGAAGCACTGTAATTCCGCATGTTGATTCGAATTTGCAATTATTCCGAGAAAATTTTCCTGAATAAACAGACAGAAAACTCCAATTCTCGAACGGAATTTATTGAATAATAAACCTTCATCAGATATTGTTATAATATTCAATAATTTCCTTCCAACAAAGTTTATTCAATTTAATGCTTCATTCATTGACTAATGAATTCCATTAGATATTATTATAACTTCGAATAATTACCGAAATCTCTTCCAATACAGTTTATTCAATTCAACCGCGCCATTCCTCCGAGTGTTTCCCAATTAAAAAAAAGAAATTGAGTGAAACATCACGAGAATTGATTAGCTGTATTCTAACTATGACAATTTGCAATTGTTCATACATGAAAAATTATGAAGAAACATCCGGATATGGCTGAAGCCACCTATCTGTGACCATGGGATTTCCATAGGTAATAAACAATCAATTAACCCGCCGCGCTTGGTCAGTTGACAATGTAAACATTAGCCCTGAATGGACCTGCCGACTTAATTATAATTTATGTAATCTCGCGATCAAAGGTAACGCATGCATTCAGTGGTACAAGAATTTATCGACTAGGTTGCGATCGAGCGTAGAAATTGAATGGGAGATTTTTGCATGCAAGAGGTCGGAAGGATCTGGAAGGTTCTCGCCAGGAGACGACCGGTTTCGGGTTAGTTGGTCAATTGCACTTGTTTGGACGGGAGCCTCTGCCCTGGAGCACTCGCCTCGTTGTTGTTTTTTCGTTCGTTAGGGACTTGTTGACCGGATCATTCTGTTTTGTATTTTTTGGGGGCCCAACATCCAACACCAAATCCCGTGAGGATTCTCTAAAATGGTCACGGCCGATGTATTTAATTTCTGTATTATCTCCGGAATATTATTCGGACTGCTAATTTCAATAATTATTGCTCAAAAATAAATGTTATTCAATTTAATAATGAAATAAACAATTAATTCTGTAGCGAAGTGGCAAAGCGATTTAAGTCAATTTTGACTATTGGCCAGTTTTCAATGAATATCTCGGAATCTAAGAGAGATAGTGAATTTTTTAGCATTACCTTTTTTGTAGAGCCGAGTGAGACCTACAACAAATGTAATTACAAAAATTTCGCTATCTCCCTTAGATTTGGAAATATTCCCCAAATACTCAACTGGGGGATAAGTCGATTTGAACTGTTTTACCACTTCGCTACTGAATTACGTACCATATAAGAAATTGATGTGCATAATGACTATTCGGAAGCATTGATTAGTAAAAATAAGGACATCATATGAAGACAAGAGCAATTTCCCACACGGAGAGAAATGTTCAGTGAAAATTGTCAGAAAAAAAACGTAAAAATTACGTTTCGAAACGTAATCCGCGAGGGAAGTAAAATTCAATAAAAAGTGTGAGTCGGAACGGAAATTGTACGAATCGCAACGTAAATTCTACGATTTGTTCCGTAAAAATTAACCACCCGTCTGATGACTCACCGCTGTGGGGACAACAAGTCGTTCCGTAATTTTTCCCCAACGATTGAGAAGTTTAACGGAACGGAACGTAGAAATAACTCACCAGCTTCATAAAAATTGTTGAACGTTCAAGAATTTTTGATTTTGGAGACATAATAAGTCGGCAAATTTCTGTAAGATTTTACTTCTTCGGGAAAAATTACGTGACAATTTCGTACTTTGTTCGGTGATGAACCGGAAAATTCACTGAACGTTTCACATTTTTTCTCTTCCATTCCTATAAAAATTGTCGGAAAACGATTCTCCATTGCGAATTACGCGAATTGTTCCGTAATTTTTATTGAATATTTCTCTCGGTGCACTTGTTTTTCCTATGAAATATTTTGTGTTGGAAATCTCTGTTCAACAAACAGCGCAGAAAATGTTGGAAATTTTTCAGTGGAAATCCGATGAAGAAATTCCTCAGTTGCTGTTTTACGGAATGTCCCTAAAAATTTCGACTTTCTCACGGAAAAATGCGCAACACGCGGAACCGATTATCAAGGGCAAAGCCGCCACAAGCCTCTCGCGTGTATTTTCATTTATAATTGTCTTGCATAAAGAAAAAACACTAATTTTCAACACGAGGGATTTCCACAGCACGATGAATTCGTTCTCGATCTTGACGCTCACGAGCTCAATTCCGGCTGTGCTAGCATCCAGCCGGCACCTGATTGAATAAAAAACCCATAAATCTACAATTCCACGATATCTAAAGTCATTCGCCATTTGTGCCGCGGTGAATAGCAAAGAAAACTCTGACAACGATCGCAATAATTGGAGGTGGTTATCATCATCTGGTGATCTGATTTGAATACTAGACAATTCAGAATATGGAGGAGAAAAAAAATAGGATGACATTATGTGGAATTTATTCTCAATCTGTGCATTGATTATTATTTATAATAATTGGTTCTCTTGTGCGGGGGTCAGAAAAGTGAACTGATAGCATAGACGCGGAAAGAATGTGAAATTATTTTTTACTGTGGGAACATAGCCATTCTTAATTTGAGAAATAGAATGCACAACCGTACCTTCCACACTCGAAAATGTACCATTTAACATAGTAATTTTGGAGAAGCAAATGGAAAACTATGACTTGCTGAATGAAAAAATACGGCTGACAAAATTAAAATATGATGGAGTCCGTTGGAAAAATTACTGTTGAACATAGTAAAAATTGAGAGTCAGTATAGTAGAAAATGGCAGCATAAAAGTTGAATTTTCGATTGCCACGACTAAAATTTAGGAGTATAAACATGAATTTTTACTTCGTCAGTTAAAAAAATATTCTCTCCCCCTTTCAAAATGAATATTCGTGGAAGAGGACGAGGGAGAGGGGGATTTTTTGAATAACCGAAGTGAAAAACCGTATTTAATCTTCTTCATCATCCTTGAAAATTATTATCAATAATTTTGCTCCACGTATATTCATTCTGAAAAAGAGGAGGGGGGAGAGGAAGGATTGAATTTTTTAGAATTATAGAATCCGCCAGCCGGGCCGTTGCGTGGTCGACGGAGGGAGGAAATTCCAATAATTGAAAACAATCGACGCTCTCGTTGTCCGCTAGAGTTTTTACTAGTCAACATATTAATTTCTTCTATTTCCTCGAGTAAAATGTAGGATGCGCGAGAGTATAAACTAAAGTTTTAAATCGTAAGAAAAAATTACAATTTAACATAGTAAAAACTCATACGATTTAAGTAATTTCTCTTCGTTCAGTAGTAAAAATTGGTAAAAAAATGAAGCGTTGTTAACACTTTATTTTATACTGTTTTGTCCGTTAAAAATGACTACGTTAAATCCTAAAAGATGAATTTCACGTTGCAAACGTGTGATTGAAATGAATCAAATTTTAAAGTTTTTCCACCCACAGCTAAATTTTTATCTTTCTATACAACTTATCCTATTGAGAAATTCCCTATTAAAAATTCTCCGACTTAATTTTTTCCACTTCATCTCCTTTCCCCTTTCATTAAAAAACAGAAATCTTCATTCGGTTTCTCCCAGCAATTTAAAACATATTCGAGTTTGTAAAATGTTGTTAGAATCAAATTATCCCCTCGTACTCGTCTGCAAGATAGTTAAACAATTATGAAAAACCTAGAAATTGGCCTCTGAAGTATAGAAAACTGCTGAGAGAGGAATTGAAGCAAGATGTTGAATAAGGAGTAGAACGAAATTCCGCCGATAAATGAGCGCGCCTTCAATACAAGAAGAACGTAATTCAATTATTCCATTTCCTCCCGTAATTATCCCCTTTAGGTTATCAAATGCGTTATTTTCAGGCCGCTGAGCATTCCGTGACTCGTTCTGCATCCATCGATCAACTATTTCTCCTCTCTCGATTTTTTTCTCCTCCAGCGAATTGGAGAAAATATGACTAATAGCCGGTGATATCGGAAATCTACGCAGATGGGAGAAAAAACCGATGAGGCCTGAATGGTGGAGGATTCCATCCAGAGTTACGACGGGAAATGAAGGAGCGAGTGGTTTAATTCCGCGGATTCCGATGAATCACTGTGTTGTTGTTGGGCTGGATATCGAAACATTCGTTTGGATTTGTTTGAACGGAGAATTTGGCGATCCAAAGACGTCTAAATAACGAGCGAGACCTTCGGGTGGATTTAGGAATGCTGGTTTCATGCATAAATTTCACTCCATTAGTACAATGAAAGATATTTTGTTGTGGGGACGAGTCAATATAGATATGGAGAATTGTTTTGATATTTTCTTCTCGAGACATTGCGTGTGTGGTCCTCGCGCTTTTCGGAGTGGTGGCTCGTGTGTGTATCATTGATTCCGTGCGAGTACTCAATTAACGATCGGCGGAGTGACTCGAATATCATGAGGTCCTTCGGACAATGTCAACAGGAGGATATGGCGGACAAAGAATTGCTTAAAAAACTCGGTGACTCCATTTTTTCGTAGAAATCAGTGGTTTTTTCTCAGGTTGAAATTATTATTTTTGGTGTATTGAGCAATTTTTTTTTAGATGATCGCAGACTTTAGCAAACGAACAAATTATATAAATTGGAATAGAAAAAGCAAATGGGGAATAAACTAGATTAGCATGTAAAATTATTAAATGTATTAATCCTAATAAAACATCAATTTCTCTATTGACACTTTTTCATCATGTAAAAATTCACATTGTTATTAATTATGGATTACCTCGAGAACTAATCTCTTTAGAGACAAAAGTGTTAAGAACTTTTTGCAGATAATTAAATTTTGCGCAAAAAATATATTTTCACATTTTCTTCTAAAATCACTCGTTATAGAGATAATCGCATTCTAAACCACATGCAAAAATTATGAAAATAAGAAATCGTAAAATGCGAAATAAACAAAACTTTATCGAATTTTCTATATCTCTGGTCCAAGCGGAAGAATTCAGATGAATCAAGTCTCATTTTAAAGTCTATAAAAATACCTTCAAAATTAAAAAAAAATCATGAAATTTCATTCTACCAATCTTGACCTACTGACGATTAAAAATTCGCTCCTAAAACTTATTTCAATTCGAATCAATTTCTTCATTGTTCCCCGTAAAATCCTTCAATTCACCACGTGGGCGTCAAAAGTAGGAAGTTGGAATGGAAAAACCTCACCTCCCTGACAGTTATTACAATCCACGATTCCACCTCAGCATAAAAGACCTCTCGAAATAAAGGTATAAACTGAAAAGGTGACTGTACACATTCAGCCCACAGCGAATCTCGCTGCGAAAGACTCGTTCCGTTGGTATATTTCAATCGTAATTCCGTGCACATTGCACGTGGTCCGTCTAGTAATTACTTCATTATTTAACCCAAGACAGATTTAGGTATAGCAGTTGATGCATCGGTGATTCCCATTGGTCATTGTATCCATGCACATAAATAACTAAATTTAATTCAGTATTTTCCGGTGTAACCTTCCAAGATTGAACGTCTGATTTGTTTTAATCTCGATGATGCCGGGACTTCTTGACTTTCATTCTTCTCTTATATATTCATTCGTTCAATGAATCACTGGATTTTGTTGTGAATTTAATCAGGAACTAACATTCTGTTGAAGGTCAGGATTTTTATGGAATGGAAATTCTAGAGTTGAGGAAAACAAAAAATTTAACAAAAGGGAGTACAAAATTATTGTATTAATGCATTAATTAATGCATTAATGAAATATTTAATGGACTAATGCATTCATTGATGTATGCAATGACGATATTAAATTAATGTCTCATAAAGAAATAATTACTACAGCGTTAAATATGAATTACAATTATTTTTTGAGTGAAAATTCTAGAGTTAAGGAAAACAGAAGAAAAATTAAGAAAATGGATTACAAAATTTAATTGTATCAATTCACTAATTAATGCGTTAATTAAATTGATTAATTAAATTAATCTTTTGCAAATAAATAATTCTAACACTGACAAAAGGAATCACAATTATTTTTTGTGAAATAAAAATTCTAGAGTTGAGGAAAAATCGAAATTTGCCAAAAGAATTCCAAAATTTAATTGAATTAATTCACTAATTAATGCATTAATTAACTATTTAATAGATTAATGTATCAATTGATGTATGCAATGGCAAAATTGAATTTATCTTCAAGAAAAAAATAATTACAACACTAATAAAAATGAATCACAATAATTTTTTTATGAAATGAAAATTCTAGAGTTGAGGAAAAACCGAAATTCGGCAAACGGAATTCCAAAATTTAATTGGATTAAGTCATTAATTAATGAATTAATAAAATAAAATTTATCTTTCACAAAAAAAAAATACAACGCTAAGAAAAATAAATCACAATAATTTTTTTATGAAATAAAAATTCTAGAGTTGAGGAAAAACCGAAATTTGCCAAACGGAATTCCAAAATTTAATTGGATTAATTTATTAATTAACGCATTTATTAATTATTTAATAGATTAATGTATCAATTGATGTATGCAATGACAAAATTGAATGTAGTTTTCACAAAAAATTAATTACGACACCGTTAAAAATAGCGCGCATGAAATTTAGGCACGTCGCGACTCTCCAATAGGCGAATTTGAATTATCCGATTTCATGTAGCAATGTTGAGGCATGTGGTGAAAGCACGTGTGGATTGTACTCGAGGTGTGCTCGATGAATCGAGCGTACGAGTGCCCACGTTTGCATGGCTCTCGTGTAATCTTTTTTCACTCATTTTCAGGCGTCACGAGAACAATGAGGCACGGAATCGTCTGACCGTGCCGAGTATTTTTCTACTTTTTGTGACTAGAGGTGTCGGCACGTGGAGAAGTCATCGGCTTTTCGTTCATTCATACTCAGATTCTTCCCTCGACACCTCGTGAGGACGATTCATCGTGAAAATGTGTGTGTGGATTTTTTTTTGGGTTTAATATTGTCTTGCGGGATTTCTCGGGGGATTTCTGCTTGAAGTGTTTTCGTGGAGGGTCAATGATGGCATTCGTGATGTTGCATCACGCTGATGCGCATTGATTCACGTATGAGTGGCTCTCGAAAGTATTTGAGGTAATCGGTGTGTCGTTCACCCGATCAGATGTTCCTGTGATTTTTTATCGTTTTTCAGTTGATCTTGAAACGAGGATGTGATTTTTTTTTATTTTACAAAAAAAGTTCGACTAGCCCATTCTTACGGGGTATTCAATGTTTAATCGGGAGGAGATCGAGGTGGAATTAATAATCTTTTTTATAAAAATTCTAGACGATTGATTTAGCTAAGATTAGATGATTTTGTATTCTCGTGTTTTTTTTGCTTTGTCGTTTTCGAATGGAAGCTTTGTAATGAATGGGTGGAATTCAATGTTTTTTTTAAACTGTAGATATTATTGAGCCCTATTACTCAAAATTTAATTCATCGATTAGTTTTTTTAATTTTCGATTTTTTTGAAAATCGGTTGTCTCACGATAACCAAAAAAAATGTTCTGAATTGATTTAATGATGGCTTAAAAAATTTGTTTGGATGTCCTTTTGACCGAGTTCGAAGATGAAGGCGTAGCAATAATAATTACTTTGATTTATTTGAAAATTTGCAAAAATTTTGTATTTTTTGAAAGTCAGAATTCCGGGGATATCTGTGAATATCATGCTTAAAATGAATTCAATCATAGCTTAAAATGTTTGTTTCAATGCCATTAAGTCGAAGTTGGAAGATGATTACGGTAGCTATATTGGTTGATTTGATTTTTATGATGATTGTTGAAAATTTAGAATTTTTCATGAATTTCCCTGAAAGAGAGCTTTCTGATGGTTTCTTCAAATGAGATGTTTCAAATTCATTCAAGTATGTATAAATAAAAACTTTCTATTAACATTTTATCGCAGGGCTGAGGGGAGAGACAGAACCGTAAAAAAGACAATCGATTGTATAGAAGAAAGGGATAATAATAATAATGATGATGATAACATTCAACTAAGTTGAAAATCTGCCAAAATTAATTGAAAGGAAGTCTTATTCTATCTAATAAGATGAACTAAATAATGAATTATACATGATAGAAGGAAATGATGTGCAAAATAACCATGCGGAAGCATATTGCTAATTTATTAGCACAAATAAGAGCAATTTCCCACTTGTTTTTCAATCTTTTCAAGAAAATAGAAACAAATTAGTGTTGCACGAAATTTTTTCACATCGAATTACAAAAAAATGACTAAATAACATTTTTTTCAGTTTTGTTGAGTTGAAAAATAAGTGTTTCAATATTTTTCTTTAAATTTCGGAATTTTATCATTTTCTTTAATGAAAAAAAAACATTGTAGAAACACCCACTGAACGCTTTGGTGCGGCAAAGTAATAATGACAAATAATAATTAAAGTATTCCTTATCATCAAACTCTGCACACGAGGTCGCCACAGAATCATTAACATCTCATTATTGCCATTACAATGTATATTGCATAATTGGACCTGTTCCATCGGAATGTCGTGTAGTAAACGTTCTCGCAGTGAACTGAGAGTAATTACACGGCAGCATCGCATCCTTCAACTGTATTCCAATTTTCCATGATCTTTTTTTTTATCATTCATTTTTTTTTCATGGAAAATTATTGATGTATCAATTTCCTCAGGAAACTGACATCTTCTTGCGTGTCTCGATATTTTTTTCCTATTTCAGGACAATCTCGGGAGATTATTTCAAGCAACAAACTTCAATATTTTTATTTAAATGAATTTCAGATTTTTGTTTGCGGTATTTCTCTCGAAGGAAGTCACTGCGTTCGATTTTTCGTTCTTATATTTATTTTTTAATGTAAATATTTTCTATTCTACTTCATTTCAATTGCATTAATTTGGAGAATTATTGACGATTATTGATTGATAAATTTGTGAATGTTTTTATAGAGAACTTTATTGTAGTAAAAATTCTGAGATTAACGAATTGGAATCAAATAAATATTTTCATTAAAAATTTTACTATCCACTTGAACGATATTTCTGTTAAAAATTCGTAAACTCATATTTTTAATTCAACAAAAATATTTCTATTCGTGCATTCTATTCTGAAATGTCACGCAAAAATAAAATTCAGTTTCGCGGGGAAAATTTTCGTTTCTCCTGTTTTCATTGAACAATTGAAGTGTCTGGAACCACGTATGTAGTATTGGCTCATGACATTAGATCCGGGAAATCTCTTCAAACTGGTATTCCATCACGGTGATAACTCAATTATTACTGACAACATATTGATATTTATTTCCGTAATAGGTTTGCATAGAGAGGCGATTTATGGACTGAATTGTTGAATAAATTTCGATACCCAGCGATTGGTCCTCGGACTTCGGATGATCATCGTCATACGTAAGTATTGAATGATAAAGCAATTGTGCATGGGATTCGCACGTGCATAATTCGTGGATGCATGAAACAATTCGAGGATGATTATTTCTCATCAGCCCGGGTTGCACCAAGCGCTCTCAAGTGTAATATAAGGGTCAGCCACTGAGTGTGAGAATATAAGGGTCAAAAAGTGGAGGTTAAAAAATGAGGGTCGGAATATTAGAGTCAAAAACTGAGGGCCTGAATGTAAAGGTGAAGGAATGAGGGTCAGAATGTTAGGGTTAAAAAAAGAGGGTCAGAATATTAGGATCAAAAAATTAGGGTCAGAATATAAAAGTAAAAAAAGTGGGTGTCAGGCAATGAGGGTCATATAAGGGCTAAAAACGGTGATCAAGCATAATATATGACTTATATTTAGACACTCATTGCCTGACACCCACTTTTTTTCTTTTATATTCTGACCCTAATGTTTAGACCCTAATATTCAGACCCTCATTTTTTAACCTCCACTTTTTGACCCTTATATTCTGACACTTAGTGCCTGACCCTTATATTACACTTAAGAGGGCTTGCAACAACCCGGCCTGATACAAAACAATCATCTTCGAATTGAAATACTCATCCCCCGATTGAGTATAAAATATACTTGAATCAAGTTTTTTTTTTTCGTGGATTCAATCCCTCAACATGAAAATTTTCAAGTAACTAGTTCAGTCTGCATTTGAACATTTCTTGAATATTAATTTGTTTTGCATTACTTTGACTTTGCACATGAAACGCCTTAAATTTTTCATACGAACGAAGGAAGGAAATTCAATTCGTTTTGCCGATTCCCTAGAATTTCCCTGTGGAGCAAAAATTTTCGTCACGTGTCAGTCCGAGCTCAACGGAATAAACTACATAGGTGTGTTTATGATGATGGTAACGATGCGGTGGGTTCATCAATATTCCCAGCACGAGGGAATTTCGGTTACAGGATTCGCGACGAGACGTTTTTTCTGTTTTCCTCGTCAGACAAATTCTTAATCTATTTAAATAAATTGCATATTTCGATGGCAATTTTATTGTGGCATCTAATTCTTTGATGGTGAAACAGTCAAAATCAAATGTTGGAATAAAAGAATTGATTTACTTTTCACTTTCGTTGTTTTTGCATTTGTCTCGGAAATGAAGGGTTTTCGGAAAAAATGTAAAAAATCTTTTCTGTAGGTGACAAAATTCGCAAAAACAATTGTCTTTTCACATTGTCTTCTATACCCACTTGTTACCGAGATAATCTCGCATAAAGAAAATGTCAAAACTTCAAGATGGAGATGAAGAATGAGAATAAAGTTTCGTGATATTTTTGGATAAATTCACCCATTTTTGAAGTAAATAAGGCATGAAAGATGTCTATTGTAAGAAAATATACAGTTGCGAGGTTTTTTCCACTTATAAACCCTCAATTATTTCAATATTGAGCGATTTTATATGAAATTGTGAAAAAAAAATTTTTTTTTAGAGAACTTCCTCAGACAGATTCTATAACATTGTTCTGTGAAATCTCTTATTTTTTAGGTGAAGAAAGAATTAAAATTACCCATTGTCTTGTATTTGTCGATAACATTTTGTGTAGAAAATTTTTTAATTGACTTATTTGTTAGTTGAACATGTCAATAGAATCAGCCAAAAACTAATAGAAAGTTTAATAGAACTCAATAAAATTTTCCAACGAATGCGATAGGTTTTTCTATTAAATATTTTCGTGCGTGTTGTCCTATATCCACCTAAGAAATAGACAATTTCATTGAAAAACGTCTAACAAACTTTATTCCAGCTGACAAACTAAAAATAAGCAATAAATCCCCCGACATTTCCCTCCAAACCCACCGAAAGAAATTGCGTTTTTTCCAAAATTTCCATAAAAAACAATGAACTCACTTCTCGGCCATTTCCGCCTGCCGTCCGCGTGCACAGGCAGTGCGGCATTGAAAAATCTGTTGACAACAATGGCTGATTTCGACTGAAGGTTCCTAGGATCATTATCCGAGTAATCCTCAGTATCCGTAGAACAAGGCGGTGGAGTTGTGCTGACAGGGGAGAAACTGCTGCCGGCTAATCTACTCCAAATAGACATGCAGTGCTTCATCTCGTATTGTACTTTAGTCTCTGGCACAAGTCACACTCACTAAATATATCTCCGCAGAATGGGAAGAAAGAAGCTCAAGCGAGAAAAAAAAATCAATTGTTTAAATTAAATGTCTCAGGTGATGGAACACACTGCGCGATGATTCCTCATTCGCGTTTTGTCACTGAGGCGGATCGCGGACTCAGTTTCTCGAGCGCGAAGCGCTATCACCACTCATTAAAGTCTCCCCTTGTTCCTCAAAAAGTGAACGAACACGGGAGAAAAGTTTATTTCTTCAGGAAAATTCTGGAAGGATTTTAATCAAGAGCTTTTCCACTTCTGAGGTCTCGGCTGTCGCTAATACTCTTTATTTAGTTCTTCATTTATTTTATGATATTCATTTA
This sequence comes from Diachasma alloeum, assembly GCF_001412515.2. Classification (NCBI taxonomy): domain Eukaryota; kingdom Metazoa; phylum Arthropoda; class Insecta; order Hymenoptera; family Braconidae; genus Diachasma; species Diachasma alloeum. The sequence goes on from NW_021680365.1 coordinate 275,985, forward strand.
TTTATTTATTTATTTAGTTTATTTAGCTATTTATTTAGTTTATTTATTTATTTATTGAAATTGCAGTAACCGATCCTCTCAGTTTGCGATACTGTGCAGAAGTGTTGTGACACGGTTTGAGCTACTTTGAAAAATATCGGCGTTGTGCTGCTTATTCTGAGGAACAAGCCAACACACCCCACCCCTGGGGCCCCGATCCAACGGTGGAAGTGGCGGTCGCACGTGGATCTTGGACCAATCGCCGATCACTGGCTTTCTTGCTCTGTTCACTGTGCACTTTTACTATTTATTTCACCTGTGTTTGCGTCTTCCCCCTGTCGGGCGACTTTTTTTCCACGTTTTTTCATTGTAGCGCTCGGTGGGTTTTCCTCGTGACAGAAGCTGCGACGTTTTTGCGGGACCATTACTGGTGCGTAATTAAATATAAAGTGGTTCATTCGGGGGATTGCGGGTTTTTTGGGGTATATTGAAGGAATGCTATCGAAACGAGTGGACAATTGCATTTTTTGCGTTCGAACGGAAGCTTTGTAATCGTGAAAGGGAAGTTTTGGACTTTTTGTGTTCTATCGAGCCAGTAGGATCCTAAAAGTCCGGAAATGCAATTTTTAGACCTCGTCCGTACGGGTGTGGACAAAGAATGTAACAAAGTTTTTCGACAATTCACTGTTCAAAATTTTCCACTAAAATGTCTGGACAGTCTTGGAAATTAGTAGCAAAACATTTGCACTGAAATTTCAAAGAATTTTGTCATTGAAAATTCATAATTTTATGGAAAAGTCCGTGGAACTGTAAATTTCAGTTCAATTATTCCGGGACAATTAATGAAAAATCAAGAAAATTCAGAGAAGTTTCTCCTTGAATTCCAGATTTCTCTGAATTTTCAGGGAATTTCTGAAAAATTCCTGGAATTCCCAGGTATCTGCAGGGAACTTCTTAAAAGTTCCTGGAATTCCCTAAAATTCAACAGAGATTGGCAGTAAATATTCATTTTCACTTGAAAATTCATGTAAACTGTGGAATTTCCGTCTTTTACCGCTACAAAATTGGGACTTCGCTTGAATTTTCAGAGAAACTTGAAATTCCAATTGACTTCTTCCCCTTAAATCAGTCACGCAGATCTTTTTCCGGAAAATTCCAATTTTTTGACAGTTTTGTTCGCTAATGACTGGATGGAATTGAATTTTTTTTTTCAAATGTAGTTATTGAGCCCTATCAATCGCCATTAATTAAAATTTAATTCGTCGATTAATTTTTCCAACTTTCGAAGGTTTCAACTTCAGACTTTTTAAAGTCTCCATTTGAGATCATCAGGTTCAAAATAAAGCTGTTTTTTTAGGTGTTATTCACATTATTGAAATGATTGAATAGTGTGAAAAGATTTTCAATTCCAGTTTTAATCGTCTTTTCCATTTTGACGAGCATTCCACGAGTAAAATAATGGATTTTTCATTACCCAAATCATCAAAGATTTGAAAAGAACTGGATATCATCAGCATAATGTTCTGAATATTTTGTCAACCATTGCTCCCATAAATTCGGATAAAGAATCTCATAAACAGCCATTATTACAATTTTATGGTACGACATAACAGCTTTAGGCTTTTATAAGAATCTTCGAGAAGTGCATCATCACTTCGAAAAATATCTGGAAACATCTTCTATGCTGAGGCGTTGGATATTTATTGAAAGCGTCGAAAAATGTGAACAAAAAAATCTAGGATCCATCGGCAGATGTATTTTTTCATTCTCCATTTCATCACTCATGTTGATCGTAAATTACTTAAAAACTGTTGACAAAAAGGCTACGGAATTCCAGTGTTATGTTGAATATATTAATTGGAGAACTGGTTTGTGCAGCGTCATTGTGACGGATATTTTATTTCCATTCATATCTTCCGCCTTTTGGGGACGAGAGGGATTTATGAATGCGTTGAGGAAACTGGAGATTTTGCCGAAGTATTTGCGACACATTCATCTGTTCGATCGTCGATAAGGCCCCACGAGTTTATTTCTACAAATGCATATAATTCGATATTCCTTTTTTCAATCAATTGTTTATTATAATTTTCACTGCGAAAAGCAATACGACTGACGAGAATCCTATGTCCCAATTTATCAGATGAATTTTTATGTGACAATAAATGAATGAATGAATAATATTTTAAGGATGTTTAGCCAAAACCCACATTATTCACAATAATTTTGATATTGTCTCATATGCCAGGTTCATATTTGAGCAACACGTTAGTAATAATCTTACTCCTTCCATCGGGGCGTCCTATTGAGAAATGAATTTCTGATAATCACTTCTTGTAACATTACGCTGAGGGAAGAAACGTGATCGTGTGAACTTTGATCGAGATGTTGCATGGGTTAGACACTCAAGATATTGAACAAAAACCACAAGCCATTTAGTTTAGACTATGGAGAATCTATCGCCGGCGAGAACAAGTAGGGGACCGGGCCCTATAGGCGTGATATCTTCGATTGATTTTCGAATTCCTCTAAAAAAAATTTGACCGCCATTCCGAGTCGAGCAACGCGACAACACCGCACAACAGCTGATCGACGTCGGTAAAGTCGGTGACGATAATTCAGTGCTGGAAGCATATGGACACGTATAACACACACAAACATTCATCTCACTGTTACAACCCCACTACTAGCCGAAGCGTGCGATGTTGCCCGATCAAAATTCGACTGTTACCACTGCAGTCACAAGTCCTCCATTATCTATGAACATTTTCTTTAATTATTGTTTTTGAGACCGGAAAAGTACGCCATAACACTTCTAGTTTGATGAGAAAAATCATTTGTGAATGATTTATTTAGCCAATTTTATTTTTCTTTCCAACTGAGTTGTCCACTTGATAGGTTAAACATCTTTAGTCAAAATTACAATTCAATTCCTTCTGAAACACACTTTAGAGTATGATTTTCTGGAATTCAATGTTTGTTGATACTCTGGTAGAAGTTCGTACCCACACGGTAATTCTCTCCTATACTTGACGTAAAAAAGTGAGATAATCTCATAATTCTAACTATTAATTCCAATAAACTTCGTTCGATGAAAACCTTAGTAAACGCAATATTAAGAAAGTAGAATTATTCTATTTTCCTCTGACACTCGCCTTCCAAATAACACATCCAAATTCTCTCATTAAGACAAAAATAACTTCAACATCAAAGAAAAAAAATTTCCATCATGCCCAAATTTGAATAAAATATTCCCCAATTCTGCGTCAAAGTCGAAAATATTTTCCTTATATTACGATGCACGCAATTTATCAGTTGGACGCCAGAATGACTCCGTAATGGGCCATTAGGATTTTGTTATACTCGAAATAGTTTTAGAAGCAACGCCCAGCTGTGTTTTCTAATTGGATGAGCCACTAGGCGAAAAGTAGCTGGAGATAAATATCCGGAGGGAGACGTGAAGCTGTAAAAAATAAAACCAAGGAGAGGACTGCGTCTACATGGGGAGAGGAGCCGCACAGAAGTCCTTGAGGAAGGTAACAAAAGAACATAAAAGTCTGTCCAGAAAGATCTAGTGTCAGCAGCACGGGGTCATTAGGGCCTTCTTCTCTCAAAAAAGAAAAATCTCTAGAATTTAATTTTTAATGCAAAAACACGATTCATCTTGGCTGAAGGTCCTCGGGCGATGGCCTGTTGCAAGAAAATTATGTTTCTGTGCATTTTTCTTGCCATAAATTTCGTCAAAAATTAAATTAATTCAGTAGCGAAGTGGTAAGGCGATGAGTCCATTTTGACTATTGACCAGTTTTCAATCAATATCTCGGACCCTAAGGGAGATAGCGAAATTTTCGTAATTACATTTGTTATAGCACTCAATTGGCTCTACAAAAAAGGTTATGACAAAAATTTCGCCATCTTCCTTAGATTCCGAGATATTGAATGAAAACTGGTCAATAGTCAAAATTGACTTATCTTTTTTTACCCCTTCGCTACTGAATTATGATTCATCTCATGGACTGTCGCCTTTAGAAGTTTAACCACCGGTCCTCTGCCCCACGATTTTTAGCTCCCTCCTCCGGAATTCCTCTCCGCAATTAATTAATCACTGGGGGATCTAGGCAGAGATGAAGAATAGACGCGGTATTAGGCCGGCCCAGCGGCGGATGTGCGCATATTTCGGAGGATCCGCAACTCTAAGAGCTCTGCTGCCCCTCGGCGATACTATCTGGACGGACATTTTAACCCGTTTCAACGAGTCAAAGACCCCGTAGGGAATAGTCGGACAAACTGAGGCCCGAAGGCCATGCAATTTGCAAAAATTCCTGGGGGAGTCGCTGCGCAATCGGGATCTCGTTTCAACTAGGCGCAGTTAGCGGGAATACCCGGGGAGTCCGGTCCTTTGTCAACCGTCGCGGGGCTCCGAGACTTGTGACTCGATCCAACGGGACGATTCTGAGATGATTCATTTGAATGTGCCATGTTTAGGTGAATGGGGTAAATTCGGGGGAATTGGGAAACTGCAGGTGGGAAAACGACGCTTTTCAGGCGGATAACACTTTTTAGTTTACGTTTTGGCTCGGAATGGAAGCATTGACGTCGATCTATTTTTAGATTTTTTTATTTTGCGCGGAAATTATGCAGATGTCCACTGTGAAATGTTTTCTTCTCTATATTTGACTGGAGAATCGCTTTTTTTTAAAGAAAAAAATTTAACTGAATTTTCCAGAAAATGACACTGAATTCAATTTAACGGAAAAAGTCTATGAAACTCCAAGTTTCCCTGAAAATTCAAGGAAATTTCTGATTTTTTAGTGGAAGAACAATGAAGATTCCGAAATTTCCTAGAATTTTCAATGCAAACATGATAATTCAATAAGAAATTGCTCTGAAATTTCAAAAAATCTAAAATTCAAGGACATTTTTGCTTGAATTTCCTCAATTTTCATTAATTTTCATGGAATAATTCAACTGAAATTAAAAATTTCCATGAATTTTCCACGAAAACCACGAATTTTCAATGGTAAAATTCCCTGAAATTTCTATGGAACCGTCACTTGTTTCATATTTCAAGACTAAAGCCGGAAACTTCAGTGAACATTTTTTAACAGTGTACAATCATTGTATTCTCAGTGATGATGTCTATTTTATTGGTGAAAATTAAATGCTGATATAACGTCGTGAATGCTAATGATTTTGAAATCGCCCATGAATAATGCCTTTAACACCGCGAATGGGTTGTTTATCGGTTTTATCGTCGATTAGATAATTTATATTTTGTTCTTATCCATCATAACTCGATGATTGTTCTCCTTGTTTAAGGATGATGGCAATAATACTGCCTGGTGATACTCTCTGCGTCACAAGGAGCACAGGGTCATAAATCTAACTGTAGCCCGTTGTGATTATTATGGCGAGAAGTATTTGCATGAAGTTCTTCACGAGATAATTCTTGTGGAAAAGTTCGAAAAATTCAACACGTTCGCGAATTTTGAAAGGATTTCGATGAAAACTCGTTAAATATTTTAGACATCGACACGAATTTACTCTACCTAAATAAATTAATTAATGAACAAATAAATGAATAAACAAGGGAATGAGTAAACAAATCGATGAATCAATAAATAAATAAAATTTGTGTGAATTATTGAAGTCGAAGTACAGTAAACTTGAATTTATTTATACTCTAAATGATTGATTCCCCCACAAAATTTTAATTATAGATTTTTCTGTTCCTCCAACGATTACATATTATTAACACTTCAATTATATAACGTAATTACTCAGGGATACGCTACAGAAGTTTATGGGTATCGTCTCCTCGATAAATCATAATCACTCAATGGATAATTTACACCATTGATTTAATGTGACAATAACTAATGAGCTTGATGGAGCGATTACTGTCGGTGGGAGATTAACTATGTGTTAATTACTTCATAGAAGTACGGTAGAGAGTGAAAGGTTTGTATGTTTGATGCGGATCGGTTGCATTGATCGGGAGAGTGCGCGATGGAGTAATCGCAGGATAATTTAATTTCTCGATCTTCTAACAAATTGAAAGATTGGAACGACTATTTTTCATCATAAAAAATGATTCGCCGGAGGACATTCATTCGTTGTGAGGGAATCCCTGGGTGATGACAAGAAATATGATTTTTTGAAGAGAAATCTAATTTTTTTGGAAATTATTTTGGAAATTGAGTGGTCTGAAGGAATTCAGGTTTGAAAGTAATTTTGATTTTCCTCCATAACTCAGTTGAGTCAATGAAGAAAATACCAAGCTTCTAATTTTTAGTTGAAATTTACTAGTTTGTTTCGTGAATAAAGGAAAACACTTGTCACCGGCGTGGTTTCCTCAAAAAATAACATAATGTATGCATCAGATATGAACCTATTAATAAACTCGAGGAGTCAGTGATCACAAAGCGGCGAGGATCGCTGAAAATTCTTGTTTTACGATTCAACCTTGGCAAAATGGTTGAAGTTACTTGCCGATTCCGACCGAGAACACGTTTGCCTCCATCAGACACATGCTGTCGCATATTCATTCTGAGTTGCGAGAGCGATCGCCCTTAGGGCTGACTCAAACTCAGCCGATCAGCGTCTACGTCTTTATGAGAATAATCGCTTCTACCTCTTCTCTAAATCCTTTTCAAATTCACATTAAAGTCCGACAATGTTTGCAAAATAATTGGGTTTTTACTACTATTTTTATCGTTCGACCCCTTGACTCAATTAATGTTAAACTTAATAATTAATATTTATCGATAGAAATGTTTCCTGATTTTTTCTTATTTTATTTGATTATTTATGTCAAATTATGTCTAAATTTAAGGTAAAACGTCTCAAATTCTTTTTTTTTAAGTAAAAAATTAAGACAATTTTTGTCGAATAATTCCGTTTTGACACCTTCCTTTTCCTTTATCTCATGAAAAAAATAATATACTTGATTCAAGTATATTTTTTTCGTGCTGACACCTTGACTCTTTAATATTGAATCTAATAATGAATATTTATTAACAAAAATGTTTCCGGCAATTTTTTCTTTTCTAATTCGATTATTTATGTCAAATCAATTCTAAATTTGGAGTAAATCCTCTCAACTTGTTTTTGTTCAACAATAGAAAAATAAAAAAAACACTTTTCGCTAAATAATTCTGACTCAACGTTTTCTGAAATTAGTGGAAAAAATTGGATGACGTGAGAATTTTTCAAAATAGAAATTCACGGCTAATTTTATCATGCACCTGCGTCATGAACAATGATCCATAGTTAATTCGCGAAAACATACTACAGGGACATAATTTGCATCGGAGACTTACAATTTAGCGAGTTTGAAAAAGACCACTTCTATGAACTTTGTAGCTGATGTAAGTCCCAGGTCACTGTGAATAATTATTAATCCATAACAATTTTTTACCGTTTATATTTTTTCGTAGGAAAAACTTCTTTGTTTAAAAAATTATATTATTGCTCAACGTCTGCGAGTAGCAATATTTTTCATGCTATGAATAATGATTGATCATGTAATGGAATTGAATCATTGGAACGATTCAGGGTGGCATGAACATCATGAAAAGATTTCCACCCGTTGTGCCCCAATGAGGTTGATAAATGATCGTGAGTCATGTTGGTTGCTTAAATTCTAGTTTTCATTTTTTCTATGTACCATTACGACTAACATTTGTTATTTTTCTCCATGCAACCTTGAAATATTCCATTATTGAACTCTCCAGCAACATTCCTGGTGGTTTATCCAGCCTTTCACATTTATTCTCTTCAGACAAAGTCGTTCTTGATTTTGCCTTGAGAAAAGAGGGATGGGGTTAAAATTTTTTGGTTGAAATTCCCGATGCAATTCGCCATAATGCAAAACTATTTGAATATAAAGTATTTTTTCCCTTAAACTCGACAAAACTCTTCTCATTTATCATTTTTTTGTTAATTCATGTCAACAAAACTTCATTCATCTGAACAATTCTCATTATCTCAAATTTTCTAATCGATTTTCCTCCATAAAATCCTTCAGATAAAAATAAAATTGCAAAATTAGAGCGACAGATTTTATATTATCCAACAATTACGCCCTCATGACTTCTTCATTTCCAAAGTTTTAAATAATAAATGTCTTATCATCGCTAATCAGCGCTGAATGTCCATAACTCACGGATTTTTCCGTGAATGGTATTCAATAACCCCGAGTAATCAGTCCACAAATGTAATTAGGTCACTAGGTCACAAAGTTCAGAGCTCTCACTAGTTATCATTTCTACAAAACTAAGTGTTCAATAATCCAGACATTAACCCATTCAATACATAATTGTTGTAAACAACAGTTGTGATCATCGTATGTTTACAAAACTCTCTCAATTTTGCGTTATTAATAAAGAGGGATAAAAAATATGTGAAAAAATGTATGAAAATCGGTGATTTCCTCGTTTCTTTCATGTCAGCGTCTGTTCATTGTGAGAGGCCAGACGCGAGGTCCAACTTGATACACAAGCACTGAAGTCAATAAAAAAATCAGAAGACGAGTCCTCACGATTAATTTGCAACTAATAAGCAACCGATTAATTACGTGTCTTCATTACTGATTAATTTCATTGAGAAGAATTTCGGAGAAGTGAAAGAATCGTAAAGTTCGTGCACTAAATGCAAGACCCGTGTCGTCGTCTCCATGTCGTCACCTGATTAATTTGATCGTTAAACGGATACAGGCTTAATCGCTGCATTAGTCTCGCAGAGGTTATTGCCATTCTTCGGTGCGTCAGTTCTGATTTTGTGGGGAATGATAAAAGAATAAAGGAGATGTTAGCATGGTACAGTTGAGGTGGAGGTCGATGTTTGCACTTATCTTGGGAAAGTGGAGATCAAGGTCCGGTGGAAATGGAGAAAAAAAGATCGGAATGCTGTTTTTATATCAAATTTAATACCTGAAATTATGAATACACGCATGAAAATGAGGCACTTCAATGAAGTAAAATTCTTAATGTGAAGTGTTACTTTTTGTTTCAACATATGCTTTTGTTGGTAATTGATAAAGTCACACGGAAAAAAATATACCTGATTTGATTATAAAATGTACATGAATCAAGTTTATTTTATACTCAATTGGGGGATGGGTATTTCAATGCGAAGATGATTGTTTTGTATCAGGCCGGGTTGTAGCAAGCCCTCTTAAGTGTAATATAAGGGTCAGGCACTGAGTGTCAGAATATAAGGGTCAAAAAGTGGAGGTTAAAAAATGAGGGTCAGAATATTAGGGTCAAAACATTAGGGTCAGAATATAAAAGTAAAAGAAGTGGGTGTCAGGCAATGAGGGTCTAAATATAAGTCATATATTTTGATTGATCACCGCTTTTAGCCCTTATATGACCCTCATTGCCTGACACCCACTTTTTTTACTTTCATATTCTGACCCTAATTTTTTGATCCTAATATTCTGACCCTCTTTTTTTAACCCTAACCTTCTGACCCTCATTCCTTCACCTTTACATTCAGGCCCTCAGTTTTTGACTCTAATATTCCGACCCTCATTTCTTAACCTCCACTTTTTGACCCTTATATTCTCACACTCAAGGGCTGACCCTTATATTACACTTGGGAGCGCTTGGTACAACCTGGGCTGATGCGAAATAATCATCCTCGAATTGAAACACCCATTCCTCATTCGAAAAAATGTACGGAAACTAAAGTTGAAACGGATTTCCCTCAGAAAAAATTGCCCGAACTATAAGGTGTAAGATTCATTGAACTTGCACTGTAAAATTATTTATGTTTCAGTAGGAAAACCCGTGACGCAGATCTCCTAGCAATAAAAAATTCTACTTATTTTCTACGGAACTTTTGCTCCAGTCTGCACTCACTACTCCCGTGATTGACAAGACTGGAGTGAATTATTTATCAAATTAATTATCATTTCCCCGAGCTGTAATTATCCCTCGCGATTCAATTACTACTTGTGCATATTAATTCATCTACATCTTAATTAATCGAACTTGATATTATTCATCGAATGCATGTCTCCTGAGGAATTTCACGCGAATGATTTTACATTTTCATGTTTTTCAGTCGTATTAATTATGCGCTATTAACGACAATTGCATCCTGTGGTCAGAGAAATGATTTATTTGCATTAAATAAATTCAATTTGAATCAAATGTTTTCTCGATCTAAATAAAGATTCAATTAGTTAGAATTGATATCATTATCTCGGGTCATATAAGGGCTAAAGATGGGGATCAAGCACTCACTTTATTAATTTTTATATTCTGACACTTAGTGCCTGACCCTTATATTACACTTAAGAGGGCTTGCTACGACCCGATCTGATACAAAAGAATCTTCTTCGAATCGAAATAAAGACGCTGACTTGAATGAAGTACTTCGATATCCTGAAATAAACGAGAGATAAAAATTAGAATTATAAGCTATGGCAGTATCGCTGGTGAGGGGATGACTATCAATCGTAGCAACAGGTTGCAGTGGATATTCCGGTGGATATCCACGTGTTTTGATACAATTCATGCCGAAATTCAGGTTTTTCATCATCTTTTTTCACAAAAAAAAATTATGAAATTGCAAAATTGAATGAAAAGTATGAGTTACATGTGTTTCTCTTGGAAAATGGTGAGAAATGAAACATTCGTGGACAAAAAAGACAAAAATCTTTGATAAGATTTAACGAAGAATCCGAATTTAAAACTTAATTGTAATTTTTTGTCGATTTTTCATAATTTTGTCGATTGAAAAAAAATGAAATAAAAAAATCGGACGAATAAAAAATTAGTGACATATTGTTTCTTCTTAGAAAATGATGAGAATTAAAAAAGTCATGGGCGAAAATGAGGAAAAACTTGGATAACATTTCATGAGAAACCCCAATTATTAAATAATTTCAAATACATTGACAGCTAAAGTCACGTGTGTACTACCACGTGATTCTGTTTTCAAACCCGAGGATAAATTATATACGTCAGAGTAATTTGACTCAAAGTGGCTTACGTAAAAAAGAATCGCGAAGATGATGGAATTAACAAGAGGGAAAAAAACAGTGCCATTCAGACCTCAGGGTGCAGAGTATAAAATCCCAAGGGGAGGAGTGAAAAAATGATGGTCCAGTGGACGTTCGTAAAGTCTGTGAGTGGCAGGTGTGGGGGATTATATGGGGGACCTAAAAAAATTTGGACTTTTATTTTTGTCTAATTTTATTTTGGCCATGAAACTACGCCCCTCACTCAATTTTTGCCTTTTTTCCCTCTTTTTTGGGCGAGTGGACGTCATGGAAGGGTTCCATGACGCAGTGGAAATACCCCGGGCCATTAATCCCACGATTTTAAATTGTCTCTGAGAGAGTTGATGAACTCGAATTTTTTTTATTGGAATTAGAAATTGCGGGTCGACAAGAATTTGGAGTCAACAAAAGCCAGATAAAAGTGTCGAATATTTTATGCGAAATTTTTTCTTTTTATTACGCCCATTTCGCACCTGGAGGAATAGTTTATTTATAGTAAATAAATTTCTATATATTGAATAACTTATTAAAAATCTAAGTGACATGTAAATGAGAGGATAAATGCATGAACAAAATGGATTCAATTCTAATGAAAGATTAATAAAAATGTTGTTTGAGTGAATGAAACGAGTGGATAATTGCATTATTCTTATTTGACTACTCTGTTCTTCTATTTTTTCATGTCACAGTACTATCATCAATTGAAATGTCATCAAAATTTTGCGCATTATTTCGTTCTGTCGAATCATTCTACATTGAGACCCTCTCAGGACTCGAATTCGTTTTCACTCCGAATTTAATCAAGGTTCAGTCAAGGTTTAATCAGTATATAGCCGGGGTTTAATCAGGGTTTATTCAGGATTTAGCCAGAGTTTAACCCAGGCTCTGTCAGAAGTTAGTCGGGACCATGGATCAATATGAATAAGTATTCAACATAATAGGCTAGTACCTGTGTTTAATAGAAATAGAGATTTTGATATAAAAAGCTCATGACGGTATTGTGTAACTTGATAAGCAATGATGCTGTTCTCACCATTTTTCAACTTGATTAAGAAGCCATTGAAATATGCTTTTCAAGCCCTGATGTAATTGCTATTACTGATGATTCTTTCAGTAATCATGGAAAAACCGATTTTCTCTTTCAAATCGCATAAACAATGTGTTGTAACTCAACAATAAATTGTGCGACCTCATCATATTCTGACAGAATCAAGAGGGTATTGTTACCAATTTTTTGAGCCTTGACTAATTTCATTTTGATGAATATTTTTTGAGTGATCGTTGAAAAATCGATTTTTGAACAAATATCTTTTTTTCCGAATCGGCTGAAAAAATTGAATTTTAACTGGCGTCAACGAACTTATTAAGAATATCCAAGTACTTCGTTCAAATTAACAAAAATATTCGGAAACAAAGGATGACATTGCGCCTAAAAAATACTTTTGACCTATTCTATAAACTCTGCAGAGGACTTCCCCTCTTGGATGTCCTTAAAGTCTATATTCATGAAAAAAATTCATGAAATTCAATTGATCCCTTAGAAGAATTTTGTTTTTAATGAAGAAAAAACACCACATACATACAGATACCATATAAAAATTGTAAGTTCGGGCTTTCATTTAATTACTCTGACATTTCATTACTCTACCACAACAAATTGAAAACTCAAAATTGAGGGATTACAAAGCAAAAAATTCAAATAAACAGTTTAATTTGCTTGAAATGCGTTATTTCTCTGGTTGGGAAATGAAAAATATCTTCATCACTGTCGGAGAAAAATAATTTAATTGCTCGCCTTTGAAAATTGTCGCCAGGAAAGGAAAAAACCCGAGGGGAGGATTTGTACCCGCAAACACAATGTCTCCTTCATTAATTTCCGTTAATTATGTTTTTCCGCGGAATTTTTTCTCCGCGAAGACCGCATTACCTCTTGATTACGCTTCATTTCACAACTGATTGTTTATCCTCCTGTATTATGCCACAAAATTAACATCCGAGTGACGATAAAAACGAGGAAGCCGGGGAGTTATTTTGGGATATTTCGTTAATTTCTGACAAGGAGACCCCACAAATCTCCCAGCATTAATGTCCACGACAAGTTTGATATAAAAGTGATGAAATTTCCTACATCAGATACAAATCGCGAACATTCGATCACTTCCAGGAATGAAACTATCAGGAGTGACAGAGAACACATGTAAACAGGGTCGAGTGCAATAAAAAATATCGGGAAAAACGTATGTGTCAATCGCATCAGCCGTGCAAACCTGTTTAATGAGACAAAATTCACGTGTTTATCGATAAAAAATGATGAATTCCATTCTTAGTCTCCGTCAAGTCACTTGTAAGGGACAGTTCCTTTTCGTCTTGAAAATTTTCAATTATCTAAACAAAAATTCCCTCATATCCATTGAAAAAAACATAACAACATTTTTATTTTCACTTTTGTTAATATATTTTTCCAGTTCAATTTCCAGAATTGAACTTTTTTTTCTTCATTCTACGACAAAGAATTCTTAGTCTCGATGAATTATTCAGAAAATTGGAGAAAGATCTGGAGATACGGCACATCAACCAAGAAAAAAAAATAGATAATGAGTGAAACATATCCACTCCATGTCAATCAATAATAGGAATCCCGAACGATAATTATTACTATTATTTTCTTGATATATTTTTTAATTCAATTTTTACAATTAAAAAATTTTGTTTTCTTCACTCAAAGACAAAGATTTCTTTGTCTCAATGAATTATACGATACATCCGACAAAAAAAAGAAAAAAAAATTACGAATTCAAAATATCCTTAAATTTCATTCAAAAAATTTTTTCCAACATTTTTTCCTCTTCCCAAAGACAAAGATTTTCCACATTGAACGGATTTTTCAGAAAAATGAAGAAAGATCTGGAGATACGATACATCAGACAACAAAAAATAGAGAAAAAACATGAGTAAAAAATATTCATGATAGGGGTAATTATAAGTTAGATGAGGTAAATCCGACCAACAAAAAAACATTCCACACATCATGAATTATCATTTTTCCAATCGATACAGAGTTGATAATTAACCGCGGCTCATTAGAGTCAGTACGTAGGTGCTGTTACCACGTGTCGGCGCGTGATGCATAGTAGCAATATGCACAGAGAGCGACAATTACGTCGTTATTTGCACCTATCGTGCATGAAAACAATTATTAACTGAAAAATACGTATTTTGTAATTAAGAAGACAGATTGAAGGGGCATTAAAAAATTCTCGGGATAATTTCATCAGACTGGGTGGTATGGAACGATGAAAGGTGCTTAGGCGATACCAGCAGGGGGAGGGGGATCAAGGTGGACGAGAATCCATTGAACGTTGGAAATTCCATTGTATAATTGGAAAAAATTCAATACTTGAAATTGTAACTCTGAATTTTTCATGAATTCCGATTTAACTGTTTTCCGCAGGGACTGAATTTTTTTAGGAGTCGTTCGTCATGACTTTCTGAGAATGGCGAGGGTGGTATGAGAGTAATGAGGAAAATTGTCGAAGAATGACCAAGAAAGTCTGTTTCAATAGAATAGTTTCAATAGAATAAGCTAGCTTCTATTAAAATTCTAGGAAATTCTCGTTAAAATTCTATTTTTTTAATGATTCTATTATAAGAAGATATTTGATAGGAAAAAGTCAACAGATTTCGATTTTTCATTAATAATATTGTCTTGGAATTTTTTCTGTAAGAATACTCGAGTATGAATTTTCTAAGTTTATGTCACTCGGATCCTCTAATGCAAAACAAAACAAAATATTGCGGAAAAAGACTGAAAATCTGTGCCCAATAATTTTAATAGAAAAAATCTCAAGAGAAAAATTGAAACAGAAAAATCGAAATCTATTGACTTTTTTCTATCAAATATCTAATAGAATCGGCGCAAAAAACAAATAGAATTTTAACGAGAATTCTCCAGAATTTTAATAGAATCCCCACAGAATTTCTAGAGAATTCCAATAGAATTTTCTAGCGAATTCGCTGAGGTTTTCTATTAAATTTTATGAGTAATTAACGATTGAAAAAAAAACGTGGTCTCGCATAAACCCCGTCAGCCTGAAGATAATGTTATGTATGACCTGAAGATAACGCTACGTATGGCCTCTCATTTTGAATGGTTTTTCCAAATTACTAAAAAAGAACTCAAAATTTTCCAGAAATCATAATTCCCTCAATTATCAATATTTTTTAAATTTCCTTTTTCCAAAATATTTGTCTAATAGCCAT
Source organism: Diachasma alloeum (assembly GCF_001412515.2). Classification (NCBI taxonomy): domain Eukaryota; kingdom Metazoa; phylum Arthropoda; class Insecta; order Hymenoptera; family Braconidae; genus Diachasma; species Diachasma alloeum. Next base: position 291,235 of record NW_021680365.1, read on the forward strand.
CTTTTCAGAAGAAAATTGAAACAAAAGTCCCCAGCATCGACTTTTTTGCTGATTTGTCGTGAATCTGCTCTTATTTCACATTCTTATGAATCTAAATTAAATTTATAATTTTTTTTTTTTTAATACGAAATAAAAATTGAGGATCGGTATATTCTGAAGTGGCCTACAGACCAATCCATCACATAATACATCAACCCATTATGCCCCCTACAACGTGTTTGAAAAGTTGTGACTAATTTTCCATTTCTCGAATTCTAATTTTTTTATGTCACAACAATTAATTTTTCTTTTTCTTTATGAAATATTGAAACAATTCACAATTCCCTTATTTCCCATCAACATTCCCTTTCTTTCAATAAACTAAACTGAAAAAAAAGATTCAGAATTTTTAATAATAAATAATAAACTCCTTGACCTGCAATTTGGATATAAAATTGTCTCCCTCACAAATATTTCATAGACTTCTTCCTTTACGAAAATTAATGGAGTTTAATAATTAATGGACGCACGGAATGATTGATCTGTCACTCTTAAAAAAATTATTAAAATAAAAATTCAACTCACGTATGGGATATCCGGTATAACAGAACATTCTCTCGTCACCAGTGTCTGAAGTTAACAGATAAATTAAATAACAAGCGACAAAGTGGAGCGAAATAAATATGGAATAAACGCGGTAGAAACTTCAGCAATAAAAAAAAACAAATTAACGATTAACACATCCGTACATCGTCCAAATGCGATACAATTGAGTTTCTTCGAAAAAACTCTGGCCAATCGCACGTAACTTATCACAACTGCACTGGGGAGAATATTCAAATGTACTGACGAAGGGGGTTTGATGCCTCCACTCGCCCACTGAATTGTTTTTTCCTTCTTTATTCTCCCGAGGAAGCACGAGAGCCAAGGAATTACCAACTAAAGACAACCAGTTTTTGATAATGAATGTCTGTCGTGGCTGTAAGAACGTACTCCATTTGAACTGATAAGCATGAATTAAGTTATGTGAAGAGGGAGCAAGAGGAGATGGTTAATACGAGAGGAAAAAACGAATTGTTTGATGCATTGGAGATACACCATCGACCTATTATCTATTTAGGTCTGGGGGATACTAGGGATGAGCGTCATAATCGCGACTAAATTAATGAACGTTCATTGAGCCTCTCAATAAATCATTGGCCCTTGTTCACTGTAAAAAGGACTGAGTAGTGATTTTCAGAGGAGCGACATTGAATTTAATCTGAAGATAAAACAAGTGGGAAATTGCTGCTGTCTTCATATGGTGATTGGATTTTTTCGCCAAATGAAGGTAGGTTCTGTATTTTCGAATGATTCGGATGCCAATGAAACCCCCGGAGGTGCGACAAATGTCGAAAGGCAAAAATTTTTTTTTCACCCCGAGCCAAAGGGTCAGATTTCCAGTTTTTTCCAGGGGGAAAGTCGACTTTCACCAAAATCGAATTTTTTAGCCGGGTGAACGTTGATTCCAACTATTTAAGCGACGGGCTGTTCAGAACTCTCAAAAGTATGTGGAAAAAGTGAATACTGAAAAAATGAAATTTTCACCCGGACCCAAAGGGGTCAGATCTTGGATTTTTCCAGGGGGAAAGTCGACTTTCACCAAAATCGAATTTTTCAGCCAGGCGAACGTTGATTCCAACTATTTAAGCGACGGGCTATTCAGAACTCTTAAAAGTATGTGGAAAAAGTGAAAACTGAAAAAGGTTTTTTTTTTCAGATTTTCAAAGGGTCAGATTTTCCGTTTTTCCAAGAGGAAAGTCGACTTTCACCAAAATTGAATTTTTTAGCCAGGTGAACGTTGATTCCAACTATTACACCTAAGGAGTGCTGAAATGGGACATAACCAGTGGTAGAAAGGTCTCGGAAGCACTTGGGAAGAGGCTTCCCAAGACCTATCCAGTTCTGAACGGAAAGACCTAAGTAGAACTTGTCAGGTCCAATTATTCGACTTGGGGGGGGCGCTCCATTGTTCATTAACAGAAACACAACGAAAGATGGGGGAGATTCACAAGCTGCAAATTTTTATTGCTGAATTTTTAAAATGTCTTTATTGCCGTGATAAACTGCGTGCACTACGTGTTATTGAGGATTTATCAACGGTGCAATTATTTTACGCTGCGAACAGCCATAAAGTAGACTCTTCGTTGCGTTATGAATATATTATTCTTCCACATTTATGCGTAAGTGCTGATGATGTCCATCAAGTCACTCTTCCTCATTATTTCCGAACATCAAGGTTCATCCTGATGAGGTGAGACTTGTCCGTGTTCGATGGATACACACTGATAGAACGGATTAGTTATTGTTAACGAATGGATTTTGGTTGGAGATTAGGGTCTGTTCGGTCTCACCAAATGTTCATTCGTTAATAGTTAACGAATGTATATTTGAGGAGCCTTGTTTGACTTGACATTCGCCATTCAAGTGACCATTCGTTAACTATTAACGAATATTCATTTGGTCATATTGAACTCTACCATTCGTTAATAGTTAACGAATCTCGTTTGGAATAAATGAATCATTCTATCCCTACAGGCGACGAGCCATTCTGCCGCAGTGGTATACCATACCGAAGATTGAGTTAAATAATTCAGTAATATAATCCCTTTTATTTAAACTTGAACTTGATTTTTATTTGCGTCATTATTCAGATTGAATAAATAGTGTTTAAATATAAACACATGTTTTCTTGATTCAAAGAAAGGCTTTATTAATTAGAAATGAGAGAATGCATTATTATTATTTGTACTGAATGTGGGAATATAGTAATTTTGAGAACAAGTGAAAAAGTACGACGGGCTGGATGAAAGAATACGACTGACAAAATTAAAATATGATGGAGTCCGTTGAAAAAATTACTGTTGAACATAGTAAATTGAGACGGAGGGAGTAGATCCCAAGAATCGATAACAATCGACGCTCTCGTCGTCCGCTGGAGTTTTTACTAGTCAACATGGTAATTTCTGCTATTTTCTGGAGTAAAATGTAGGAGGCGCGGGAGTATAAACTAAAGTTTTAAATGGTAAGAAAAAATTACATTTTAACATAGTGAAAGTTCATACGATTTGAGTAACTTCTCGGCGTTCAATAGTAAAAATTGGTAAAAAATTGAGGGTTTTTAACACTTTTGAAAATGTTTTCGTCAGGGTATTTTATACTGGTTTGTCCGTTAAAAATTACTATGTTAAATTGTAAAAAATGAATTTCATATCGCAAACGTTAGATGAAAATTTATTTCAGGAGATGAGATTTATTTCTTTATTCCAAGAATTCTTCCGATTCTTGTTCAGTGTTGCGACTGATATTATTTCCACATGCAGGAAACAAGTGATTCAATGGGATTTGCACATTTTTTTATGCAGTTTCAACCACTCCGGACTTGCTGACATTCCCAGTAATTGTCAGAGACGTATGAGCCTTTGTGTAGTTCTCTACAACCGCAGCTTGATCCTCGGCGGTCAAGGTCACTCCTATGAAATAAAAAAAACCCAAGAAATGCTGAAAAAAATGGGGACAGAGTTGCACATTTGTCCATGTTCATTCCGAATTGAATTAAAACTGATGTTCTAAAAGTGGATGCATTATATTTGTCAAAAATACTTTTATGTAGAAACGAGAGATACTGGTTTGTGAATACTGTTTTCAAGAAGGAAAATTTTGCAAGTGTTTTGTTATTTACAATTTCATTTTTTATTATTTTTTCCAGTTTTATTTCGTAAAGTTTCAAAAACAACGGAGAAAAAAAAGTTTATTTTCAGGGATATGTCACTGAAAAATTGTATGTTCCACGTGAGAATATTTGATGGAGTGGGGCTGATTGACTTGAGGGAAATTAACCAACTCGGCGGGAGAAAATTTAATATCTTTCACAAAAATTAAATTTTTGTCGTGATCGCCAGAAATATCCCTAAAAGAATTCGAACTGTTGACAGGACGAAATATAATCTATTGTACGACAATTATTTGATCTGAAAGAACTCCATAGGTTTATACCATAGAAAGAATACATTGACGAGGAAAGAATATTTTTTCCCCAAAAAAAAATTGTCCCCTCGAAATTATTTAGTTTTGCCAATAACCCAGTTTTCGGCAAGAAAATTGTAGTTTCCTCTTGAATTTATCATTTGTTCCATGGAAATTACAAGTGTTTATTGGACAAAGATCTACACTACTCGGTAATATTCACTTGACAAAACCGGAGCCTCATATAATTTTCTGTAGAACGAATGTATTCACCCGAAAGAGATATAAATGTCTCACGAGAACAATTACTACTACAAAAATTAGCATGTTTTAGTGGAAACTTTCTTTTTTGTCCACAAGTAAATTCAAAAGAATGATATTACATACCAGAAAGATTGATGTCGCTATCAAAAGAACATATCTCGTCGTATTCGGAACTCGAGTCAGAATCAGTTGAACCCTCGGTCCCCGCAACCTGTTTCCGTCCGTTACCCCTGAATTTCACTGATCTGACATTTTTAGAGTCCAAATCTCGAACTCCATGGGTTCCCCTTGTCCTCGTGTCCTCCATCCGCGTGGGTTTTATTTTATTCGAGGGTTTTTTCCGCGCTTTTCTCTTTTCTAAAAAAAAATGTAGTAAAGGAGAACAAAAAATTGTGGACAATTATTTTTCACGTGAGGCACATTGACGTACGGAAAAAAATTAAACAGAGACTTAACTGCATTTGCAAGACTATTCAATCGAAATTTCATTAGTATTTTATGAAAAATTCTGTTTTTTCTTTATTTCCTATTGAGAATTATTAAATTTCCCTGCGATACTTTGATAAATATTGGAAAGAAAATGGTATTACATAAAAAGATTTTGACTTTTTTATGTAACGTATTCTACTGGGAGATTTCCTCTCTAAGAATTCTTAAGCATGAATTTTTCAATCTTTTTACCTTAAGGATATCCAAGTAGTTCAGGCAATTTTTCTGGGGGAAATCCTCTTCAGAGCTTACGGAAGAGACCAAGAATATTTTTTAGGCGCAATATCAACTGCAGTTTCCGAATATTTTTTCGAGAGAACAATTTTAAATAAAAATTAAATTTAACACATTGCGTCCATAAGAGCTGTTTACTCCCACCTTCAATCCAATAGTTCATAGTCTTAAAGAGTTTTCTCGTACACATAACCGTATATGACTTCGTAGAAAAATGGTTTATTTCAATTAAATAAACTTCATTTAAATCAAATAAATTATTGATTTGCTTCTAATAGAGGAATTATAGAGGAATTATTCGATTCAAATAATGTTTATTTAATTCAAATTAATTTGTTTATTTAAATAAATTTATTTAAATCAAATAAATTATTCATTTGCTTCTAACAGAAGGATTATTCGATTCAAATAAAGTTTATTTAATTCAAATAAACCATTTTTCTGGGTGTACTCTCCAATTTTTTTGCGACATTAAAAAACATACGAAATACTAGGATATCCTCAAATTCCTCAACAACAAAAAATGCAGTAGAAAAACTTCAGAAAAATCATTCCCAAACATTCTCTACAGAAAGAATCTCCCGAGAATTTCATGCCCAGCACTAACAGAACTTCAAATGAAATTCATTAGAAACATTCTTCCCAATTATTTCATCCCTATTTCACGAATAAATTTAATTTCTCCGTTCTTACGTGCGCGATCAGCCGTGGAAATCCCATAAAAACTCCTGGATAAACCTGAATCCTTGGCCGAGCTATCCATGACACATTGAATATGCCGTGAAAACGAGTATTGATCTCTAACATTGACGGATGGTTTTATCCTCTCAATTTCCGATACACATCGACTCTTCACAGGCGTTAATTTCCTCCTAACTGCACCCCGAGCGCTCTCATCTCCTCTGCCCTTGCATTCATCATCGACATCGACCACCTTCTTTTTCCTCCTCTTCGTCTTCGTTAATTTTTTTATCTGCCCCTGATACTTGCAGCACTCCTCGATCCTCTTGTACATGATGTTTACGTCCGGTTTAATCGCCCAATTGATTGGTCAATCTCCCGGAATTCGTCGGAGGGCGAGGGGATCAACTAATTTTATGTAACAACTCAATGCTCAATGATTGGAGTGAGTTGTCGTAGCTCGTGATTAAGCTGGATTATACAAATGAATGATTCATCTCGGACGATTTGGCCCGGATGAAGCCCGGAGGAGACTCTTGTCTCAGTGGATACATCCAGGAGATATCCGTGAGTGCCTTGGATAATCCTTTAAACCACAAGTGCTTCGTCGGCTTTACTGACTACTTAGTGTAACGCACGGAATGAGCCAATCCGCCATTCAATTCACTGTTTATCGTGAACTGAGTTTCAATGCTTTTCCCTCATCTGCACTGGGAGAAAAACGAACAAGTTCTCAAACAAGTCTCGCTTGGGTCAACAAAATCGTTGGGTGAAAATTGCAAAAAAAAGTGAGAAATCGCTCTTTTATTGCATACAGTGCAGTTTTGAAAATTTTGTGTGGAATTTCCGGTACACTTTTTGGAAATTTTTATCGAATTTAATTATCACTGAAATTTCGAGGAATTTCGGGATTGAAAAATCAGAATTTCGTGGAAAAATTAAAGGGAACTGTTAATGTCAGTTATTTTCGCTGAAAATTCCATGTAATTTGGCACTGAATATTCATATTGTATTGGAAATTCAAATAAATTAAGGAATTCTCGTCTTTTGCTGCTTAAAGTTCTGGAATTTTACTGAATTTTCAGTGAAACCTGAAATTTCATAATTGTTTTCCTTGAAATCGTTATTTTTGCTAATAAATTAGCAATATGCGTTAGAATATTTACTTTGCACATTTTTTTCCTCTATCATGTGTAATTCATCGTTGATTTCATTTTATTAAATTGAATAAGATTTCTTTTCAACTAATTTTAGCAGATTTTCAAGTTAGTTGAATGTTATCATCATCATTATTCTATTATCCCTTCATTTCTTTTATCTCCCCTCAGCGCTTCGATAAAATGTTAAAAGAAAAATTTTATTTATCCATACTTGAATGAATTTGAAATATCAATTTCGAAATTATATTTGCATTCTTATAGAAAAAATGGCACCAAGTTCTATTGAAAAATCAACATTTGTGGACAAATATCGAATCAAATATTTATTGAAAAATTATTATATTTGATAATTATATTATGAAATATTCATTGAAAACTTTTACGACTTATTTATATAACTTTTGGAAACAAATAGATTTGAAAAAAATCACTGAATTTCCTGGAGAATTCGTAAGATTTTCCCTGCTTGAATGCAAAATATTTCCTTTTTATAATTTTTTTCAAAAAAAAAAATTATTTTTACTAGTCTGCGAATAGCCCCTCCAACTTCCGTCATCAAAACTTTCGTGATTCTCCAGACCCCAACGTGAATAGACAGACAAGAGGTCCGAAATTTTTATTTCACCAGAAATTGTCCCAAAATTTGTATGCATCAAATTCATAGTTCACTGACACATGCCTCCACAATTCCATTGTTCTCCAAGAGGTAAAATGTAAACAACCCAGGAAATATTTCGCCTCAGGAGAAACGAGTTGTGATTCCATCTCCAAAAGAGTTCGACCTTGCTCACGGTATTATGCATACAAATACGTAGCCTTACCATTTTCGTATCCCAGGATCTTTTTCACTAAAATTTATCACGAGATTTCACTCCAGATATTGTTAATTGATACCGATGCATGCCACCTCTCGGATTATCTCGTCTCCCATCGCGCGGATTGTTCACTTTTCTGAGATTTTTATTCCTCTCAAAACACTATTATACATTTTGGTAAAGTTGAGGGATTTGAGATTTTGCGGTCTCTGAAACTGCGGATAGTTTCAGAGACCACGACCATTTGTTTTTTATTCAATCGAATGAGATGTGCGAAAAAAAATTATACTGATAGCGGGGAAAAATGGACCCTTGCGACTTTTGCTTTCGAATGGAAGCATTGTATTTGTCAAATCCGCAGTTTTAATTTTTTTTCCATTAATCAAAAATTCATTCAATTTTCATGGAATGATTGAACTGAAATTCACAGTTTCTATTGATTTTTCCTTAAAATTTTGAACTTTCACATTATAATATTATAATACTGTAATAATATTTTATAATATATACATTTATAATATATTATTATAATATAATATATATTATATATTATATACATATTATATATATTATATTATATATTATAATATAATATATAATATAATATTATATTATTATTAATATTATTAATAATATTAGTTATAATATTATTATTATTCCTTTGCATCAGTATTTTAAAAGAACCGTAATATTCCGACAAAAATTCCCCCCAAAAATTTGGCGATTTCACCTATTCAAAATTCCGGGAATTGCTTCCAGCCAAATTCAGACAGTGCAGACATTCCTTTTTTTCAATCTCCCATACTAATGTGGTCATTATACACCTAATTATACAATAATTCCTTTGTAGTTGAATAAAATGTAAAATTTAGGGTAATAAATACGCCTGTCAGCCTCATGAATACCGCACAGACATCTCTTCATCAAAAACCCCTCAAGACCAACAGCACGCGAGTCAAGCACGCCGAGAGGTTACTCCGGACTTCCTGATGATCCGATAACGCGAGTGCAACGGTGACGGTGTCAATGAGATAATAATCAGTGGGAGATCGGAACGAATGAGTGATAAGTAGCCGTGAGGATGGTGAAGCCAAAGGACGGAAGAGTGGCCCCGAGTCATCGGGAGTGGTTGCGAGAGCTTGCTGACTGTGACAAGGTCATCTCGGATGAGGAAGCTGAGGCGTTTGGTCGAATTCCGGGTGAAGGGAGAGTGGAGAGTGAGGATGAGGCCGACGAGGAGCTCGAGGCCGAACGCACGCGGTTGAATAACATTCTCGGACTCCCAGCTGACACCTATTCTCTTACCAAAATCAAAATAACTCTGCCCGAGTCGGCGAATTATGGGGTCAAGTCCGGGATTATTCATATGAATATGAAGATCTTTTCGCCGTTTTCGAGAGGTCTTCAAGTGAGTTTTCGGAGAAATAGATATAGTTCTTCACGCGGAGAGAAGAATTTTTTGGCTTCCAGCATTTGGTGTTGGACCGCTTCCGCAGGTATTCGCCGCCGGGTTATTTAGGCGCCAGTGTTGGCGAATTCACTCTACAACGCCCGGGCGTGTTCAGCGAGTTTCCGGCAACGTCGCGTGACGGACAATTTCATTTAACGCTCCGTTGGTCGCGGTACGAGCGCGGCGCTGCGCTTTTTCCGATTTTTCCAATTACACTGCAGTGAAGGCTCAGAAAAATTTGAAAAAAATTGACATCTCATTGTGAAGAGTCTACAAGCCCTATCAATGAAAATATCCGCTAAAAATATCATAAGTAGGTAGATGTCCATATTTTTATTCATAAACTCCCGGCCGTGGGCCGTTTATGGAGTGTTAAAGTAGTATAAAAATGACTTAAATTTTGAAGATGAAAATCTGAAATAAATTCTAAACGGAAGTTAATTGGAAATAAAACATTCTGGTTGAGTTGTACTCAATTGGCAGTGTAATAAAATAGTCAAAACACTTGTTTTAATTGTATGAATTGACGCAAAAGAATAAAAAAAATAAAACGGACGTAACTATTAAAATTCAAATATTTCAACTTTCTTTTAAATTCATCGTGATGGGTACCCAGAGCCGGGAAAAATGTTTTGATGAATGCATAAAATAGTTTCCTTCCCGAATACTGATAAAGGTAAACCGAATAGTTTCACATTCCCTCAATAATCCCGCAAAATCCGCACGCTATTAACCACCCCGCGATTTCCGCATTAGATCGCATCTCTTCCTTCAACAAAATTACACATGACAACTGAGGCACATTCCGACCCCTCATAAAATTCAAATTGTCCCATCAACAGGGCGGTGCGATAGCAATCGCAGCATTCGCAACGACGAGCCTGCAGAAGCCCCGCCTGTGGAACGAATCCGTGATCGATCAGATAATTGAGGACGGTGATACATACTTCTGCGATTCCTACAGAGATATAAAGACCGCCAATCGCCGGACACTGACTGTTCTCCAGCTCAAGAAGTCCTTAGTCATCCAACGGAGCCACAACGCCCTGGTAACCATCGATGATGCAGCATACACCGGGACCTTTCGCTCGGTGAAACCCACCGAGATGCACCTGGTCAAGGCTCTCGAGCTCTTCTTCAAGAGTTATGACTCTGGAGTGCTCGTTTCACCGGTCCTGAGCATCTCCATTTGGAGGGATGGGAGGAGTTTCAATGTTTTTGACGGTCAACCGCGGGATAAGAATCTGATACCGGATGACCAGGGCTCTGCTAAATTGATCACTCTTCAGAATCTGAATGGAGTGTTTTTTGTGATTCTGGAGAAGAGCAGTGTTAAGAATGAATACTTTGTTCTTTATCCAATCGGCGTCAGGGCGATCATGAGACTCACAGGAGACGAGGATGAAGGTATTGTACTCATGGAAGACGAGATTGATATGAATAATTTTTTAGAATTTTCCTGGGTTCGATTTCCAAGCAATTAGCATTTGGAATTGGGTCTGGAATTGTGAATCTAGTAGTTTCTCTTTTTGTTGGATACTACATTATCAACTGTTGATAGAACGGTTTGGCGCCAAATGGGTAGGAGACGCGGTAGCGTATGGGCCACGGATAGGTTTCTATTACGATTCAAAGACAGTCGATTCAACGCCTACTCACCTTACTCTAGAATCCCTCCTTAACCTTAACCTTTCTTACCACTTGATTATGTTCAGTTACATCATAAAGGATAATTATCATGGCCTGTTCTGCCCAAAAAAATGAATATGATACAAATGATACAATGTAAAGAAAACATCACCCTTTCTAGATGTCAAAAAATTCTTGGGACCCCCCCAAAGACGTCCAAGCGGTTACATAATCCAAGGAACCTTCCGAGCGCTCGTCCGAGGCTCCTTCCACCTGAAGCACCCCAGCATCCCGCCAGACCTCCAAGGTCGCACTCACCTCATCATCGCAATCGCGGCCCTGGTCTACTCCCGGTTGATCCCCGCCGCCAAGTGGAGCACCCCCATACTGGACCTCATCATCAACCAATCCCACATCTACTTCGTGGATCTCGTCAGGGTACTCGAGAAAAAGTTTGACGACAGCTTCTCATTAAACATAGCAGACCTCCTCAGTGATTTTTTCTTCGGCGTCTACGGAGCAAAAGTGAAAGTCTGGGAAAATGTGGTCCCCGGTCAAGCGAAAAAGGGGAAAACAACGATTGACTCGGGACTCCGTGATTTCTTCAAGGTCAACGACTTGGGAATTCTCGAGGTGAAGAGAATGTTTTTCGCAGTGTGGAAGGACGGCGGGAAGTTCTACTTTCTGGACCCGTTCGGTTGTGATGCGGAAGGGTTCAGGGTTGACCCGAGTGATGCGGAGGAGCAGGTCAAGTACGAGACGGCAGCTGCTTGCGTAACAATGAACAGTTCCATCAACGAACTCATGGAGGTGATCCTGGAGAACACTGGGAACACCGAGAAGGATCCGTTCTTCTTGCATGGAGTCCAGGTGCTCTACGTGAAAACTCAATCATCTGTCGATGCTCCAGGAGGGACTGTTGTCTTCCGGGAGAAGAAGACGAACCGAAGACCTCTTCCTCCCGCACCTCCTGAAAAACCATCAGATCACTGCGTGGTTAAGCCGGACATGATTCCCAGGGCGAGACCAGACGACGAGAAGATAAGAAGCGTCGAGAGCCAGTTTCCAGAGCCCATGACCAACGTAGAAGACTTCATGAAGACGGACGAAGAATTGATCCTGATACTGACGGGTGACAACGAAGACTTCAAGAACATGAAGTTCTACAATATAGTGAACCCTCGAAGAATTATCCTCCAAGCATCGAAGAACTGCTTGTCTGAGGAATTTAGCGAGACCGCACGCGGCCGTCAGTGTTTGTCAATCGCCCTGGCGGTCATGGCGTTCGCCAAGATCAAACCTCCCTCAAAATGGAGGAGCACCGATCTAGATTATCTACTCGCAGCTGGGGACAAAGCCCATAACGATCTAGTCAATTGGATCCAGAAGGGAAGTCCAAAGCTGAAGGAGGAGTCCGAGGATGTTGATGATGATGAAGAGGACGAGGAAGACGAAGAGGAGGAAGACGAGGATGAAGAAGACGAAGAGGAAGATAGAAAACCATTGGGGAAAGCTCCAAGCCACATAGACGTTTCGATGCTTCCGCCGCGAATTAAATTCGGAGATTACGACGTGAAGTTTTCCAGCAGAATGTCGATATCTGAAGGGGACGCCGACCCCATGGTGAACCTGGGTGAAGCCCTCGATCGTTACTTCATGAAATACGACGAGCTGATACTCGAGAACAAGCGATTGATATACGCGATCTGGAAGTCCAATGGCAATTACTTTATCTTCAATCCTTACGGGGGTGACGAGGAAGGCTGGAGACTGAGAGGACATCCAGGGAGTCTCGTCGTGACCGATTGTATAAACGAGCTGGTCGACCTACTCCACGGGATCCTCGAGTTCAACGACCGCAAGTTCTCCCTGCATTTCGTTCATATCGAGTCAGTGGGTCCTGGGAATAAATACAAATCCCCGGTTGAGATAGAGCAGCCTCGGGATGACGTGGAGAAGTATCAGACTGTCTTTCTTCCTCTGACGGACGCGGACGTGGCCGCACTGAGACCAGAACCGAAGGAATCCGCAGTGGAAGATGATGTTTCGGAAGATGAAGAAGACGAAGAAGACGACGAGGAAGACGCGGATGAAGACGAAGAGGAAGATGAGAACGCCGACGAAGGTGACGATGAAGGCGAGGAGGGTGAGGAAAAACTGGAAGAAGCCGTCGAGGAAGCGCCCTTGGTGGACCCCCTGATGGAGGTTCCCGAGCAGGATCGGCCAGACGCACCAGGACAGCTCAACCTCTTCCTTCTGACCACAAACGTAAAGCTAGAGGACGAAGAGATTGATCAGAATGCGAAGGAGGCTCTGGAGTACGAACGCCTGAAGTACAATCACCCACCGCCTTACGTTCTGCCCCCGAAGAGGATCCTCGCGATGCTCTTAGCCGCTAAGAAAGCCACCAAGTCCATTCCCTCGCTCGTTTCCTGCTTCTCCATAGATTCCAGATTAGCCGTCAAGACAGACCTACCACCTGTTGACGCTACCAACGTCCCAGTAATTGAGTCTCCATCAACCGAGAGTAATTCAAAATTAATTAAACTCCCACCAAAGAAGTATCTCTTCTCCAGAGTTCCGCCGATTGGCTTTACGCCACTCAGGGCCATCAATGAAAAATTCATTCACGATGAAAGAGTGGATGAGAAAATGGAGGAAGAGTGTCGGGGTAAAAAATTAAAAGCGACAACGTCGGAGAGTTTCTACTTGACGGAGGTGCCTGAAGTGCCGGGGGGCGTGAGAATTACCCCGTCAATTATTCCACTTGGACCGGTTATAATGACACCCACACCGAAAATCAAAGTCAAGCCGTGTGTTGGTGGGGAGAAGCGGCAGTGTCGATTATCGGAGGTGGAGAGGCAGAATTTGAATTTGGAGAAAATTGCTTGTTACACTGAGGATATCCTGTTCGATATGATATTTCCGATGTTGAAGTTTAGTGAACGGGTAAGACTATATCCTTTATCAGTCGCCTGAATGATATTCTCTGTTGTATTTTTTGGCTATAGAATATATTACAGACGGTTCCACCAGTTATCAACTGGACGTTTCAACTGCCACAAATACACCGGGATTTTTTTACTACGACACTTAACTAGATTTTAAACAACTACTGACGGACACAAAATTAACAATAATATAGCAGTGAACAGAATTCTACATTTATTATTTGAACTTCCGGAAAAAGAAATGAATACTTGAACTACACAATCAATAAGCCCAAATTAATTGAATCAACCGATACTCGCGGTTGTGAAACACCACCGTTCACCATTAATAACATCAATCATAATAAATATAATGAACAAGTAAGCGATAAAAAATCATCATAAACCACACCACATCATTGCACAGTAATAGCAATACGAAGGATCTGTACAAGAGTCAACACATGGAGAAAACACCTGCTATACCTTTCTTAGCTTCATTCGGTTATCATCCGAGTGTACACCAAAAAATTGAAGAAATTTTGTCAAAGATATTGTAAAAACGGCAGTAAATATTTTTCAAAAATACATTTGAATCGTTGAAGCAGAAAAATTTGAGTTGAAATGTCGCAGTTGACAAATTTTAGTTCAAAAGTCGCAGTTAAAATGTCGCAGTTGAAATATCGTCCAGTTGATAAGAGGTATCATCTTACAGACTGAAGGCGAAGAATCTGAAGTAGAAACCGGAGAATCCGAAGGAGGAAAGGAAAACACCATAGACCTCCAAGAAAACCCCTCCGAGTTTTCCCCTCAACAAGAGCCTCAAGAAACTCCAGCCGATGCTCCCCAAGAAGTTCAAAGAGTCCCGCAAACAATTGGCCTCCAATACGTCAACGAATCCCTCTCCATCCTCCGTGCGAACAGCCGTTTGGAGCCCCCCGAGACCCTCGAAGACCACCACCTGAACGTTTCCTACTTCGCAGCGATCCTCTGCATCCTCGCGAAGATCAAAATGGACGTCAACGACCTCCCTAACACCCTCTTGGACGAGATCGTCCTCCTCTCCGAGAAGATGCAGACGAAGACCGGAAGCCTACGCTACAAGCTCTCCCGCATCTTCCGGAACATCGAGTTCCTAGGAGTAAAATTCAACGTGATTTTGAAACAAACAGCTTACGCAGATCCTGAGAACTTCGAAAACGACGAATTATCGACGAGACTTGAAGCCTACCTCACCAGCCACTCCACGGGGATATTGCTCTTCAGTACTGGATCTTTCGCGTTTTGGTACGCGAACGGTAACTACTACCTGTTCGACCCTTACCCCTGCGACGAAGATGGTCAGCGGGACAACACCGGCACCTGCTGTCTCCTAGAATTCTCCTCAATCGAGGATATGATCACAAAAATCCGCGAGAATTCAGGAGTCTCTCCGAGCCAGCCGTACAGGATCCACACCTTATGCATAACCCACATGGAGGAGATAAAACAGAAGAAAACGGCGAGACCCTCCCGTAAAAAATGTAGAACCGAGGAACTCGCGGAGAGTCCATTAGAAATCGACGAGCCGGAGATGTCGCCGTCAGTCAACCCGAGCGTTTCCTTAATCGAATTGAAGGATTGGCTTTCTGATCGTCACCCGAAGCCGCCTCCCTTCGACTCGACCTATCAAACATTCAGGGCGCTGAATAATTTCAACGCGTCAGCCCTGGAAGTTTCCGTTGTGGTGAACGACATCACGCGTCCAAATCTCCCGCCATTCAAGACAACAAGAGTGTCAAGGTCGTCGGAGGAGCCACCGCGTAGGAAGCCGTTCGACAGAAAGTTCAACGAACACTCCATCATCCTCGAGCCGATCGATCTCTGCACAATAGCGTGGGCCTGCATCCGCGATCCGACAGAGTGGGGAACAAGAACAATCAGAGGCATCTACGAAGCCAGTCAAGACCTGACGTTCGACAGTTTACTAGCAGCCGAAGACTCCACGGTGTCTGGCATGATTGACGGATTGCTAACTGACTTCGACGTCGCCAACTATCGATTCCACGCGGTATTCGCACCGATCCACGTGGGGAGACTCTACGCGACGGAAGGGTGGAACCTGTCGATGTCACTGAAGAAGATATTTGACACTCCGATCTACTCTGGGGCCGTGGTCCTCTGCGGAAGGGCTCACATTGGCGTCATGAAGAGACAGGACCGGTTCTACGGATGGTGGGGAGTTGCCGGGACGAAAAACCTGAGGATCATAACTTCGAACTCGTTCGAGGACTTCCTGAAGCTGTTGGTGATGGAGATTGATGAGCCTGGGGAGGTGGAGTTCCAGATGCGCGTCGTCACGATTTCCTACGCCAAGAAGATGGATCCGGATTGTGATGACCTGAAGGGACTTCACGAGTCTGGAGTGACGTCGTCCCTTCCTCAAATTTACCGGAGGGATGGGGAACCTTATGATTTAGAAGAGATGTTCAGGCCGACGGTGCTCTCGTCAGGGCCCCTCTTCATCCCCGGGACGGTGGCGATCGATCACAGGGACTTGATCATAGAACCTGCGTTGAAACGCTGTTACTTTGTGGCTGTCATCGTCCTCATGGTGAAGCGGGACGTAATGCAGAGTCCTATGGCCTCCATGATCGACAAGATCCTCCAGGTCGCTGATAACTTATACCGGGAATTCGACACCCCGAAGTACCACATCGAACACATCCTTAGAAACATCACCATCATGAACAGGATCTTCGACTTCAGGGACGTAGCTTCAGGATTGTTCACCTTCACCGAGAACCACGCGACCGGCCAGACCGATTTTTACGCTCTAGTGAAGACAGAACTGAAGAGACACTTCAAGAAGCATAATGACGGAATCCTGCACTTCACGAACTGCTGCTACGGCTTCTGGTATTCCAGGGCAACAGGTTGCTACTACTACCTGGACCCTTACCCCTGTAACCCAAAAGGAAGAAGAGTGTCGCGTAACGGGAGTGCTTGCCTCTGCGTATTCCCGAGCGTCTGCCAGATGGTCAAGCAGATGTTGTCCAACAGGTTCGAAGACACCACGGGTTTCTTCATCCATCGTCTTCACGTGGAGTCCATCAATGCAGTGCCATCTCCGGAGTTCCAGGAGGACCCCATGTGGGTGTATTTGGACTACCACTGGAGCTCCCATCACGCCGCGAAGCCCCTCTCCTCCCCCACGAAAAAGAAGAGGAAGAAAAGTAAGAAGAATAGAGAAGACATCTGCAAAGAGCAGACAGCTGAAGTCCCCGAGAAGACTTCCTGGAACAACTACACTATCGAAGTTCCTCAGTTGATCTACTCCCTCTGGGGAACTCTGGGAGCCTACGGCAGCCATTTTGGGGAGCGCGCGGGAAGGAATCAGGCCGCCATTTGCATCGCTGTTCTCGCCATGCAGCACCTCTGCCACCCGTCTAGGTGGAGCTCCGGGATTTTGGACTCGGCAGTCAACTGCGGGGACAGTTATCACACAGACAGTCTGAAGAACGCAGCGCGGCGGGCGTCTAAGTACTCTAATATCTTTAATCTTCAGCCCTGCTTCAAAGTCTTCCCGCATATCTGGAAGATCGAGTTCCTTCCGTCGATGTGTGGAACGCTGTATGGAGGGAGGGGAAGACTGACCCTCGCCAGTGTTCTCAAACTAGCATTCGGGGAGTCCAAGAACATCGTGCTCAAGTGTGGGAAGATAACACTGGGGTTATTGTCCTCGGAGGATGGGTTTTACGCTGCGGATCCCTGCTGGACGGGTCCGCCATTGTTTCTGAGCAACCGCGGCGCCATCTACGTCCTCAGATGCAGCAACTTCAATACTCTGGTCTACGCGATAGTGAAAATGATCAATTCTAATCAGAGGCTTGAGTTTTCCCTAACTCCGGTCATCTTCGAGTTCAAACAGGAAGTTTGCCGGTCTTCAGACGAGAAGAGACATGTCGAAAGGAGGAGAATCGTGATGGACGCCGTGGGCGTGAGGCCGGGGCTCGCTCACGGCCCGCTGCTTCCGGTCTGTGGCGCAACGACTGCTAATGATGAGGATGATTACGAGAAGTATCGCAGGAATATTGAAGTCGGGATTAAATACGGGGAGAGGTTGGAGAACCCCGTGGCGCCCTCTCCGCTTCCTTGTTTGGAGAGAGACAACGCGCGGAATGTCTTCATCAGCTCGAGATGGAAGAGGTATAGGGGAGTTTCCAAGCCCAGAGTCCGCGGTTCTCCAGCGGTCGATCCGAGGATCGCGAAACAGTTGGTTTCGTCTTCGACCTCTGAAGAATCCTTCGCGGAGATTCTGGAAGCCTGCGATCGTTATCCGAAGACTCTTGACTTTGTCGCGGATAAACACTTCGAGTCGTCGATGAAGAGATTGACGCGGAAGAGGATAAGACCGGAGGCGCCGTTGACCAGACCCTTGGATTGTCTGCCCCCGAGGGAATTCATCATGAAGAGGAGTAAGAGGGAGTTTAAGAAGCGCACGGCAGAAATGGCGGATGAGGTCTTCAAGATCTATAAACATCGGGTGAGGGAAGACGCATCGGGGGCTAGTGGAGGGGAGACTGAAGGAGTCGAGGAGAGCGATGGCGGGGAGGAGACTGAGGGAGAGGATGGCGAGGCTGAGGAAACTGATGCTACGGAGACTGAGGGATAAACATCTTGTTGAGGTAAATTGATGATTGTATGCTGAATTTTGGAATAAATAGCGGTTGAAGAGGGGGAAGAGTGGGATAAATTAATTGTCTGTTTTACCGATATTTCCGGATTTAGATGTAGGAGAGCGATAGGCACCTTTGGAATAGGCAAAAGGTAATCCATCTTAATTGTTGCAATCATTAGTAATGGATCCAATCCGGATGATTCTGTCGGTTACAGATATGATAAAGAGTAGATTCATCGGTATATTTATGGGTATTTTCGTACAGACAAGAATATGGAAGCGTTCGCCGAAGACGAAAAATAGCTATCGAAGAAAATTGTAGAAAATTGAAGCTTGCATGTTTGAACCGATTTAATAGAACGCGTCAATGGATTTTTATTTTTCTATATTAATCATTCTCTTGAGATTTATTTGGCTATCTTTTTTCAATTATTTATTGCAAATCGAACAAGAAAAAATTGGATAGAAAAATCAGAATTTCGATAGAATTTTAATCAAACTCTAATAGTTTTTCTACCAGTTTTCTTCATGCTCATGTGATGAGGAAAATGATAAATTGTTTATTATGAATTCATAATTCTTTATTAAATTTCCAAAATAAATGTCATACAAAAGAGGAATAAACTTATTACATATCGGACGGTAGCTGTACCTCGAGTAAATGCCAGGTTCAACGAAAAATCACCACCTAATTCGCTAAACCTCCTTATTATATTGTACAAATTCGAAGCTGCATATTTGAACAAATTTAACGAAAAAAGTCAAGACTCATTTTTCAATAGAATTCTAATAGAATTCCAATAGTTTTTCTATCAGTTTTCCTCATACTCATGTAATGAGGAATACAAAAGAAGAATGAACTTATTACATATCGGACGGCAGATGTGCCTCGAACAAATGCGAGGTTCAACGAAAATTCACCACTTAATTCGACAAAGCTCCTCTATATTGTACCATGTCGAAATGGTCAATGTACAAAATTACGATTATTTAAAAATAAATGACATCAATTACGGTGATAATTAATACAACATACTGAGACTTAGTTATTGACATGACGATACAAATTTGTTTGCAGAAGTAAAACATCATGATACATTAAGTAGATAAAGGTATGTCAATTTGAGAGTGACACGAGTGATTATTGTACTTCGTGAAAAAAAAATATCACTTCAAGCCGAATGACTAATAATAATTAATTAATCACTCGCTATGACTCCCACATTGTCAACAGAATGTACAAAAAATTGTTTCATTATAAAACATGTTTTTGCCGGTAAATCGATTAAGTACATATTTAACGCTTGATTACGAGAATCAATAGTTTTAATTAATCTTTTTGTTGATGTATTCAAATGAATGCTGGGTATTTCTTCACAGTTATTGGAATTATATTAAACATTAAAATAACTAATGTCGGAAAATATTGTGCCACATTTTAGTCTGATTGTGCTTATTATCATTTTATCTTCATATCTGTAAATTTTCTGACTCGCGAAAAAAATATACTTGATTCGAGGATATTTTATACTCGAATGGGGGATGGGTCTTTCAATTCGAGGATGATTATTTCGTATTAAGACGGGTTGTACCAAGCGCTCTCAAGTGTAATATAAGGGCCAGACACTGAGTGTGAGAATATAAGGGTCAAAAAGTGAAGGTTAAAAAATGAGGGTCGGAATATTAAAGTCAAAAACTGAGGGCCTGAATGCAAAGGTGAAGGAATGAGGGTCAGAATGTTAGGGTTAAAAAAAGAGGGTCAGAATATTAGGATAAAAAAATTAGGGTCAGAATATAAAAGTAAAAAAGGGGGTGTCAGGCAATGAGGGTCATATAAGGGCTAAAAGCGGTGATCAAGCATAATATATGACTTATATTTAGACCCTCATTGCCTGACACCCACTTTTTTTACTTTTATATTCTGACCCTAATGTTTAGACCCTAATATTCTGACCCTCATTTTTTAACCTCCACTTTTTGACCCTTATATTACACTTCAGAGGGCTTGGAACAACCCGGCCTGATACAAAAGAATCGTCTTCGAATTGAAATACCGATCCCCTAATTGAGTATAAAATATACTTGATTCATCTCTTTTCTCCGTGCTCGAACAATCTCAGATAGAAATTTGGAAAATAATTTTGATAATTGCTAGTGCTTATCGAGGATTTGGGGGTGAATTTTACTTCTTATCAGCTGCCTCCGCACTATCTTTCTCAGTTTTCGTGTAGAGTATCTCTGCGTATTCTGTTTTGTCCTCACTGACGCGTCTGGGAGGTGTCACCTCACGCTGTGTTAGGTCCAATTCAGCGTAAACCAGACCCCCCTCGGCCGTTTGACTCTTCTGCGTCACATCGGCTGACTCCTGTGTCTGTACATCAACAGAATTCATTCATAAATTTAATATAAATTACGCAAACAGTGACATTGCAAAATAGTAACGCAAACGGCACCATTTTTCTGATAAAATGGGGCTGAAAAAAGGCTGTCGTGTGTGCTCATCGGTTTTTCCAATATTTCTATATATTTGCTTTTTCCTAGTTTTAAAAATTCACCGGTGATAGTAACAAGTTTATTAATTTATGGTAATTTCAAGCCGTCATCTCAGGAAATGATCCAACAAAAAATGGAAAAATTAATAAGAAAACGAGTTTATGTAAAAATTCAATTGCCCCAAAGAAATGATGTTTTTTATTTGATGTTCGATTAATTATGCATTGGAATGCAAATTGCATGATCCGAGGCCAATATTCAACGGTGTGGAAGATTGGGAAAAAAATAGGATTATAGAAGAAATGGTCGACTGACGTGCAGTTCAGAATTTAGATTATTGAAATCTGCGGATTTACCCCAGAAAATTTAAATGTTACAGCTTCGTAATGAGTTGAGCAAATCATTCATTCAATGTTAACTAATCGATCTGGGGAAAAATATATTTTGGATCTTATTAACAGTGCAGTTATCTATTCATCTATCTATCTCATTCTTTCTGGAGATATTTTTTGAATAATATCTTTTATAAATACCAAATAGTTTATTTATAAACTATTTCGATAGCATTTGCTACTCAACAATGAGTGTTTTTTAGGGATTCAACCTTTTTCGATCATCAAATTTGTCGATTAAATTGCGTCAGAAAAATTTGATGAAAATCATGAATATTCAGCGTCATTCAAATTACATTTTGCACAAAATTATCATTTTTCTAAACATTTTTGGTTTATAAACAAATCAGTTAAATTGTTTAAACTTTCGGAAACCTAATTTTTTTAGACATGAAATCGATTTCTGGTAAAATTCTGAATATGAATAAATTTATTATTATTCCAAATAAATGATTATTGTGGTGAAAAATTAATTGTTGATAAATTATTTATAGAAAATGCTCGTAATTTTCAAAAATTGCAATTTTTTAATTATTACATCAATCTTCCTCCAAAGTAAACCTNTTTTAGACATGAAATCGATTTCTGGTAAAATTCTGAATATGAATAAATTTATTATTATTCCAAATAAATGATTATTGTGGTGAAAAATTAATTGTTGATAAATTATTTATAGAAAATGCTCGTAATTTTCAAAAATTGCAATTTTTTAATTATTACATCAATCTTCCTCCAAAGTAAACCTCATTTTTTTCATATTTTTAAAATGTTTTCTAACGGTTCAATATCGAGATTCAAATTCAGTCCCGAAAAGTTTAAATAACACAAACATTGTCAAATGTCCGGATTACATTAATACAGATTTGCAAAGTGTATTAAAATTTGAAAAAATCCATAACCAGTCAGTATTATCTAAATTAACTTTCGCAAAATATTGATATTTTTTCAAACATTTCCCTCTTATGAATAAATAATAAAACTTATTTACAAAACGATGGATTATTTTTTATGAGGTATCAAAAAAATTCTTGCTTTTTTCACATCTAATGAAAAAAAATTCAGATTTTAATCTTTGATTACAATGGAAATGTTGATTTTCACATAAGACACTGGGTTAAATCCTCATTTTTAAACATTTCTTCTTTGAAAAACCAAAACAATAATTAAATTGAGAAAAAAATTAGAATTCCGAATCTAAACGAGTTTTCTGCAATTATTTTTTTACAGTTTTCAATAATCTTTGAATTTACCGTAAGGGTAGAGCTACTTTAAACGAATAACTCGAAAAAAATAAAAAATCAAGGAAGTTATCATTAAATACAATTTGACTACCTTTTCATCATCAACAGTGACAACAGTCCTCATAGTGTCAGTATCACTGCCAGCGACCTTATCCTTATTCCGTTTGAACAATTGCGAGAGCATAATCCTGGGTCTCCTGGGTCTCCCCGATGTCCCATCAGTCTCACTCCTCGAATACCGTCCAGCACTCTCGGTGTCGCTTCTAAGTTATGTCGATGTTAGTCATATTACCGATAAACCAATGCTCCAAGTGCATTATTCAAATTTACATATCGTTTTGATAGTATAATTAATCGTCATGGCTTAAACATTGCTTCAATTTCATATTTTGTTTTATTCAGCTGAGCCTCAAGCGCATGGTTTTCATGAATAATGGAAACACGGAAAAGGGGGATGAAAGATAGACAACTGTCGGGTGTATCGAATATCCGTGAAACAACACTGGGGGGTAGCCCGCTCAATACCCAAGCCAGTGTATTAACGTTGGGGTTAATTAACGTGACACTGGATATTCGGGAAGCTTCTAATTACTGATGCGAGAATCAATTTTTCATTCTTCCTGTCGTTATTTTTTTTTCTCCTGTGGTTCGGATGAAATCAATTGATTCATTAAATTTTTAATTTCGAGAGCGATGGTACATGACACTTGACGAGTTTAACGCATAATACTGACATCACATCAGAATAATCACGATTTCTTCTGATGTGATTCCCTCATTAAATTGCATTCTTCAAGCGAATATTTACAGTGTTTTTATTAAATAAGGGGTTTCATTGTTTAAAAAATTCCATTACTACTATGATTTTTTATTAAACGTATTTCCTTTGAGGTGTCATCCCGATACATTTAATTTTGCTTTACAATCACTCGTTTTCGAGAACGGTTATTCTGATGTTTTTTCCTCGTTAAATTGTATTTTTATAGGATTTTTTTTTCATTGGAAGAAAATTATTTTTGATGTTTTTAATAAGTAATGGGTTTTATTGTTTAGTTTGACTGTTTAATTACTGCTGTGATTTCTTAATAATTGATGTTAATTAGTTTTTTATTAGAAAAAATCAGCCGGAATTTCTTAAAACCCATTTGCTTCCAGGTGTCTTCCCGATAAATTTAATTCTCCTGTACAATCAGACTT
Source organism: Diachasma alloeum (assembly GCF_001412515.2). Lineage (NCBI taxonomy): Eukaryota > Metazoa > Arthropoda > Insecta > Hymenoptera > Braconidae > Diachasma > Diachasma alloeum. Next base: position 314,854 of record NW_021680365.1, read on the forward strand.
TCTTTCGAGAGCGGTTATTCTGATGTGATTTCTCCATTAAATAGTATTGTTGAAGGATTTTTTTTTTCATTGGAAGAAAATTATTTTCAATGTTTTTACTAAGTGATGGGTTTCATTGTTTAGTTTAATTGTTTAATTACTGCTATAATTTCTTAATAATTGATGATGATTAATTTTTTATTGGAAAAAATCCGTCGGAATTTCTTGAAAGGTATTTCCTTCAGACCGTCATTAAAATGTATTTTTAAAGGCAATTGTTTTCATTTTAAGAAAATTATTTTCAATGTTTTTATTAAATAATGAGTTTGATGATGTAAAAAATGCTAATTACTGCTACATTTCCGTATTAATTATTGATGTTAATTAATTTTAGATTAAAGTGCATTTCCTCCGATGTATCATCCCGATAATGAGTATTTATCTTGTTAAATTGTCTTTTCCAAGAAAATTTTTCTCATTGAAAAAAATTATTTTCAATCTTTTCATTAAATCATTGATCTGTACGTATAGATTGGGTCAGTTACGACACTATTTCTTATTAATATTCTGTTAACGATTATCGATATCAATTAGTTTATGATTTTGAAAAATCTATTTTAATTTCAAGAAATGCATTTCCTCTGTCGTGTCATCCTGATAAAGAAATTTTCCTCTACAATTAAACTTTCTAGTAACAATTGAGTTATCACGAATAAATGACATCTGGTAATTATGAAATTTTCCCTACAATTACCATTGAAACAACGTTTGTATTATTCCGTTTACTCAGTACCAAGCGTAATTAGTATTGTCTATACACATAATCCAACCCTCTAACCATTGTGCCTCAAGTTAATTTACGACGTTCGCGTGAATTAGCGTATGAATTATTTATTGGCGCTGTATAAACGTGGGATTGTCAGTGGAGCAATGCTACATACAAAGCAGAACAGCACAAATTTTTGCCTGGCAATCGGCGAAAGAAACGATAAATGATATTTGCGGTGTTTTTTACGCGAAGGCTGATGGTGGTTGGACTACAAGCAGATTCTATTTCAGCAGAAAAAATTCATAATACTTTCTTGCCTTTGCCCACTAGTGGCATCGCCTGTTTTCGGTTTGTGGAAGCGGAGGAGTCTAATGCTCGCTGCCGGATCTCCTATGTCTCTGGAAACCGACGTCTATATTTTTTTCTATTTTTTTTATTGAGGATGTAATGCGAAATTGGTTTGCGATTGGCTAAAAACTCCACTCAAACACACATTTTCCATTTCTACAACAATTATATATATTTTTCATTAAAAAAATTAATTTCAATTCTCAAAAACGAATTCCATCAACTCAAAAAAAAATCAGTTGTGAATATGACACGCATCACATCCTCAACGTAAAAACTAATTCAATGTTGCGCGTTAATGGTGCCTAGGGTATTCTGTTAATGCGTAATTAAATTAAAAATATATAAAACATGTGTTATTAGATTAATCTTGCACGAAATAGAATTCAAATAAAATCTTGTGCTCAATCAAACATTTAAATCGTTGGATACAAGCTGTGGTTGTTTTACTGCAGTTTTTTTTTGTGGAGGGCGGGAGGGAATGGGGCGGTTTCTGTGGAACCGATACTCACGATTCTCCTATATTCCTCGTGCTTGAGCCACCTGTAAAATAATGGAAATCAGAGTAACATTGAGGATCTCTCATTTTTTTATTTTCTCATTAAAAAAATTATTCAGTGGAATATTCTGGCTGGGGCTGGGTTATTTGGGTGTTGTTGAGTGTTCTTATGACTTCAGTGCATTCTAATCGTTTGGAATGTCAGTCGTGTGAATGATAATGAATGAGTAAATATATTCATTGTATTGAAAACAAATGTTTTTATTTCAAAAATCATATACCTATAATAAGTTTACAATGTAATATCGTAGCGATGAGTGAACTTATATTTAATACATTTGTTTTGTTTTCATCATTTTGTTTAAAATTCATTATATATTAATATTTCACTTTAAACCTTACAATTATTGATTTTAATTCATTTTTAAATTTCTGCCTATTGCAATTGTATCTACACGTACAGATACAAAATGTGGATTTTTAGTTTTTTTTTTCGATTTGTTTTAATTACTCGTTAATGTTTTAACTTTGTTCTCTCTTCATGATTAATTCTGAAGTTATTGGGATTCGGTATCATCTGTCTTTCATTCATATCTGTTAATTAAAAAAATTTGTTTTGCAAAAATTAAAGTCAGAGCCTCTGATACACATTTCAGGGCAATTATCAGACAAGTACCACCGAACGTTGCAAAATTTCAGACAGGAATCAATCAATATTGTGTTTACACATGAAAATGAAAACAAAACGTCGAGTTTCTCGAGTACATTTTAATCTCAATATTTTATCTGTGAATAATCATGAAAAAATACGTCGGAGAATTACGAATTAACAGCAACTTTCAAGTAATGAACCAGTAAATTTTTCCCTGTTACCAATGAATAATTAAATTTCAGTATTTCTAGACTTACTTTAACATAAATATATATCATATACTCCATTGTATGGCCAACGATCATGCTTCCTTCCTTCTTAATCTTTCATTTTGTTTTTTTAATCGTATTATTGATAATCCATCGAGTACGAGTTTCCTACCATCATCTTTTTTCATAAAACGTGTATTTATTTATTTATGTTTTTCGTTAGTTAAAGCGAGTCACTCCCCATACGTAAAACGATTAACTGAAGGATTATTCGAGTCACTTACACAATTTGGGTAAATAAACAGGTGTTATGTAAGCATGACCATCGAGAAACTTTAAGTAAAAAATACCATTATGGTTGGCTAAAACTAATCACTAATGTACGTAAATAATGAATATCAATTAATGAAAAAATACAGTAAATCATAAGTGGTATTAATATCGATAATGTACCATGATTGAATCTTTGTACATTAAACATGTTTCGAAATATTTCTTTTAATTCAATTTAGGATTACTTTGATCTTATTTATTAGTTATATTTATATTTAATATCCACTCCAACAAGCTGAGTAAGTCTGAATGTTTTACAGTGACAACGAATTTTAGGTGATTATCACTCCCAAAATGTTTGCATTTCAAAAATTCGGTGAGAGTTCGAATGTTTTTATTATTGTTTTGAATAAATTAGGGAAGTTCATCGTGGGAGAAAATCTTTTTCGTTTTTCGAGGAAAAAAAATTTGAAATATTATTATCTGTGATTTTTCCTTGGGAATCCGATTTTTGAGGTCAAATTCGTCTCCGACAGCCAAAAATCAACTTTAAAAAAATCCCCAACGTATTTTTTAAAATAGTTTTTTGAATATAATCACAAATTATATTCTCCGAAATTTTCTATATTTCACCATCACATAGAATGGTATAGAATAGTAATATAATTCTATATAATTTTTTTCTCGAGATTCCCCCGCATTTTTTATAAGTAAGGAGCGCAAATTTGTAATCATATTCAAAAAATAATTTTAAAAAATACTTTTGGGATTTTTGAGTAGACTTTTCGACTAAAAAAAATTCAACTCTCTAATTTCGAGTGGCCGGAGACAATTTAGACTGACAAAGCCTTTTTTCTCGCAAAACGAAAAAGTTATTTTCCCGGGGTGAATTTTTTCACTTTGGTTTTCTCACTTGTTATTTCACTTTTTCAATTGATTTTCGAAAATTGTAGAATTTTGTACGGCACAAGTGCAAGATCTGAATGAAGACATTTTGGGGTGAAAATTTGGAATATCATAAACTTCTGTCTGCACTTGGGTGCCTTTGGCAGTGATTCTCAACTGTTGTTTCAGTTACAATTAAAATTTTAATTCTTCGTTTCATTGGACCTGTACTATGATCAAGAGATCTATCTATCATGAATTATGTTTCTATTCTCTTTCATTCATTTAAAAATGCAGCTCGTCCCCTCAATTTTTTTTTTTTTCGTTAAGAAGTTTAACATCAATTCGGATATTGGAACATTGAAAAATTGTTTAGTGATTCTACAATTATGGACATAAACATTTTTACCAACGTGACTGTTCGCAAATCCTCGTAACCCGTTAATTTTCTTCAAGTTATTTTAATCATCGTTTCTCATCGCCCTGATTTGTACCAAAACCTTAATTTGCAAACAACGTTTATTTTAAAATTGCCAAATGACATTTCCCCTCTAATATCTTCACAATGGTAAATCATCGACGATTTATTCATTTACTTTTATAATATATGAAACATTTAAAACTCTCAAGGTGTTGACAATTATTCAATTCAATTCAACAGTTTAAATAATCGTCGTAATTTTCACATCTGTACTCTGTTGTATTTTCGTTCAATCAATATTTTTTCTCTGTTTAAATATGGAATAACGACAGGTCCTTGGGCAATTGGAATGCAAGGTATGAATGCCAGTAATAGATTGCAAGCCAAGTGCCTTCGACACATTTATAATTATCATACTTCATTCACTATTTTTATTCAATTTTTTTAATCATTTTTTTTTTCGTTTTTATCCATCGTACCACAGTATTTATAATATATTTATTTATATATATTTAATATATACAACACGCAGTTAATGGGGAATTTGACAGGACGAGTTAAGCAATCTTTCTTTAATTAAGGGGTGACGAATAGGTAAAAGAAGGAGCTCATGTCCGAGATCTAACGTGTATATTCCCTCCATTAAATTTCCGAGTTTTATGAATCACCTATTAATTAAATAAATTCATTTTGGAAAAATATTGCTGGTGAGGAACGACCATTTTAGCCTCCATTAATCGACTTCGAGTTGATGACAATTAAAAATACGTTTACAAAAGTACAAATGATGATTATTGTCGAAGTAATAAAGTGGAAATTTCTTAATATGATAAATTCGTAATGAATTGTCATCGAAAAATTGGCGTGTGTAAAAAATTCACTGATTAATTTATTACAATTGAGTCTTATTACTCCATTGATAACGGTAATTCATCATCATTTATGTTCATTAGAAGAATGAACGTGTTATGCTAATTATGACTTCCGTATTTGTTGGGATTGCGTGCATGTGTTATAACGAATATAACAGAGCAATCACAATAAAATTCAGGAGTTAACCACTGAGGGGGAGCGTAAGTGTATTAAAAATGAAAAATTCAACTCTACTTCGTTACGTTGTGGAATGTATTGTATTTTCGTCGACAAGTATCCTCAAGTACATTACAAAGACATACAAAATTTGTTCAATGATTTAAAAGGAAAAGGCCTGATATTTTTACCAGTCATAAGTGATTCAGCTATCAAAAATTCGGTAGAAAACGTATTACAAATGATACTACGAAACCATTACTTTTTTCATCACGAAAAATAAATATTAAACTATTTAAACACACGTTAAAGAATAAATGGTATATACTCCTAAGAAATAAAAATAAATCGCGACATTCGTCGGGAGATGGAGTAATTTAGTTAAGGCATAGTGCGAACTAAAGAGATTCAATTAAATTTCATCGAAATCTGGTGCCCAGAAACCCTTAAAACCTACAGTGAACAAAAAACTAAAGGCAAAAGTGAACATAAGACGAAGTGCTGGATAGAACGAATGGAAGGAATGTTCGAGAATTTCGTACTTGAAAACATCGAAATTCTCAGTGACATGTAACACTAGATCACACGGAGGCTCGGAGATGCCATTGGCAAGGGAAATTCAGTAGGAAACTAATAGTTAATAGCGATGGCTCAGATAAATCCAACACGTGTACATGCGTGAAAAAATTTAATTGAAAAAACGTCGTGTTTTCTTCGAGAAAATGTAGTCAATTTCTGTTAATGTCTGTAAAAATTCTATTGAAAAATTGTATGTGCTTTTTGCAATAATTTTATTAAAGATTAGGCAACTCTCTCGCGAGATTTTAAATAGATATTTGTTCAGAGGAAAACGTGTGGAGATGTTGGTTTTTAAACAACTCATTTTGTTGAGATTTTTTAGAAAAGAATTCTTGGGGATGAATTTTCCAAGTTTTTTTCTTGGATTTTATTATGGAAAAAAATGTCATGGTAAAGTTGAATAATCTTCGATAGAATTGACGAAAAAAATTGAAGTTTTCAATAGAATTCTGATAGAACTCCAATCCCTATTGGATGTCTACATCAATTCTATTAAAAAATTCTATTTTTTTAAATGTCAATTCAATAAAAAATTATGCAACTCTCCCATGTGTTTTTAGACAGATATGTGCTCATAAAAAAGTGTAAATATTTATTTTTCTATAAAACTCACGTTTTTTTCATTTTCCCTCTAAGAATTTTTGTTTATAAATTTTCCAAATTTTTCTTCTTGAATTTTATAACGATAAAAAAATTGAAATACTATATAAAAACCATCAAATATCTCTCAACAAAATACCACGTTAAAGTTGTATAATAATCAAGATAATTCAATAGCGAGACGGTAAAACGATTCAAGTCGACGTGGCTCTCAGCTTTGTTTTCGAGGAATATCTCCGAAAATACGGGAGATAGAGAAATTTTTGTAATAACCTTTTTTGTAGACCTCAATCCGCTCTACAAAAAATGTAATGACAAAAATTTTCCTATCTGCCTTAGATCCAGAGATATCCATTGAAAACTGCCCAATAGTGAACATCTTAAACCGTTTTACCACTTCACCCCTGGATTCCCTGAAAAACAAATGGAATTTTTCAATAAAACTCCACTCCCTTTATCAACTAAACTTTTTCACACCTGCAAGTAAGAACAGCTGCCACATTAGCCTCACAATTGAATAAAAAAAGTATTTGATTACTCTTTAAACTGCAGTAACTCCTGATTAACATGTCTGACCATACCGAGTATCTATCTACTGCTCGATTACCATCCTCCCAGTGTACATTCTTCCATTATCCTACTGGCCACCCTGCACCCCTGATCCTTCATCACCGAATCAGCCAGTGCACGATGGCATCATTAAACCTATCATAATTCTCTAGTCTCCGGAGTCGTCTCAATTGGAAAAAAAAAGTGAGAATGATCTTCAGCGCACTCCGTTGCTAATAAAAATTGCTCAGTGGCGAGTGCGATGACAGTGAGGGGCTGGGAACTCTTTCAAATTTATAGTTTTAATCATTTACACTGGTGTGTCTGTCTTCTCGTCCTTCCTCTGTACATCCTTAATGTCGTTGCGTCCGTTGACGTATTCGGTGCTCGCGTGGATGGGATTCTCCTGGCCGTGGGGTATTTTCTCATCGATAATGTGCGGATCCTCGTGCTCATCATCGTCGTCACCTGGTGTTATGTGGGCTTCACTTCCTGCACCCGCTCCACCTGCAGCCTCCTCGTCACCGCGACGTCTCGCTGCAACAAGCAACGCCACCATCGGTCAAGGCAAATGCGTGTGTCAAGTGATAATTGCGTGAATTTGTGGTTTTATCCATTTTTTTTCTAGTTTTTCTCTACTTTTTCGTGATTTTGCTGGTGTGGAAGTCGTTGTGAGCGTGATGCAGTCGGAGGTTTCATGCGAAATGTTAATATGGGGGAGCGTGGGGCAAAATGGATACGTTTGATGTTTTTTTTATGTTTGTAAGGCTGGAAATTTAGCACAGAGGGAGAGGGAAGCGGGAAATTTGGTGGGAACTTCAATGAATTTTTGACTTTTTGAGAAATTGCGAAGTGTCCATTCTGCCCCAGTCATTTCTACTTGAAGGACAATTGTGAGCAGGTAGTTTTGATGATTTTGAGTGGTTTTCGTGTGGCTGTGGGTTATATTCGATTTTTCTAGCTTACGACAATTATAAAAATACACTGTTGGAGAAGTTTGGATGCAATTCCCATGCACTGAAATTTCAAGGAATTTCGCCGTTGATAATTGGAGATTTTATGGAAAAATCTGGGTATTGTAAGTCCTGGTGCAATTTCGTGCTAAATATTCAGGTTCTGATTCAAAATTTAAGTAGGTTGGGAATTTTCGTCTTCCTGTGCCTCAAAAATTCTGGATTCCCTTGAATTTTCAGTAAAATCAGGAATTTCATAATTTTTCCCACCCCAAATCGAGTTTAATGTCACTCTATTGAAACTGACTAGACAACAATCCATGAAATTTCAATTTTTTTTTCTAACAGTGTATCCAACAGTGATGAACATCGATACTGGTAAGCGATGGAAGAGTATTCACATGCTCGAGCTGCAACTGATTCATGAAAATGCATTTCGTGAAAGGCATTTTCGCGAATAATTTATACAAACGGAATGCGATGAGTGGATTTTTATCATGATACCGATGAATTTCATCGTCTGAGAACTCAACCACACTTGCCTTCGCCGATCGTTAAGGGTTGCTTGTCACATTTATTAATTTTGAAACACAACGAATAACAACAGCTCGTGGTGGATTCTTCGGCTATTCCTCATACGATTCCTCCTTTAATGAAAGTCTAGTCTAGGGAAAGCGGGGACTGCTCGATGCATGCAACAATGTTTCCATGCGGGTCGATAAATTTGAATCTAAAGTTCTATTTCTTTAGTGTAGATAGCACTGGAAGGAATACTAGTCTCCATGCAGGGTGGGGAATGACATGGAAATTATTAAAATTGTCGGGTCTGGAAACTAATGAAATTATGAATGTCAACGAATTAATTAATGCTTTTCAAAATGATGATTACGCCAGAGTTTCGAATGAATACTTTTAATATTTATCCAAAACTCTTTGCAATTGATTTTTTTTTTCATGAAAAAAATATTATCAAGGGGCGGGTCACCCCGGGAAGAGAACTTTTTCGTTTTTCGAGGAAAAAATTTTGAAAGCACTATTTTTTGTGCTTTATACAGGATTTTTCTTCAGGAATTAAAATTAGAGCTGTTAATTTTTCGTAACTGAAAATTCAAGTTGGTAAAAATCCCCAACGTATGAATTTTTAAATAGTTTTTTGGATATAATTACCAAATTTCGCTTCTTGATTATCAAAAATGGAAGAGGAGATGCATTTTAAAGTAAATTTGGCAACCGAAAAGTAAAATTTAATGGGTCAACTTTATTTTAAAAATTTTGTATGAATGTCAATTAGAATGAGTGATTTTCCGTAAAAATGACGGATAAGTAATGGAAATAGTACACAAAAATGGACCAATTCGGATTTTAGAGAGGAATTATATTCTAGTGATATCTGGATTACTGAGGGGCCCTCTTAACTACAGCACCGAGGAGGGATTACTGTTAATTATTATTACTAATAATCCCTCCTCGGTAAATGCATGAGAACCATTAAATACGAAGTTGACGTTCATAAATAAAGTATATAATAACATTTGAACAAGAGAAAACTGCTTGAGATATCGATAAAAATTTCCGAAAAAGGTGTAAATTAAAGAATGCATTTTCTCCCCCATTTTTTATTTAGAATTAAGGAGCAAAAATTGGTGATCGCATTAAAAAAACTATTTCTAGAGTTTAAAATGAAAAATCATAAAATTTTTAACAGCGACTGATGTACGCGAATTTTGCAAATATGTTGTTATTGAAAAATCGGTTGATTTCTGGAATGTTCAGTGAAGTTGCAGTGGATTGTAAAAATTCAGGCAATTATTGTTCTTATTCTCAATCTATTGAGGAATTGAATTAGATGTGATGTTTACTTCTCACGATGGATTTGAGAATTCAAGCTGTCATTAAAATTCATCGAAATTCCGATGAATAAAAAATTTCATGAACGATTTAATATTGATTTGAATTTACGTTCACAACAGTGACAATTCAAATTCAATTGTTATTAAAATATTTTAAAAATGTAATCGTGTGGCATTTCTAACGTTGAATTTTCGGTTATGAAGAATTCAAATCTCCAACTTCCAGCGACGAGAGACCAATTTAATCATTTTGATTTTCAAAACTTTGTCCTCGAAAAACAGAAAAAGTTTTTTTCCCGGGGCCCATCCCCCTCAATTATAATTAGGAAATCATTAGTCTCTTTATGAACATGAAAATGACTGAGGGATTTCCGTGATAAAATATAAATTTCCAGGGAATGAATGACGAACTTTGTGATGTGAGTGACGCAATGGGTATCTTTTCATCTTCGTCTGTCGAGGCTGACTTACCCCTGGACAGTTTCATGCCTAGAGTACGGATACGCATGGTTTATGGTGTCGTGTCTCCGTAATCTTTACTTGGCCCGACTTGCATGCTGTCCTATTTTCGTTGTAGCCGCACAACATACAAGACAGTATTTGTTTTTTTTTGTTCACACATGACTTACCAAAATAATGATGACCGTTAATTTTTTTTCTCATTTCTGGTAATCAACGCGATTTTTTTTGAGGGAGTGCTTGGATTTTTTTACTGCTGTGGGGGATTTTACATGTGGATGTTTTGATTTTTTTTGTGGGAATTGGCTCGACTGACTTTTCCAAACGTATTTTTTTAGAGGCAGGATAATGCTCGGGGGATCGTTCTGGGGTAACTGTTGGGGGATAATTGGAAGGGATTTTTTCTCTCTTTTCGGTTTTAAATGAAATTAAAAATATTTTTAATTATTATTGTTGTGATGAGACTCACCTGCGAAGCACCAACGACCAGTCGCGCGGGCAAAAATAATGAGGGAAATGAGAAGGAGGAGCACCAAAATTCCGACGACGATTCCAATTATGAAGCCCGCGTCGAGATCAAAACCTGGGGGAAATAATGATACGTCAGATATTTGAGGGAAATATTAATGTGGATGAATAAACATCGAATGGAATTTTGTGATGGATATGAATCTTCGAGATGATTATACAGACAAAAAGCAACACGACCGATGAGAATCATAAGTCCCAATTTATCAGCTGTTAAATTTTCATACTACAATAAATGATTTGTTCATGTCCTAATTCCTATGCTGACTGATTACAATTCAATTCCTTCTAGAACACACTTTAGAGTGTGAACTTCTGGAATTCAATATTTGTTGATACTCTGGTAAAAGTGCGTGCCCACACGGTTATCAATTTTTAGTTAGTTTACACGCTAATTCAATTAATCTGTTGTTCATCTCATCAATATAATTCCGTGCTTAGAATATTGTCATCTCGTGTTTTCAGCACCAAATTAAAAATTAAAACTTGATTTGGAATATTGAGTCACAGCTTCTTTTTATTCACATCAGAAATTTTGTATTTGGATAATAATATTATTTGTTCAAAGTGAAAAAATCGATCATCATTTTCACTTTATTGCATTCAGATTCTCCTATCCTTAACGTCAAAAATGTGAGATAATCTCATAATTCTAGCTATTAATTCTAATCGACTTTGTTCGAAGAAAACCTTAGTAAACGCAATATTAAGAAACTAGAATTATTCTATTTTCCTCTGACCTAAATGATTTGGACAATTATGATTCGTTTATTCATGTTTCATAGAATGATATTCAATTCTCTTTTGTTTGTTAGGGGGGCTTCATGAACATGAGACGCAAGACGATTGTACTCATGAAAACCGCCTTATTTTCTCCATTCGTTCGAGTTCTCATTTTCGATTTGAGATATTGATTTTTTTGGAAAGGAAAGTGTTCGATAAAAACACTATTTTCTAAATTGTTTTCACTTCATTCTTTTTGGATAGAGAACATTCCAATAAAATATAGTGTACAGAAAAATCAAATTCTATTGATTTCTCTCCTAAATTTTCATTCAGTAAACATTTCTCTTGAAGAAATCGCGCTGAAAAACTGAAAGAATTTTCTAACGGATTTGCTAAGTTTTTCGATGAAATATTTTCGTGCTTGTATTTCATGAAATGAAAATATTATTATGAAATGAAATCTGAAGTGGAACAACCTCATAATCAAAATCCACATTTTCTATTTTAATTTCTTTTTTACATCGAAAATGAATGATTTTAGGGAAAAATCTCAAATAACATTTTTTGTAGAAAATTCTCTGCTCTACAAAAAAATTGTTATGACTATTCCCCCTAGAATAAAGCGCTTGTATGATACAGCCAATTAACAAAAATATAAAATTTTTAATTTCATCTCAACAGATTTATAAATAAAAAAAAACAGATAAAATCCATTTGGATTTGTCCACTTCCACTGCAATTTTATCACAACCGAAGGCGATTAAAATTCCCATAAATGTTAATACCAATAATATCTACCATATAAGCGATGAATTCACTAAAGCCATTGAAACTTTTTCATCTGAATAATTTCATCGTATCAACTTTTTTTTTCTGTTAAAACTGAGATGCAGATTCTCATCGAGTTTTCTGAATGACAAGTAACTTTTTAATGAGTTTATTCTCCATTTTCCCTTTTCATCTTTTCAGGGATTCTGTCCGCAGTATCCGATTATGGGTATGAGGGCACAGTAATAATACCAGGATTTTACCCCTGAGCCACTGAATTTTGGAATAATTCCCCTCTGATATCATTGGGGGATTGCAGAACTTGAATTATGGAATGACGAATATTTAAATGAGATTTTGCATATTGTGAATGTCATACACTGTGCACTCAATCCCATATCACGTGCTTAGAACCAAAAGGTCGTGGGTCCTACACTGTTAGAATAAAATTGATATATCATGAACAAGCTCTAAAAAACTTCCAAATTCACGGAAAATTCAATGGAATTACAATTTTTTTTCTTCAAGAATTCTGCAATTTACTTGAATTTCTCTCATTTAAATTAATTTCCATAGAATAAGGGAATAAAAACTTCTCTTTCACTGATTTTTCCATAAAATTTTCAATTTTCAATAAAGAAATTCGCCGAATTGGTAATCTGATAATGATTTCAAAGAAGTGCACCTGTAATTTCAGCCGAAAATTTTCAAACAGTGTAGGGAACATTTGGTTTTACGCACAATTAATCTTTTATTCCATTCTACTATTTCTCTGATTTGAAATATTAAAAAAAGAACATTTACCTAGTGCGTGCGAAATGTCGGAGAGCTTACCATAGAGGTGTACGAGCGCTCCTGCGTGAGAGCATGCGGTGAAGATATTTAGCCGTTAGACAATTTAACAAAAATGAAAATTCGTGACGTCACGTGATCACTGAGTTAATGCTGATATAGCGTGTTGATGGTGATGGAGTAGTTTGTGAATGAAAAATATTCGCTAGTGTACGTGTTTTTATGGTAATTTTACAAAGCACTTCACACAGATTTCTGATGAATTTGTACAAAAAAAGTGGATAAATTACCTTCGGGTTCAGGCGATGTGGAGAGTCGGAAGTGGTATTTTGTTGTGCCTTCGGGATTTCGTGCTTCCAGAACGTAAAATTTCTCGGTGTCGGTCTTTTGGACACTGTCGATTTTCAACTCCACATACCACTGTCCTGGTTTCTGCAAATATATAAAAACAATTGATCAATGAAATGTCAAATATGGAATTAAAAATTTTTTTTTCACTTGATTATATCTTAGCAAGTGAATAATGGCATTTTTTAAAAATAAAATGGGTACAGTTATTGTTTCGAGTGGGTTCTCTTTTTGTAAATTCTTCTTTCACTATTCTCTTCTTCTCTTTTTTCATGTCATAGTACTATCATCAGTTTGAATGTCATCAAAATTCTGCGTATTATTTCGTTCTGTCAAATAATTCTACATTGAGACCCTCTCAAGGCTCGAATTCGTTTTCAGTCCGGGTTTGAAGTTAGTCGGGACCATGAATCAATATGAATAAGTATTCAACATAATAGACTAGTACCTGAGTTTAACAGAGATAGAGATTTTGATATAAAAAGCTCATGACGGTATTGTGTAACTTGATAAGCAATGATGCTGTTCTCATTATTTTTCAACTTGATTAAGAAGGCATTGGAATATATTGTTCAAGCCCTGATTTAATTGCTATTACTGATGATTCTTTCAGGAATCATGAAAAAACCGATTTTCTCTTTCAAATCGCATAAACAATGTGCTGTAACTCAACAACGAATTGTGCGACCCCCATCGTATTCTGATATAATCAAGAGGGTATTGTTATCAATTTTTGAGTCATAACTAATTCCATTTTAATGACAATTTTTTGAGTGATCGTTGAAAAATCAATTTTGGAAAAATATCCATTTCTTCGAATCCATATGAAAAACTGAATTTGAATTGGTGTCAATGAATAGAGCTTACTAAACTCTATAAAAAATGAAGAAAAAAAGATACATAACACAAAAACTTAAATTTGCGCCATTCGGAAGCCCAAACTAGTGGCTTTAAGAGAAAATGTCAAAGAACTTTTTTTTGGGAAATTTCCTTATCTTTAAAATTTCCTTTTTGACATTTTGCTCTAAACCCCATTGATTAAGACATAATGGCACTTTTAAAAGTTCGGTCGAAAAACGTTTTTAACAAAAAGTGTTTCTAACAAGCACGAAGAAATTAATGAATACTCAATACTATTCATCATTGTTTTTCTCTCTGTACTTGGCAAAAGTGAAAATTTCATTATCCACCCTCACTTCAACCTTCCAAATCTCCAGATGTACAAAACTAAAACGACATTGAATTGAATGCACCAAAGACTCCACTCCAGTTTAAATTCGGCCTTTTCCCCAGTCAAAGGACTTCCAACAAAACTCAAATTACAACGATTCACTTGTGCCCCAGCACAAAGTCCCCCTAAATTGAGGACTCCAAGCTGGATGCACTCCAGAGCCAAGGAATTATTGCATTTTGCGTTTGTTTCCCTTCTACAACTGTTACCGAATACCGTAAGAGATAAATTTCTCTATTAAATTGCCCCCAGGAATACGTAATTTCCTTCGGGAATCGCGAATTAGCCCGCTGCATGCATTTACCGTTTCCCTTGCTGTTGTGGTCTGCAGACGTTGACTTTGATCAGTTCTTCCTTCGGTTATTTCTTCATCACCCACTTTCCAGACGAAATTGGGCTTTGGATTTGCGTAAACTGTTGCGTTTATGATCCCTGGGCGGCCGATTACGTAGCCGAAACGTTCGATTGTTGGCTGCTCCTGGGGTGGGACTGAAATTGTTGAAAAAATAGTGACGATAATTTTAATTTTCATCAGGAAAAGACTTTTCGGGAATTTTGTATAATTTGTGATTATAACTTTGTTATATTTCTTCTTATACACTGTGAGATAAAAATAAAAGGAGATTTATAGGGGAAAAAATCATGGAATTAAGGATTTCCCTGAAAATTCGATGGAATTCTAAATTTTGTTGACAGTAGGAAGATGAGATTTTCCAAATTCACTTGAATTGGCCTGATTTCTATCAATTTTCGAGGAATAATTGAAATAAAGTTTAGTTTCCATTGATTTTGGCATGAAATATTGATTTTTGAGTAACAAAATTCCTTCAAATTTCATCCAAAAATCGTTAGCGGTGTATTGATAAGATATTTTCATGATGTAAAATCAATATCTAATGTTAAATCACTTGAATTTTCAAAAAATGGAAAATTCAGATTTTATTTAACTGAGTTTTGCTAAATTCTGTCAATTTTCGAGAAATAATTGAGTTAAAATTCTCTGTTTCCATTGACTTTTGATTTTTTAATGATGGAATTCCCTTAAGTTTCACCAGACATTTCAGCCAAAAAAATTTATGTATTGATAAAATAGTTGATGATTAAAATAAAAATCTAATATTAATTGATCAATTAATAACTGAATCATTGTAAACACTAAAATAAAATATTGCAATAGTTTTCGATCAGACGGTCAATCACGAAGAATATATTCAATTGATCTACTTACACAAAACTTGCAGTTGCCTGTGAACTTCCATAGGTTTATCCAAGGCAATGTGGTCAGCCACACACCGAACGTATTTTCCATTATCACTCCAATCAAGGATGCGAGTTGCATTAACCACGGACATCGAGTCCTCATTTGTGTTGTAACCGAAACGTGAATTGTCTCGTGAGAGTGTCTCATTGTCTGGAAGGAAATCGGATTGAATTAGACGCTTGACGTCTTGAAATTAAACTTTCGGTGTGACTGCTTGACTGAAGTGTGGAACTTACCGAGGAAGAGGCTGACGGTGGCACTGGGTCGTCCAGCCAGGGCGCTGCAGCTCATTTCAATTCTGTCTCCCTTCTTGTATCTCTCGCCTGGTGCCTGACTCAGGATGAGCTCCGGCCTGTTTGGCGGTGGCTCTGCAAAGTTCATTCGAACATTTATGCATTCATTAAAATAATACGAGGGTTTGGGGTTTCTCGGGGAGTTTGGAAATGTATTGTTACTTTGAATGATGATAAACTTCTTGTGCGTGAATTGTCAATGAGGAATCTGTGCGAGGGAATTAATTAATTAGTTAAGTAAACTTATTCTTTAAGGGAATTTTTTCTAAAATGGGTTTACTTTCTGAGAAAAAATTTCACGTGATTGCGGACAGAGAAAAAACGATCGTATGTCGCAAAAATAATTTATTGCAGAAGATGATTTTTTTTTAAATCGTTTCTCAACAATTTGTGCAAGCGATTTGGCCAGAAATTTTTTTTTCGACAAAAATTGCACTTATCCTAGTTCACCATTTCACGACAGAGATAATATTGATAAAACGACAAAAAAAGAGATTAAATTTGACTCAAGAACTTAGTTTTTTGTGATATTGCGTCATTTTTCTCTGAATAATAATTAGTGAATTTGGGGGATAATGTAATACTTTTGTTTAAAAATGCTTTTTGGCGGATCACAAACAAGAATATAAAATTTCACGTTTCAGATCGGCAACATGTGTATTAAAACTGTAATTATCTTTTAATTAATGGGATTTAGAGCAAAATGTCAGAAGAAACTTTTTAATTCCGAAAAAATTTCCTACAAAAAAGTCTTTTGTCATTTTCTCCGAAATCCACTAGTTTTCAAGAGATCATTGATTAAAGAAAAATATGTCCAAGTCATCAACACTTCACGGAATTTTTATTCCAAGCGATGTGGTCTCAAGAGATCATAGATTCGGCTCAAGAAATTATTTTTGTTATATTACGTCGTATTTCTCTGAATTTGGGGAATAATGTAATAGATACTGTTATTTAAAAATGATTTTTGACGGATCACAAACAAGAATATAAAATTTCACGTTTCACATCGGCAACATGTGTATTAAAACTGTAATTATCTCTTAATTAATGGAGTTTAGAGCAAAATGTCAAAAGAAACTTTTTAATGCTGAAAAAATTTCCTACAAAAAAGTCTTTTGTCATTTTCTCCGAAATTCACTAGTTTTAAAGAGATCATCGATTTCAGAAAAATATGTTCAAGTCATCAAAACTGCACGGAATTTTTATTCCAAGCGATGTGGTCTCAAGAGATCATAGATTCGGCTCAAGAAATTATTTTTGTGATATTACGTCGTATTCCTCTGAATTTGGGGAATAATGTAATAGATACTTTTATTTAAAAATGATTTTTGACGGATCACAAACAAGAATATAAAATTTCACGTTTCACATCGGCAACATGTGTATTAAAACTGTAATTATCTCTTAATTAATGGGGTTTAGAGCAAAATGTCAGAAGAAACTTTTTAATGCTGAAAAAATTTCCTACAAAAAAGTCTTTTGTCATTTTCTCCTACATCCACTAGTTTTCAAGAGATCATCGATTGAAGAAAAATATGTTCAAGTCATCAATACCTCACAGAATTCTTGTTCCAAACGATAATATATTCGGCTCAAGAAATTATTTTTGTGACATTACATTTTATTTTCTCTCGCAATCAGTATGATTTTTATTTTTCACGAAATTGGTGCATAAAAATCCGGAGAATGTCAATAAAATACTTACTGGCAACGATGATCTTGAGTGTTCCAATGGTCTCACTCCTACTTTCCGCAGGATGAAGTGCACATTTGAAGTCCCCATGATAACTATCCTTGACATGGTCAATGGTGACACCACACTCTCCACTCTGGAGTCCTGCTCCATAGTAGCTGATGCCGTCGTCCGACGGTTGATTTGGCTTCAGCACAATGGGCGGTAGGCCAGGTATCTCCACCCTGCATCCCGCCAGAGGCATCCCGATTCTGCACTTCACCTTCAGTGGATCGCCAACTTTCACGACTGCCTTCTCCTTGGGCTCTACCTCTACCAGTGGAGTATTGTATCCTGCGAAAAATAAAAAAAATCACAATCAGGGGTGATTTCTTCGCTGATCCATCAATTGTGTCATGTTAACAATCGTCAATCCATCAGAAGAGCGATAAATTTTGGACGGAGTGGTAAAGCCCACCGATTCGTCATACTCGGCTGCACCTGTGTCAATTACTAGTTTTCTAGGGAAGATGGGGAAAATTGATTGGAGTGTCTCAGCGAGTGATCGCGGGGGGAATTAGTGGATCAATTGTGTCGGGAAAATTGAACTTTTCGCTTTTTCAGGAGCTGATCATACCAAATTAAGGGAGTAGTTATATAAAATTGAATGTTTTTCAGAGAGAAAATTTTTCTCCAATTCCCCAATTCCCGAAAGTTATTAATTGGATTTTAATTCTCGATTTTTATATTTCAGTTCCGATTTTCGACTGCAAAAGTAGAAAAGCATTTCACTGGAGAAAAAATACCCAAAGTACCAAACCACGCGGAACTGTCATTTTATTTAAAAAAATCAAGAATCAAGAATAAATTCACCCAAATTTCGCTGATGCCTATTAATTTCCAAGGGATAATTCAATCTAGATATAAAGTTTTCATTGAATTTCTCAAAATCCTTGAAGTTTCAGTTGAACTATAATGTAATCAAAATTTCCAAGCAGTGTACGGAAAATTTGCGCCAAAAATTTCAACGGTGTATCACAAATCTCTTCTTCCCCCAAAAGTACACCTAACAACACCGAAATCCGTCTGAATCCATGTAAATACAAGATAAATCACCCGAGATTTCCCTCACCCGACCGACAGGTGGTGCAAGATTTTTCAATAAAAATGAAAAAGCCATGATGCAATGAAGAAAAACCCCGATGGATTTTCCCGTCTTGAGAGGGAACTCGTGTTTTCTCGTTTCACGAAAATGAAATGATGCACCTACTTCTGGGCGTGAGATTTACGACACGTAAAAACGTAAGGGAGTTGGTTTATTAAAGCTCCGTGAGCACCCAGAACGTACTCCAGAGTCACGTGAGACATCACTGAATAAATATATAGGTGGGAAGTGGGCGTTATTCCGTACGACAGTTGGAGGCGTTGGTCTTACCGGAGGCCTTTGCTAGCACAAACTCTCGTATTGCTTTCTCTCTTTCTCTGTTGTTCTTCTTTCTTGGTCTATTGCACAAGGCCATTGGGACTGGGCGTAACGAGGGCATATTGCACATGGGGATGGAGGAGAAACTCGGGGAACAACTGTCGTTGTACTCGAGAATAATTACCCTATGCGGAGAGAAGAGTTTGAAAAAAAAATACTGAAAAATTCAGGTAATCGTGGAATTAAATTATCGAACGGAAAAATTTTTCCAGTGGAGTAATGAACATTCATGTTTAATTATCGATAATTGAATTGTTTTGCTATACTGTAAAACAATTGGGAAATCGCCCTTGTATTTAATAATTGTAATTAGCAATATCCTTCCTAATGGTTATTTTGTACATAATTTCCTGCTATCATGTGTAATTCATTGTTTATTTCATTTTATTAAATTGAATAATATTTCTTTTCAACTAATTTTGCCAGATTTTCAAAAAAATTCGAAGATTGAAAAAACTCATGGATGAATTAAATTTTACGAACGATTCAATTCCATGCGTTCATTAGCGAACAATTGGAGAAAACCTTTGGAAGGTTACAAAGCTTCCATTCGGAAGCAATAGCGTCCTCAAGACGTCTCAAATTAAGGCATTAGGCACAAATATGTGTCTTATCGACTAATTAAAACGCCGCATCAAGATGGTATTTATTTATCTATCTCATAATTCCCGTGCACAACCGTCTAGATCATTTTAAATAATGCTGAACCGTATTGTCGGTCAACAATTACAAAAAAAAGAGCCACCGTTCTAATTATTTCCCCAACTGCACATCAAAGTGGCAGTAAATGACACGATCAACGGACGAATCCCAGTCCCATGTTCATCGGTAATAATTATTTATAACGAGAATGGAATCAAACACCTCCCCCACATCGTCCTAGATCGCCATTTGTTCGTTAAAACCAATTCGTGATTTATGCAGTACCGTAACATCGAGTTCTGGCACGGTATCATGTTATTCGGGCGGTGGGCTCCGCAGGGACGGCGATTTGGGGCCGAGGGAAATTTTTCGTTGATTCAACAAATTGCTATTCACCTCTCTTTCACCCTTAAACGATCCCCTCGCACCCTCTCTTTTCCCCTAATTACACGGTTCCAGCGGCAATGCCGGGCGAAAACAAGGTCGTTGTAACGCTATTATTCTCCTGGGTGCTGTAATATAATTCAATTGAGATGAGGCTTGGAGAGTAAACGTTAATTAACCTCAATACTTCTTTTACGCGGGAGGTATTTTTTTTCATTTCGCGTTTTCAATGATTGTTTGGGAATATTGTAATATAATCTATTATTTCACTAGGGCCGTGTTGATTCCTTTTTAATTAATTGTTTATAATCATTCTCACTGCAGAAAGCAATACGACCGATGAGAATCATATGTCCCAATTTAGCAGCTGTTAAATTTTCATATTACAATAAATCATTTGCTCGTGTTCTCATTCCTATGCTCACTGAATAAGATTTTAATCATAATACAATCCAATTNTAGAGTGTGAATTTCTGGAATTCAATGTTTGTTGATACTCTGGTAAAAGTGCGTGCCCACACTGTTATCAATTTTTAGTTAGTTCACACGGTAATTCAATTAATCTGTTGTTCATCTCATCAACATAATTCCGTGCTTAGAATATTGTCATCTCGTGTTATCAGCACCAAATTAAAAATTAAAACTTCATTTCGAATATTGAGTCACAGCTTCTTTTTATTCATATCAGAAATTTTGTATTTGGATATTAATGTTATTTGTTCAAAGTGAAAAAATCGGTCATCATTTTCACTATATTGCATTCAGATTCTCCTATCCTTAACGTAAAAAATGTGAGATAATCTCATAATTCTAGCTATTAATTCTAATCAACTTTGTTCGAAGAAAACCTTACAAAACGCAATATTAAGAAAGAAGAATTATTCTATTTTCCTCTGACCTAAATGATTTGGCCAATTATGATTCGTTTATTCATGTTTCAGAGAATGGTATTCAATTCTCTTTTGCGAGTCGGAAGTTGATAATTCACATTTATGTTGTAAAAGTGCCTTCAGGACGTCTCAATTTAATTTTCTTCATCGGCTAACCTCGTGATGACAGAAATTTCGAATGTCTTGAAATAAATTTCAACGTTTTAATTTGAAAAACAGATTTTTCCAGTGCCCTGAATATCCGAATATTTCGCATTATTTTATCATTGCTTCAATGCTATTGTTATAAAAATATTTGAAAAAAGTGTTGATCTGCATTCAAGAATATTTTTTTTATACCTGTACTGTTATTTTCATCTCCACCAACAATCGATATGTCTACTAGACAGCAACGAGCAAGACTTATTCCATGTAAAATCAATTTTGCATAACCCAATTTGAATGTCATCTTCGGTGAGGAAAACCGTTTACGGCAGAAGCCGAGAGGCGCAAAGGCACTTACATCCCGTCAACGTTCCTCTCCCGATGCCTGGTCTCGCTTAAAAGGCGCGGCCTCTCTCGACACCGTGAAAATCCAATGAACTATTTTCTGGTTTTAGATAATAATGTGTTACATTAATTTTTTAAAGCGATTCTAAGGAGACGAGGATCATCGAGAGCTGGATATTTTATCCCTATTGAATATGATTCGGGGGAAAATGTATGGGTGATCGGGGGGGCATGGCAAAATTGAATTGGAAATATATATTCGTAGTCCTCTCGATCAGACGCGGGATTATCGAGTTAGCCTGGAGAAGGCGCTGGGCCAAAACGATTCACGTAAATCACAGCGATAGGATATAAACGGATGAATCTTAAGAAATTATGTTCTTTATTTTTCAGAATTTTTTGTTGAGAGAATACTTCTGTCGGGAGTATTAAGGTTTTTATGGCGGGGTGGGCAAACAACTCTCCTAGGCCACTGGGATTATTTTTTCATGCTTTTCAATGAAAACTCCACTCAAATGCGAAGTTTCAGGAAAATTACGGCTTTTGTCGATTTTTATTTTTTTTTAAATTCCGCTAAGATCCCGTGTTAAGGATGTTTAGCCCAAAACTCGCATTATTCACCATAATTTTGATATTGCCTCATATGTCAGGTTCATATTTGAGCCGCACGTTAGTAATAATCTTAGTCCTTCCATCGCGGCATTCTAGTGAGAAATTAATTTCTGAAAATCACTTCCCTCTGCCTAAGCATACTGTTACTTCTTGTAACATTATGCTTAGGGAAAAAACGTGACCGTGTGAACTTTGATCGAGATGTTGCATGGGTTGGACACTCAAGATATTCCCGAGTCGAGGATTTGGTTCTGATTGGACGTACGCAGGTCTTTCAAGATCTCTCCAGACCTAGATGGACCTGGTAAGTCCTAATCAGTTCTGCTACGTACTTTTCCAGAGACCTTTCGAATCCTCAGTTATTTTCGGTCCTGAGAAGTCCTCCTCTATGCTACCGAGACCGCGGGATTTTACGAGCGGGTGAAGGGGAAGGCATGTATGCGGAGGGTTGAAATTTGTAGCCAACGAGGAGACAGGGTTGCAGAATATATTTTAGCCAACCTCATCTCCCCGTTTGCAGGCGGGGTTTAAATAAAAAATAGTGAACGTCGATTCTGTATTTATTGACCCCCTGATGCCAATGAACCCTCGGAGGTGACAGAAAAGGGGAAAAAAAATTTTGATTTTCACGTGGATCAAGGGTGAAAGTCGATTTTTGCCAAAATTGAATTTTTTCGCCAAGTGAAAGTTGATTTTGTATTTTCTAACAATTCTGATGCCAATGAAACCCCCGAAGGCGCGACAAAAGTCGAAATAAAATTTTTTTTTTCACCCCGAGCCATAGAGTCAGATTTTCTGTTTTTCCAGAGGGAAAGTCGACTTTCGCCAAAATTGAATTTTTTAGCCGAGTGAACGTTGATTCCAACTATTTAAGCGCCGGGCTAGTCAGAACTGTCAAAA